>NC_063448.1:13518934-13840728 GCF_020379485.1 Brassica napus
CTTATATATGCCCCTATAGACTTATAAATTAATAATGACATCTTACGTAAGTAGAAGTGATCCCATTATATTTCTTTCGGTGCTTATTAATTAATTATTCAAGTGGTATCGTGTTCCACGAAATACTAACTGTGTTTTCGTATGATTCGGTAATCGTGTTCCACGGCATGGGAATTAAAAGTCAAAAAGGTTAATTAATTCTCAGAATAAAAAACATAATCAAAGTTCAAAAAAATTGCATTAGTATGCTGATAAGAAAAAAATTAATTTTATGATGGAATCAATATGAATCTAATCATGAAATGCTTATTAATTTATTTACAATAGTAAATAAAATAAATGTAAACCTGAAAATGATGGCCAAGACAAAGGTGATGGCGGGTAGGACATTAGCGGTAGCAGAGGCGAAAGTTGCTGATGTGTAAGTCATCCCGACGTAGTAGAGATTCTGATCCAGCACCGGCCTGTCATTTTTAACACATTTATTTAACGTTTGTTTAATTTTCTTAGCCATATATAAGAACATCAAAACAAAAAGAAAATTTTACGGAGATTATTCTTATAGTTTTGTGTGAATGAAGTATGAGACTACTAGACGAGTACTTACTCAATAAATCCGAGAAGCGCGATTTGTAGGAATATTCGGAACGTCATCTTCGGCCTTATTTTCCTGCATAATCATAACAATAGCACAAATTGCATACTTGCGTAAGTTAAGTTATGTATTAACTTAAACTTGTATGTATAACCTAGATACGGCCACTCATTAACCTTATTTCTGGTGAGTTTTATGTTGAAAATCTATGACACGTTTACACACAAAATAAGAAACAAACTTATATATAGAGATCAAATAACCATACCTTTCATGAAAAAGAGCAACGGAGCGATGACAACGGTGGCGATTGCATGGCGATAAACAGCTAGAATGTAATGGTTCATGCCATGCTTAAGAGACACCATGGTGATTATGTACATACCGGCATAACCAAATTGCATAGATATCATTGCTAAGTATGGTTTCACTCTGTTCATTAAGCTTCCCCACATTTTCTCACTCTCCATTTATCTCTCTTTCTCTCTCTGTGTTCTCTTTTTTTTTTTATTGTATTTGATGTATTAATAGTGTACTTAGTTATGACTGTACGATTATGCTAGAAGAGATTACTTGCTTATATAGCCTAATTAGGCTGACACAAGCTGACACGAAAGGCAATAGAGGAGTGCATATGTACAGCCATTGGTTATTTAGGCATCGCTTTTAGTTACAGATTCTTAATTGTTATCAAATTAGTATCCATTATGTGTGGCTAACTATAGTCTTGTTATATATAATCAAAACCGGCTTAGATCGATTGTAAGTTTATCTGGTTAGATATTCATATATACTTTAATTTAATTATTGGACTATTGGTTGTGAAGACTTGCGTATGAGAATAATGTTGCACTGTTATTGGAATAAATATGTTGATAATTACGATGGCTCAAAGATATCTAACGTAGAATGTTTGTGCCAAAGTGTATTGTTATATTGATAACGAATCATAAACTATCGTACCAATAAAAAGAATGTAATGTTGCAATGTATACCATATTATATGTAAGGGCATACTTATTTGTCAAAGAGTTTTTCTAATAAATTGTTTAGTAAAATTAAGTAATTATCATGTTTAATATTTGTGAAATAGCAAAAACATCAATCTTTCAATTATAGAAGGACTATTTGGTTTTACCTTTATTTAAAATGTAGTACTCTAAAGATAATATTTCTTACAATTTCCTCAGATTTGCGTTTTAAGAAATACTAGATCTCGACCCGCGCAACTGCGCGAATTTTTGTTTTCATTTATTTTTATATAAACATTTTGTTTTCAATTCTAAATTGGTATATATTATATATATATGTGTCTATCAATTTTAAAACATAATAAGTTTACGGCATGTTTTTTTCATTGAATAGATTGTTTCAAATTTTCACATGTATTTGTATCTTCTTCTATATATATATTTTTGGATTATTATTCCATTATTAAATCATAATTATATATATAAAGATTAGTAAAATATTGTTTTATTGTCATATTCAAAGATATTGTAACATTTCACAAATTTAGAAATATTTTTAAAAATAAACTTTTCGCTTCACATATTTATATTATCGAGTAAATAATTAAACATTTAGTTTTTGTTTAATTTTTAAAATAAACTATATAGTTTAAAATTTCTTTCATTGGTTTAAGGTAGTAAAGATTAATCATTGTTAGATAATATAATTTTTGTTATTTTAAAAAAATATTTATAATTTTAAAAGTTAACATCGACAATATTTAAATAATTAACATATGGAAGTATAGTATTACAAATTTTAATTATATCTATTTAATTTATATTATCTATAAATCCAATGGATCATCTATTGTTTAAATCCAATTATTGATAATCTAATAAAAATTTCTGGTAGACCCAAAATTTAAATGATAAGATTAGAGATTAAATGTAACATGATTTTCTAGAATATGTCCATTAGGTCCATTTTTAAAAAATCACACATGAATAGAGGTTGTGACTTCTGTTTTAATATATAAGATTATACACAATTTGATAGTTATTTGTATCGATTGAATTAAAGTAAACATGCAAAATAGAGAGTGAGTATGAGATAGTATATAAATTTATATTTCTAGTATCCACTAAAAATTTCATATGAAATCTAAATACTATAAAATAATGTGGATTATAAAATTATTTATCTTAAATTTTGATCAATAAAATTAATTTCTAGTAGTCTAATTTTCATAATATTTTAAATAATATATTTATGGTTTTGGATCTGAAAATTTTAATTAGGATTTAGTTTTGTTTTTAGATATAATTATATATGGTGAGTGAAGTTGATTTTATCGTATTGACCAACCGTACATTTTGATGCTAAAATTTTATATGAGTGAATTTCTTATTTTGGGTTTTATCTTATTGTCCATCCATATTTTTCTACCAATCATGTATTGGTTTAATATAATCAATAATCAAACAACACAACCTGCAATTTCTTTTCCCGTTCGATTGCTAGGACCCACGATCAGCACCTGTTGACTAGTTTCATAAAACTTAAACTAATGTTAGTATAAGAGCACCTTTATCCCACGTTTCTATGGTGGGTTTTTAGGAAAAACTAGATGTGGGTCCCACTGAAACAAGAGAAAACGTCTCCAGAAATCGCGAATAGGAGACGTCTGTTGAACTATTCGCGGGCCCCACTTACACGTGACTGTCCGCGATTGGTTTGATTTTAATTTTTTTTTCTTTTTTTAAATCAGAAAAAAAAATAATAATAAGAAACGTATATGCGATAAAGATGCTCTTAGTGCTGAAAACAAGATCGATCACTACTATTGACTGACACGAATAAAGCTAATAACCAATAAATCATGCAAATCACAAATGAAACACGTAAGTGCAGGAGAATTATTTTAAATAATTCAACCGATCCTGCAAAAAAAAAATGTTAGCGCAAGAACACAAGCTTTACACAATATCAAAACTGGCCGGAGAAAGCACACATCCAGATTTTGTTTCGAGACTGTCGATTAACCTCTTCTTAAAAACAAAACTTTTAGCAAATATCAGTATTGTTAGTGCAAAAGCATAAACAATATTAAAAAAATTTAAGAGTGTAAGAACCTTATTTTACTGATATTTGTAAAAAATAATAAGAACATAAATTAAAATTACAATACCGAAATATAAGAATAAAGACGAATTGCAGAGTCGAGATGGTTAATATCTTTTCTTAAATCTTTAAACGTCCCGTAGTGTGACGGTTTCATAGCGCTCAGATTCCAGGATACAATTGCAGCATGTTTCTGTTTACCATCACCCGAAAACAGAATCTATCGAACCTAATTTTGTGATGTATTCTCAGAAAAAATAAAAATAAAATAACTATTTCATGATGGGAGAATCTTTTGTTGTTTCACGTTCATGTTAGTCACTTTCCTTATGGCTAACAAGCCTTATTTATATGAAACTACGGGGTGTCCGCGTTACGCGCAGAATATTGTTTTTATTATTGCTAGAACATGATTTTTTGGATAATGTAATTTATGTTGCCGTTTTTATTTGTTAAGATCATTATTTGGTGTTTTTAGTGTGTTATGTAGTAATAGATGATAGGTTAATATATTTTGTGTTTGTTTTTTCGAATAATGTGTTGTTGTGTGTATAGTACTTGTTAGTAGTGAAATGAGCATCTAATGTAAAATAATATTGAATTTCAATAACTTTGTTGATTCTAAGATTAACGGTTTCAGTGTCAAAATTGTATTATATTTTTTCATATTTTAAAAATTATAACTTTTAAGATGTTTTTTGCCCTCTCCCTATATTTGACCTTGAGCCATCACCGTCTATGTATTTCCTTACCTTTCTGGTGTGCGGTGCTTCTCACCATCACCGGAAAAAGACTTAAATCTTTCTCTTGTTCTTCCTTGTCTTCTTCACCTGTGAGATTATATGGTATTTGTTGTAGATCGGGTTTATGAGTTTTCAGTTTTTCGGTTGATTCTCACGGCATTGTAGGTTATTGACTGCTCCTCTTTTTTCTTACATTTCAGCTGATGTTAGAAACTGCATCTTTTTGGTTGGGTCAGAGTTTAGTCGTTTTTGATGTTGTATTCCTCAACGTTGGCTTACCGTCAATAGTCACTGCTCGTCTTGATTTTCAAGATCTAATTTTTGGTGTTCTGACTTCTATTCTCTCTTTCATAGCTCGAGGACGGCTTCATAGTTTTCTAATTTTGTTTCGTCTCCCTTTCCCTCTATATTCTTGCATCTCTTTGCAGCTTTCATCGCATCTCTAGTGGCTCTCCATTTCACCATGTTTGCCACTTTAGGTTTGGATAATGTTTTCGTTCGTGCATGTTATATGGGCTTGGAAGGTTATTTTTGGTCTCAAGTTTAGTCTCTAATTTTGTGGTGATTGTCTTCCATTCTCCCTCCCTCAAGTTGTTTCTTTTCTTTCCATGTTTCCTTTGGTATAGGTGTGCGGAATTAGTCTCTTGGAGCTTTGGTTCCTTCTATCCAAAGCTTTGTGGTTTTTCACTTGCATGACCGTGTTGTATATTCTTGTTTAGTTAGTGAGGTGTTTCTTACCTTTTAGCTACTGATTGTGATTCTGGTGCTTTAGGCATATATATATATGTTCCTGCTTCTAGGTGGCTTTGGCCTTTCGATTATTATTCTCCTTCTAACCCGCTTTCTTGGTTATTTGCGTTTGTGCTCTAGTTTCTTATTATTAGTTTGATTATCTTATGATATTGATAGTGAAATAAACATATATATAATTTATAAATGAAATAATAAAAATTAGTAAAATAATAAAATGGTAAAAGTTTATGCTATTTTAATTGTAAATAATTTAAATATTTAAAATATATTTATATTATTTTATTTATTTCTTGAATTTTAGGGACTAATAAGTGCGAGAAGGATTAGATAGTACATAATTAGAGATTGATGGAACAAATTGCAATAATTTAAAAGTAAAAGGATTTAAAATACAAAAAAAAAATATGAGGACACATGTCAACAAACCACCATTCCACATGTCATAAGAAAAGGAAAAAGCCAACTTTATATCTATAGATGAGATGACATTACGTTATGGTTTTTAAAACCAAACGTTGAGAACAATGGAGTCAAGTCAAAAATCAATGTTGTCATTATGGTATTTGATTCCCTTTGACCTGATTTTTAATGACTTAACAATAAAAAATATATTATTTATTTGACCAAATCAAACATAAATAATATTCTTTTTAATTTGGGTTTGCATTTTATGTTTTACAAACATAAAGATAATCATCAATAAAAATTATATGAATAAGTAGTGAACACAATATCCATCTAACAAATTCAAATCCAAACCCAAATATCCAATGTGTGACATTTGCTAAATTTTATACTTAGCCAAATTTTAAAGATTTACAAGCTCTGTAAGTCACTAACTTCAGATTTCCATTTTCATTCACAACAACTTCGGTTTGACCAGAGGTTATACTACTTCATAGTGTTTTTCAAACATTAGGTTATTCCGACGAACGTCTTCGGCCGGAAACTTACCGGAAAATGGTCTAAAACCATTTCGTCAAAAACGAGTTCCAACACTCATGGCTACTGGCCATTTCTTGACCGGAGCAAACACAAACATCAAGATAAAGATCTAAAACCTTTAAAAGAAATTACGGTGAAAATCTTCTTATGAAGACATAAATACAGATTCATCCATTCCAGTGTCGTGCTAGGTGACTTGCAGGTCCTGCTGCCCTCAGTAACATCCTGAAGCATCTTCTTCCGAGATATGTACGTCAAAATCGACAATAAAAGGGAGAGAGCATGCAGTCAGATTTCAGTTCGGCAAGAATTGAGTCAAAATCTTCCCCGATCACTTCTAATATTTTCTTACGGAAAATCAGCATATCTAACTCAAACTCGGAAGATGGAGCGTTCTCTTGGATCGACGTCCCTGCCATGGATCCCCATCAGAGTTTTTAGAGAACTCGTAGTCTTTATAAGGCAGGACTGAAATTCTGTATACAAGAAACTCTTTACCGTGGCCTTGATCGTTTCGATCTCGCGATCCGCCAAGACCACTGGTTCGGTCGTTCCTAGGAGATTTGCGTTTTTAAAATGAAACGGTCCTTCACAGTCACTTTAGACGTAGTGACGTGAGATGTGTTCGCTTTGTGAATTTCATATAAGATTTTTCTTATATTACTTCATACAAATGTATTCATTACAATGAGTAACGTGTGTGATTCTCATTTTTGCAGCATCTGTACACTTTAGTCACAAATATTTGTCTTATCTGTATAGATGCACAATCAAAATAAAATTTAGTTACCAGAATTGTTGGAACATTTTGATTTTCAGTTACAGAAAAAATATTATATTTACTGGACTTTTGTATTCATTTCTGTGCACCGTATATAGGGTTAGGTACGGAGAGAATAATACTAAAATTTTTAGTATTTGTGATTTGATTCGTAATTTACGGATATACAAAAAAATTATGGATGTTTACGAATACATTATCCATTTATTTAATACTAGCATATCTAAAAAAAACTATATGAGTTTGTTATAAAATGTATCTTTTATATAATATAAAATAAAAGGTAAGAATTAGTAAAATTATATGTTTCATAAATTTTTATATTAATTAATTCTTAAAAATTCCAAATTATCAGGAAATTGTAGTTTTTACAAAGATTTTATATTTATTTTAAATTTAATATTTTTATAAGTAATTTTATAAGTACAATTACTAAAACAATATGATAAAATAATAATTATATATAATTATACATTTAAAACTCTATATTTAGTTGTAGATAAATGTTTATTTGTATCCAATAAGAGCGGAGCGGATATGTCTATTTCAATATTTTAGTATTTGTGATTTAATTTATTTTTCGTAAATATTAATTTTTAATATTTGAGTTGATCCAAAAATTTATGGATATTTAAATTTTCTGATAAAATTGAAATGAATAATAAATTAAATCAATATTTTTCTACCAATCTTGTATTGGTTTAATATAATCAATAATCAAACAACACAACCTGCAATTTCTTTTCCCGTTAGATTGCTAGGACCCACGATCAGCACCTGTTGACTAGTTTCATAAAACTTAAACTAATGTTAGTATAAGAGCACATTTATCCTACGTTTCTATGGTGGGTTTTTAGGAAAAAGTGAGTGTGGGCCCACTGAAACCAGAGAAAATGTCTCCAGAAATCGCGAATAGGAGACGTCTGTTGAACTGTTCGCGGGCTCCACTTACACGTGGCGGCCCGCGATTGATTTGATTTTAATTTTTTTTTTTTAAATCAGAAAAAATAATAATAAGAAACGTATATGCGATAAAGATGCTCTTAGTGCTGAAAACAAGATCGATCACTACTATTGACTGACACGGATAAAGCTAATAACCAATAAATCATGCAAATCACAAATGAAACACGTAAGTGCAGGAGAATTATTTTAAATAATTCAATCGATCCTGCAAAAAAAAATGTTAGCGCAAGAACACAAGCTTTACACAATATCAAAACTGGCTGGCGAAAGCACACATCCAGATTTTGTTTCGAGACTGTCGATTAACCTCTTCTTAAAAACAAAACTTTTAGCAAATATCAGTATTGTTAGTGCAAAAGAATAAACAGTATTAAAAATTTAAGAGTGTAAGAACCTTATTTTACTGATATTTGTAAAAAATAATAAGAACATAAATTAAAATTACAATACCGAAATATAAGAATAAAGACGAATTGCAGAGTCGAGATGGTTAATATCTTTTCTTAAATCTTTAAACGTCACGTAGTGTGACGGTTTCATAGCGCTCAGATTCCAGGATACAACTGCAGCATTGTTTCTGTTTACCCTCACCCAAAAACAGAATCTATCGAACCTAATTTTGTGATGTATTCTCAGAAAAAATAAAAATAAAATAACTATTTCATGATGGGAGAATCTTTTGTTGTTTCATGTTCATGTTAGTCACTTTCCTTATGGCTAACAAGCCTTATTTATATGAAACTACGGGGTGTCCGCGCTACGCGCGGAATATTGTTTTTATTATTGCTAGAACATGATTTTTTGGATAATGTAATTATGTTGTCGTTTTTATTTGTTAAGATCATTATTTGGTGTTTTTAGTGTGTTATGTAGTAATAGATGATAGGTTAATATATTTGTGTTTGTTTTTTTCGAATAATGTGTTGTTTTGTGTATAGTACTTGTTAGTAGTGAAATGAGCATCTAACGTAAAATAATATTGAATTTCAATAACTTTGTTGATTCTAAGATTAACGGTTTCAGTGTCAAAATTGTATTATATTTTTTTCATATTTTTAAAAATTATAACTTTTAAGATGTTTTTTGCCCTCTCCCTATATTTTGACCTTGAGCCATCACCGTCTATGTATTTTCTTACCTTTCTGGTGTGCGGTGCTTCTCACCATCACCGGAAAAATACTTACATCTTTCTCTTGTTCTTCCTTGTCTTCTTCACCTGTGAGATTATATGGTATTTGTTGTAGATCGGATTTATGAGTTTTCAGTTTTTCGGTTGATTCTCACGGCATTGTAGGTTATTGACTGCTCATCTTTTTTCTTAGATTTCAGCTGATGTTAGGAACTGCATCTTCTTGGTTGGGTCAGAGTTTAGTCGTTTTTGATGTTGTATTCCTCAACGTTGGCTTACCGTCAATAGTCACTGCTCGTCTTGATTTTCAAGATCTAATTTTTGGTGTTCTGACTTCTATGCTCTCTTTCATAGCTCGAGGACGGCTTCATAGTTTTCTAATTTCGTTTCGTCTCCCTTTCCCTCTCTATTCTCGCATCTCTTTACAGCTTTCATCGCATCTCTAGTGGCTCTTCATTTCACCATGTTTGCCACTCGAGGTTTGGATAATGTTTTCGTTCGTGTATGTTATATGGGCTTGGAAGGTTATTTTTGGTCTCAAGTTTAGTCTCTAATTTCGTGGTGATTGTCTTCCATTCTCCCTCCCTCAAGTTGTTTCTTTTCTTTCCATGTTTCCTTTGGTATAGGTGTGCGGAATTAATCTCTTGGAGCTTTGGTCCCTTCTATCCAAAGCTTTGTGGTTTTTCACTTGCATGACCGTGTTGTATATTCTTGTTTAGTTAGTGAGGTGTTTCTTACCTTTTAGCTACTGATTGTGATTCTGGTGCTTTAGGCATATATATATGTTCCTGCTTCTTGGTGGCTTTGGCTTTTCGATTATTATTCTCCTTCTGACCCGTTTTCTTGGTTATTTGCGTTGGTGCTCTAGTTTTTTATTATTAGTTTGATTATTTTATGATATTGATAGTGAAATAAATATATACATTACAAGAAAACATGTTATTACCGACTGCAAAAACAGTCGCTAATCAGTCGCAAAACATGTGTTTACGACTATTTTGTGTCGCTAAAATAATTGGTCGCTAATCAGTCGCAATTTTACGACTGATTAGCGACTGATTTGTGATTACTGTTATTAGTAGCAAAACAGCGTACTATTCTACGACTGCTCTTAAGTTGTTATATGGTTGATGTTGTAGTCGTTTTTCAGTCGTAAAATTAATTAAAATATTTTTTAAAAGAATTATAAATTTTTAATTAATTAATTTTTTTTTATTATTTAATCAATTAAGTTTTTTTGATTAATCAATTAAAACACAAAATATCGTTTGTAATTGAATTGATTTACAATTGAAATGATTTACAATTGAAATCGGTTTAATATAAACATAGCAGTAAAATAATTATATCTAACTAAAAAAACTAGATCTAGGGTTCTTCACGCCATTTACGGTGGGGCTTTTTCACAGCCATTGACGGCGGGTCTTCGGAGCTTGAACAGAGGAGGCAATCTTGAACGGTGATGAGCCTGAGCCCGATACGAGAAGACAGACGGTGAGCTTGTGAAGAGGTGAGGAGAGGCGGGAAGAGCTTTACCGTAGACACAATGGTGGTGGTCGTCGTCTTTATGTAGCTTCCGCCTCCACTGCATCTGTGTAGCTTCCGTTGTCTCTGTGTAGATTTCATTGTCTCTATGTACCTTCCGTCGTCGTCTATTAATAGCTTGAGCAGAAGTGACGAGAAGGATTGAGCATAAGTGAGGTGGAAATGAAGAGCTTGAGCTTGAAGACGAACACCGGTTTCAGTGCAGAAAGAAAGAACAGGAGAGATAGAGCTGAGATGGAGAGACAGAGAAGAGAAGACGAAAGAGATAGAACAATGATTTCTAAGTTGAAGATGAAAGAGGAAGAAGATTGATTACTCGTGGAAAGGAAGAGAGATATGAGAGAGATGTAAACCTTTGGATTAAGAATAATCAAAGGCGGAGATTAAAAGATTGGTTATCCTCGCCAATTGGTACTCAACCAATAGAAAATAAAAGGATGGATTGCTCTTTGTTTCCGAAGAGAAGAAACACACACAAAAGAAAATGAATCTAGACCATTAGATTTAAGCCAATTTAAGATAATCAGCGATTGAGATAGTATCCTTTAGCTAGAGTATTGACCAATATATACAAAAAAAGAAGCTGTTTATTTAAGAGAAGAGATTATAGATTATATTTAGTTTTATTTTTATTTTTATCCTAATTTATATAGAGAAGAAATATGATTAATTTGTGTAGGGTTTGATGTTAAGTTTGAAGTTTTGGTTAGTTTTTTTTTTTAAGTTTGTGATTTTATGTTTGGAGTTTAGATTAAAAGTTATGATATAGGGTTTGAGGGTTAAACTTAAAGTTTGGAATATTATAGTTGAAAATAATAAAATTTTCTTTTCTATTTATATATAGTTTGTTTATAAATGGTCTAAATTTAAAGTATTAGACATCAAATTCAACATTTGTAAAATGTATGTTTAAGATTTGGTGTTCAATTTTGAAGATGTTAGAGTTGTTTGGTTTAGATTTGGGTATAAGGTAAATTATTAAAAACAAAATTTAAAGCCTAAGATTAATTTATATTTTTTGGAGTTTAGTTTAAAATTTAATGTATATAGTATATATGAGGTTTATATTTTTATTATATCATTTTTAAAAAATATTTAAAGTTTAAGTTTAATTTGAATGATAAGATTCAAAAAATTAAATTTTATAATGTTATATATAGGTTTAAATTTGGGGTTTAGGGTATAGATGTTAAGAAAAGAGTTTAGGGTATAGAGTATGTAGTCGCAAAACAGTCACTAAATTAGCAACTGTTTTACGACTACATATTTTGATCGGCAATGTAGTCGCAAAACAGTCGGTAATTAATGACTGTTTTGCGACTACTTAATATATATCATATATGGAGTATTTAGTCGCCAATCAGTTGTTATTTAGCGACTGATTTGCGACTGATTAGTTTAGTCTCAAATAAGTCGTAAAACAGTCGCAATCCAGTCGTAATATTTTGCGACTGATTTATTTCATGTTTTCTTGTAGTGATAATTTGTAAATAAAATAATAAAAATTAGTAAAAATAATAAAATGGTGAAAGTTTGTGCTATTTTTAATTGTAAATAAATTAAATATTTAAAATATATTTATATTATTTTATTTATTTCTTGAATTTTAGGGACTAATAAGTGTGAGAAGGATTAGATAGTACATAATTAGAGATTGATGGAACAAATTGCAATAATTTAAAAGTAAAAGGATTTAAAATACAAAAAAAAATATGAGGACACATGGCAACAAACCACCCTTCCACATGTCATAAGAAGGGAAAAAACCAACTTTATATATATAGAAGAGATGACATTACGTTATGGTTTTAAAAACCAAACGTTGAGAACAATGGAGTCCTTTAAGTCAAAAATCAATGTTGTCATTATGGTATTTGATTCCCTTTGACTTGATTTTTAATGACTTAACAATAAAAAATATATTATTTATTTGACCAAATCAAACATAAATAATATTCTTTTTAATTTGGGTTTGCATTTTATGTTTTACAAACATAAAGATAATCATCAATAAAAATTATATGAATAAGTAGTGAACACAATATCCATCTAACAAATTCAAATCCAAACCCAAATATCCAATGTGTGACATTTGCTAATTTTTATACTTAGCCAAATTTTAAAGTTTTACAAGCTCTGTAAGTAATAACTTGAGACTTCCATTTCTCATTCACAACAACTTCGGTTTTGACCACAGGTTACACTACTTCATAGTGTTTTTCAAACATTCGGTTATTCCGACGAACGTCTTCCTCCGAAAACTTATCGGAAAATGGTCTAAAACCATTTCGTCAAAAACGAGTTCCAACACTCATGGCTACTGGCCATGACCGGAGCAAACACAAACATCAAGATAAAGATCTAAAACCTTTAAAAGAAATTACGGTGAAAATCTTCTTAAGAAGACATAAATACAGATTCATCCATTCCAGTGTCGTGCTAGGTGACTTGCAGGTCCTGCTGCCCTCAGTAACATCCTGAAGCATCTTCTTCCCAGAGATATGTACGTCAAAATCGACAATAAAAGGGAGAGAGCATGCAGTCAGATTTCAGTTCGGAAAGAATTGAGTCAAAATCTTCCCCGATCACTTCTAATCTTTTCTTACGGAAAATCAGCATATCTAACTCAAACTCGGAAGATGGAGCGTTCTCTTGGATCGACGTCCCTGCCATGGATCCCCATCAGAGTTTTTAGAGAACTCGTAGTCTTTATAAGGCAGGACTGAAATTCTGTATACAAGAAACTCTTTACCGTGGCCTTGATCGTTTCGATCTCGCGATCCGCCAAGACCACTGGTTCGGTCGTTCCTAGGAGATTTGCGTTTTTAAAATGAAACGGTCCTTCACAGTCACTTTAGACGTAGTGACGTGAGATGTGTTCGCTTTGTGAATTTCATATAAGATTTTTCTTATATTACTTCATACAAATGTATTCATTACAATGAGTAACGTGTGTGATTCTCATTTTTGCAGCATCTGTACACTTTAGTCACAAATATTTGTCTTATCTGTATAGATGCACAATCAAAATAAAATTTAGTTACCAGAATTGTTGGAACATTGTTGATTTCTCAGTTACAGAAAAAATATTATATTTACTGGACTTTTGTATTCATTTCTGTGCACCGTAGGGTTAGGTACGGAGATAATAATACTAAAATTTTTAGTATTTGTGATTTGATTCGTAATTTACGGATATACAAAAAAATTATTGATGTTTACGAATACATTATCCATTTATTTAATACTAGCATATCTAAAAAAAACTATATGAGTTTTTTATAAAATGTATCTTTTATATAATATAAAATAAAAGGTAAAAATTCGTAAAACTATATGTTTCATAAATTTCTATATTAATTAATTCTTAAAAATTCCAAATTATCAGGAAATTGTAGTTTTTTACAAAGATTTTATATTTATTTTAAATTTAATATTTTTATAAGTAATTTTATAAATACAATTACTAAAACAATATGATAAAATAATAATTATATCTAATTATACATTTAAAACTCTATATTTAATTGTAGATAAATGTTTATTTGTATCCAATAAGAGCGGAGTAGATATGTCTATTTCAATATTTTAGTATTTGTGATTTAATTTATTTTTCGTAAATATTAATTTTTAATATTTGAGTTGATCCAAAAATTTATGGATATTTAAATTTTCTGATAAAATTGAAATGAATGATAAATGAAATCAAATTTAATAGATAAAATGTCCAACTCTACGTATGAATGATCCATACTTGAATTATCATCAGTTGTGTGGATGATGACAAAAAACCATATTGGGTTTTAACCAATGAGATGGCTAATTTAATATTAAATTTAAATATAATGCATAAGCCAGTGATCATAAGAGCATGATTAATGGGAGTTCTTAGAGTAGGAGTTTTTAAAGGAATATAAAAAACTGTCTCTTAACTTTTAAATAAAAAAAGTAAGAACTGGTTTTTAAATATCTTGTTTAAAGAGACGGTTTCTTATATTCCGCTAAGAACCCCGTCCTAAGAGCATGATTAATAGGGGTTTTTAGAGATGAGGTTCTTAGCGTAATTTAATAATCGGTTCTTAACTTTAACAAAGAAAAAAGTTAAGAATTGGTTCTTAAATATATAAAGAACCGGTTCTTAACCTTTTTCTTTGTTAAAGTTAAGAACCGGTTCTTAAATTACGCTAAGATTTTCACCCCTAAAAACCCTATTAATCACAGCCTAAAAATCCCTATTAATCATGTTCTTAAGTTTAGTGGCTTAAGTCTTATTTGATATTGTCGCCGATAATAGATATAAGACTGTAACTGGTAGACAAGTGATTCTCTTTGTTTCAGAAAGATCAAAAAGGCTTTGATGGACGTTATTTTGCTTTTGCCTGAGTTCGATGAGTTTACGGACTAATTCGACTGGTTATTCAAGTAAATCAAATGGTATATAAAATATTCCAAAGTATTCTATCAACACGACAACTCTATATAAATCAGGTGATATTTACATATTGCTTATTATTAATTTGTAGGAGTAAACTGAACCACGTTTTGTCCATTAAATATTGCTTATTATTAATTTGTAGGAGTAAACTGAACCACGTTTTGTCCATAATCAAGGCTAGTATAAAAATAAGGCTGAATTTGTGAAATGACCGAGTTTGGGAAAGAAATTAAGTGAAAAAACTGATTTTGACATAATGTATTATCTAACAATTGTGATTCATTTCCACCGGTTTTACCCTTGATTCATACAAGTTGCCGGTGACTTAAAGATGTAGAGATGACATTGACAAAATCCAAGTGTGGCCAATAACACTACAAGAAAACACGGACAATACCGACGGAAAAACCGACCGAAAAAAATCTGTTAGGATTTTCCAACGGAATTCCGACGAAAACTTGTCGGAAATATATTTCGGCAAATTCGTCGGAACTGCGTCGGAAAATCCTGACAGAATACATTCGTCGGTATTTGGTCATACGATCCCGACAGAAAACCGACAAAAAACTGACAAATATATGACCGTTGCAAAAAATTGACACATACCGACAAAATACCGACGCAATACCGACCATTTAGGTATTCGGTCAGAATTCCGTCGGTATATTCCGACGGAATACCGACGGATTGAACAGCCATTTCACTTCCCGACGGAATACCGACGAATTTGCAGCCGTTGCACTTCCCGACGAAATACCGACGAATTATGTAGCCGTTAGTATCCGTTTAAATTACCGACGGAACACCGACGGGTTTAGGACGTTAATTTAGCCGTTATGATTCCCGACGGAATACCGACGAATATTTTCCGTCGGGAAGTTTTCCAGATTCATTATAAATACGACCTCTCCTTCATTCATTGAAATCACAACAAAACAATATAAATTATGGGTACTCCTTATAATTTCCGTTCTTGGTTAGATCAACCTCATATGGATCCAAATACAAATTTACTTACGGAGGAATACGCACGTGGTATTCAAGAATTCATGGGGGTGGTTCAAAGTCAACCGGAAGCAAGAACAAGTAAGTATTTATTATGTCCGTGTTCTACTTGTAAGAATAATATCCGTGTCAAAAAAATGGAAGTATGAAGTCATTTATATTTGAAAGGATTTACACGTGGTTATAAGATTTGGTATCTTCATGGAAAAAAGATTTGAGTATGGTAGTAGTAGCGAACCTCAAACTGCCGATAGGTTAGATGAACCTACCACGGATGTAGATTTTGGGATAGGGACTGTTCAGATGGTATATGATGCATATGGAGAAAATTTACCGTCGGGTGAAGAGGAAGGAGATAGTCAAGAACAACCCAATTTAGAAAATTTCCCATGTGAAGAGGAAGGAGAACGAGAACAACCCAATCTAGAAGCCAGAAGATTTTTTGAAATGTTAGATGCAGCTAAGCAGCCATTGTATCAAGGATGTAAAGATGGGCATTCACCTTTATCATCCGCAAGTCGATTGATGGCGCTAAAGACTGACTATAATTTGGCTGAAGAATGTGTGGATGCGATTGCAGATTTTGTTAGAGATGTTCTTCCTGAAGATAATCTTGCACCTGGCTCATATTATGAGGTACAAAAATTGGTCGCTGGTCTTGGCTTACCATATCAGGTGATAGATGTATGCATCGATAACTGCATGATTTACTGGAGAGCAGATGAGAACAGGGAGAATTGTAAATTCTGTCGGAAACCTCGTTATCAGGATACGACTGGAAGAGTTCCGGTGCCATACAAACGAATGTGGTATTTGCCGTTGACTGAAAGATTAAAGAGGTTATATCAGTCTGAACGAACAGCAGAACCAATGAGATGGCATGCAGAGCACTTAACAAATGGTGAGATAACACATCCTTCCGATGCAGAGGCGTGGAAGCATTTTCAATCAACATATCCAGAATTTGCATCTGAGGTAAGAAATGTGTATCTTGCATTATGCACAGATGGTTTCAGCCCATTTGGAAAGCATGGAAGACAATATTCATTGTGTCTGGTAATCTTGACACCTTACAACTTACCACTACATTTGTGTATGCGACGGGAGTTTTTGTTCCTCTCAATTCTCGTTCCCGGGCCAGATCATCCTAAGAGATCACTGGATATGTTTCTTCAGCCATTGATATATGATCTGCAATTATTATGGGAGCACGGTGTTCATACATACGATGTTTCGCGGAAAGAGAATTTTCAGATGCGAGCAGTACTTATGTGGACAATAAGTGATTTTCCAGCATATGGTATGTTATCTGGATGGACCACGCATGGGAGGCTATCATGTCCTTATTGCCAAGACAACACAGATGCTTTCCAACTAAAAAATGGTCGGAAAACGTGTTGGTTTGACTGTCACAGGAGATTTCTACCACACGATCATCCATATCGTAAGAGTAAGACATTGTTTACAAAGAACAAGAGGGTGTTTGACAGTCCACCTGAAGAAGTAAGTGGCAAAAAGTTGAAGGAACAATTAAGAGATTTTGGTGCAGATAGAACGCCAGACGTGGGTGGAAACGGACATGAACCGATTTATGGTGTAGGGGAAAATCATAATTGGCATAAGAAGAGTATCTTCTGGGATTTGCCCTATTGGGAGACTCATTTGTTGCGGCACTGTTTAGATGTCATGCATATTAAGAAGAACTTTTTCGACAATTTGATGAACACCATCCTTGATGTCCAAGGCAAGACGAAGGATAACTTGAAGTCAAGACTGGATTTGGTTGATATTTGTGCTCGTCCCGAACTTCATGTTGATGAGCACGGTAAAGGTCCTATTCCCATATATCGACTGGATGCAACTGCAAAAGAAGAGTTTTTTGATTGGATAACACACAGTGTTAAATTTCCAGACGGTTATGCATCAAGTTTGCGTAATTGTGTTGACAAAAGTGAAGGGAAGTTTACTGGCTTGAAAAGCCATGATTGTCACGTAATGATGCAGCGCCTCCTTCCTTTTGCGTTTTCCGGACTATTGCCACGAAATGTCCACGAAGCAATCGCAGGTACTTTAAAATTTAACATAGTTAAATTAATTGTCATATTATTTTTTAATGCTTATATATATATATATGCTTATGGAATTTGTTTTCTTCGTGTATGTAGGGATTAGTGCTTTCTTCCGTGATTTATGCTCGAGATCACTCACATCAGATGGTATTCGCAAAGGAACGATCCTTGGATCGTTGTCATGTCAATAAATCCCAGAAGCCGAGTACAAGGAGTATTTGATCCACTACAACAACAATTAACCGAAGAGGACGGCGAGATTGGAGAGTTTGACGAAGACGATTCAGATTCATCATGTTCATCATCAGATAATTCCTCAGATGCAGAGTAGATACTCTTTTATGAATGTATATGCAAATTACTTTTAAACATTGTAGATTTCTTCTAAAAACAAATTATGGGTTTGAAACGTTGTATACTTTTAAATTAAAAAAATAAATTAAATTTGTTGATTTAAAAATCGAACGGTTTTGATTGATTGATTATATACGGTTTTGATTGAATGATTATATATATGTCATGTTCAAAGTTTTTAAACTGTGAGAATACAATGGTGAGATTTGTAAAACAAAAATCAAACTGAAACTCTAAATTGATAATATCCGTCGGTATTCCGTCGGTATTTACCGACGCATTTCCGACGAACCCCTAGAATTTGAGGGTTTCGTCGGAAATGCATCGGTAAATACCGACGGAATACCGACGAACCCCTCAAATTCTAGGGGTTCGTCGGTATTCCGTCGGTATTTACCGACGCATTTCCGACGAACCCCTCAAATCCTAGGGGCTCGTCGGAAATGCGTCGGTAAATACCGACGGAATACCGACAGACATTATCAATTTAGAGTTTCTGTTTTTTACAGGTATGATTTTTTTTGCAGTTGTATTAAATATCATATATAACATCAGACAACAAATCTACCCATTGTATTCTCACAGTTTTAAAACTTTGAACATGACATATATATAATCATTCAATCAAAACCGTATATAATCAATCAATCAAAACCGTTCGAACAACATCATACACTTTTAAGTTGGCTTGTGCCAGTTCTCAGAAGTTGTAGCACTCAAATAAATTTAGAACATTTTATGATTATATAACATAATATATCGGTTTTAGAAAGTCGTATAACAAATATAAATAATTTCGACACCCTGTGTAAACTCTAAACCGTAATCCGTCGGTATCTCGTCGGAATATTCCGACAAATAACCGACGGAATTAACTATACCGACGAAGAACAGACGGATAAGGTCGTCGATATTTAGAAAATTACCCGGGTCAAGCTGTACCGCGCAAAATTTCGGCAAACCGCCAATATTAAAAAACCGACGGATTTCCGACGGGTAGATAATATACCGACGGAAAAAACCCGTCGGTAATCCGTCAGTTTGTTAAATGAATACATAAGAGAAAATCTCTTCTTTTTCCTCATTTCTTCCCCTTTTTCTCTCTCTCTCCGCCCAGCCTCTCCTCCTCCCTTGCGATTTTCGGCGATTCCCTCCTCCTCCCTCGCGATTTCCGGCGAAATCCCCCAAATTCGACCTCCTCTTTCACCCAGTCATGTAAGATTTTCAATTCTTTTAACTTTGCTCATGGGATTTCAATGGTTACAATGTTAGTTTTAGGGTTTATGTGATTTTGAGATTGATTAGGGATTTGGAAGTTAGTTTAGGGCCGGGATTGAAGTTTTTATTTAGGATTTGTGTGATTGAAGTTATAGATTTTGGATTTCTGTAATTTGTATAAAGTTTTTTTTAATAAAATATTTTTAATTATATAAAAATCGTTTTTATTTATAAAAAATCAGCATATGGTATAAAATATATTTTTTTCATTATAAAAATTCGTTAAATTAATTTAAAAACACATTTTAATTATTATAAAAATATTTTAATTATAAAACGTTTTTTTTTTTTGAAACACAATTATAAAACGTTTCTAAATAATAAAAAAGCTTACTAATGTTTTTTTTTTGTAGGGATGAACCACCTCCTCTTATACTTAGACGTCGTTCTCGCCGGGGTACTTCTTCAGTCACTCAGAGTACGTCACCCGCTAGTAGCCCAGTTGCAGCTACCACTCCTCCAGCAGCCCCCACCCCTCCAGCAGCCCGCACCCCCACTTCTGTAGCTTCCGGCCCTTCTCAAAGTTCAAGAGGAGGAGGATTGCCTACTACGATGACTGTTGCGGAGTTAGTTAGGCAACCTGGCCGAGAATCGCTTCAGCGCCTTGATCCAAATTATCTTATTGTCCCAAACACCACTTGGTAAGTATTTGTTTTAAGAGGTTCTTTCATTTTATATTCATCTTTTACATTTAATTGTGTTTGGTTTTATTTCGTAGGTTTGATTTGTCTGCCAATGGTATCACCAACAGCCTTCTTAGGATGGAGTACACGATGCTAAAGCGTGGTTATCCAACTTTCTATGACATGCCTGAAGAAGATCAAGAACTTTGGTTTCGGCAATTTGCGGTATACGTTCTCAATTTTTAATATTATAAAAAAAATTTCTATAATTGTAACTTTCTAAAAAAAAAATTATATTTATTTTACAGCAAGAGTTCACTTGGGAATCAGGGATTACAGAACAAGTGAAAATTGTTTTCCGCCGCAAAGCAGCTTTGCACTACACCAAGCGGATCAATGAGTGGAAGCAAAAATTTGATGTTGGTGAGGTCCCGAAGCACATCAACCCAGACGTTTGGCGGGATTTGTGTGGTCATTGGACGAAAGATGAGACAAAGTCTTTGTCGACAATCAACTCGCAAAATCGGTGTAGCGGGCGTGGCGGGAAAGGGATGTTTGTCCACAACTTAGGGACAACAAGTTTACAGACCCGAGCACTTCAGCTAGTAAGTTTCTAATCTGATTTTCTTATTCATTTTTAAATATGTGATACTAAATATATTGTTTTTAGATGAAGGAAAACGGTGGAGTTCCCGTAGATGATTTTACCCTGATGAAGAATGCCTATACCAACAAGAAGACTGGCGAGATTCAGGATGGACTTATTAAGGGCGTAATCCAGGTCGTGGAAAATCGAAAAGAGGATCTCCTCGTGACTCAAGCTTCTATGTGTGAAGAAGGCGATTCTGCATCTTCCAACTCCTTAACCGTAGAGCAACTCAACAACCTTGTTCTCGAGGTACATTCTAATTTCTTTTTGCTATGTATGTGTGATATGTGTGTGTGCGCGCGTATGTGTGTGATATGTATTTGTTATTTCTCATTCAGGCTGTTCCAAGGAAAAAGGGCCGTTATGTTGGATTGGCTCGTTCGACCGGAGGGGCTTCTTCTTCTTCTTCAGCTCACTATCCACTCGTTGATGAGCTTATGGAGCAGATTAAGACCAAGGATACGGAGATTGAGTTCCTGAAGAATGACAATGCTGAAATCCGGGTTGAGCTGCAGCAAAACCGAACGACTATGGAGCAAAACAATGTTCTCACCCAGACCTTGTTGCAGAAGTTTAGGACCCGATTCGGTGAAGACTTTTAGTTGTTTTTTTAATTTTTTCAAAAACTTTTTATTACTTTTTATAACTTTAATGTATAACAATGTTGAATTTATATATCTATAATGTTTTTAAATTCTAAATTATCAATTTTTTCCTGAAATTAAATAAAAAATTATAAAAATTGTTTTTTTTTAATTAAAAAAGGAATACCAACGGATACAGTTATCCGTCGGAATTTCTACATATTTCCGACGAATAAAATCCATCGGTATTTTCTAGATATTCCGACGGAATAAAGTCGTCGGTTTTATCTTCAGTTACCGACGGACTTCCTTCATCGGTATTTTCTGAATATTCCGATTAACTCCCTTTGTCGGTATTTTCTGAAAATTCCGACGAATTCTCTTTGTCGGTATTCTCTATAAATACCGACGGATATGTGTCGTAGGAAATTTTAGAAAAAAACCGACGGAATATGTTCGTCGGTATTTACCGACGAATTTCCGACGAATATCAGTATACCGACGAGATGATACCGACGGACATTTTTCGTCGGTATTCCATCGGTATGCGACTTTCCCGACGAGATTATGACGGATTTGTCCATCGGTATCGCGCAGTTTTCTTGTAGTGTAATTAATGCAAACTTTTACCAACATATTAGGGTCTAGTTGTTCATAGTATGTGAAACTATACTATCTCCGGTAAATAGTATAGTATTGAATGAATGACACTTGTTTTCTTCTCGGATGTGGCCTTTTAGTGATGTTTTGGATTTTGTTTGTGATTTCCCAGGCGAGAGCTAATTTAATAACCTTATTAATCTTTGAGCAAGAGGTAGAGTTTACCTAACAGCGCCGGAGGAACGACCCGGCCAGTTAAGGCCAGGAGCGTGTTCATAACAATGATATTAGAAGACTTCTAGAAAGAGTTTCAACAAAATTGCGATGCCGATACAATACTTGGATGCTTAACTGTCACCACAATGGCATGCTGCAATGTAGCCAAGATCATTTCCAAGCTCCACGAGGTTGTATAAGTTTCTACTGGAGGATATAAGTTTCACCACCATTCAGGTAAATTAGTCATCATCTATTTTTATGTTAAGTGATTTAACAGATTTAATAGGAGAGGAAGAAAGGATAGGGACAGCCTGTTCCAGATTCAGTAGGACGACAAAGTTTGAGATGAGTGATCTAGGCAAGCTAACTTATTATCTTGGGAATCCGATCCAATGTATACCAAGCCCCAAACCACGCAGCCTCGCCCTATCTTTGCACACTCGCCCAGGATTGCAGTTTTAGTGATATGGATTTGTTAATTAAAACTAATCTCGCGAATATTTGGTATATGGAAGTAGAAGAGCGTAGCACGTGTGAAGTTATAGAGTGTCTTTTGAAGATGCTCTAAATGGGGTTTTGTTACCAAACCTTCAGAATACCCACCAGAATCCGTCAGTACACCTTCAGATGGCAAATATACCCTTTAAGAAACACACCACTGCTCCTGCCATGATCCAACTTCCAATTAACGGGAACCTGCATCAGAGTACTGCAACCGGGTGAGCTGATTATGAATAAGACGTCAATCACACCACGAGATATACTCTTCTCTCCCCCCCCCCCCTTAACTAATAAATCTTTTTCCTGAGATTTTTCCTTCTAAAAGAAGATAATACAGCCACATCACATACATAATAACCACAAACATTTCATTAATTCTACTTCATATCACCAAAATAATATAGAATATTAATTATACATCAACCCTTAAATCTAGATACTAAAACTTATCTCAATCTAAAACTAATCTCTAAATACTAAACCTTAAACCCTAATCACTAAACTATAAATCCAAATATAAACCATAAACTCAAATATAAACCTAAATCTAACTCCAATTTTTAAATACTAAACCCTAAATGGATCACTAAACCTAAACTCAAATGTACTCTATATTATATATTTATAATTTTAAAATAGAATTAAAATCTGAAAAATATATATAATATTTTGTGATATTAAATTATACTATATAAAGATGGAAAATATCATACTAAACTCTAAACCCAACCCCTAATTACTAAACCCTAAATACTAATCACTAAACCCTAAATGCTAATCATTAGACTCTAAACCCAAGTATAAACCATAAACCCAGATAGAATGGAACAAAAAATATATTATAGTACATAATGGTGAAAGAAAACAATCTTTATTAATCGTCAAATGGAACGATACATGATAGGGTCTCTAAACCCAAATCTCAACCTCACCTTCCAAATACTAAACTCTAAAGTTTAATCACTAAACCCTAAATGAATAAACTAACATTTAGGCTTCATATTATCCGGTTATACCCTCCACATATGCAAGTTGCCGGTACAAAAGAAGAAAGAAATGACCCAAAGAAAGAAGAAAGACACATCACTGATTAATAAAACTAAACCTAAATTAAGGAAGCATAAACCCAAATAGAATATATATAATATGATTTACTAAACCCAAACCTCTACTTACTAAATCTAAACCCTATGCATAAACTTATAAACTCAAATACAATCTATAAATTATTTCCCAATATTGGACACTTAAAGGCACATTTACTTGGATAGCATGTTACATATCTTCTATTCCATATAGTCTAAGTAGTATAGTACACAAATGTTTCAAATAATCAAATTTTTTCAGTGGTGTATCCATAGTATGGAATGCAAATAGTAAACCCTCCCCACCCGCAAAAATACAACAATACAAGACACACCATTAATTATTAAAGCTAAACCATAATTAAGGAAGCCTAAACCCAAATAGTATACATATAATATGGTTTACTATACTCAAACCTCTACTTAGTAAAACTAAACCCTAGGCAGGAACCTATAAACCCAAATACAATCTATAAATTTTTTTCCAATATTGGACACTTGAAGGCACATTTTGAATATTAAACCCTAAACTGATATCACTAAACCCAAACTTTAACCCCACACCTTCCAAATACTAAACTCTAAACTCTAATGACTAAATCCTAAACCCAACTATAGACCCTAAACCCAAATAGAATGAAATAAAATAAATAGTATAGTACATATTGGTGAACAAAATAGAACACTCTTTATTAATCGTCAAATGAAACGATACATTTTCACTAAACCCAAATTCCAACCCCGCCCTTCTAAATACTAAACCCTAAATCTTAATCACTAAACCCTAAACCCAAGTATAAACCCTAAACTCTAAACCTAAATCTCAAAATCTAATACTGACCTCAAACTCACCCATATTACTCTAAATACTAAACCCTAATCACTAATTACTAAACCCTAAACTCAAATATAAACTCTAAATCCAAATATCAAAATCTAAAATAATACATAATATTATGTAATATTAGTTTATACTATATAAATATTATTTGTAGTGTAGATGTAATATAATACACTAATATAAGAGTTTATTTGTCATTTATCCAAAATTGGTTTTAATCATTACACTTAAACCAATATAGTATGAATTTCATATTACAATCAATTACACAAAATGACATAGAAGAAAACTATCAAATT
Organism: Brassica napus; assembly: GCF_020379485.1. Classification (NCBI taxonomy): domain Eukaryota; kingdom Viridiplantae; phylum Streptophyta; class Magnoliopsida; order Brassicales; family Brassicaceae; genus Brassica; species Brassica napus. Next base: position 13,544,009 of record NC_063448.1, read on the forward strand.
TGTAAATATAAAGATGATTACATTTTTAAGAAGTAGTATATATATATCCCAAATAGTATAGTAACTTTACATACATAAATACACTAAAGAATATATACTATACTATTCATTTTCCGAATATAGTATAGAAGATAAGTTCATCTTCTTCAATTTTTCTTTTGTCACACATGCTGATACACCTTCACTTCGTTCACCGTCGTTATTCTTCACCACCATATAGAGATCATCTTCATCTCTTGTCCCTTTTTCGACACATCGACGCTTTTACTGGTCCACCGTCGTTATTCTTCACCATTGGATCACTAAAATAAAAAAGAAACGAAAAAAAGTATGAAAACAAAATCATGATGTGAGAATCAATGATATTTAAGAGAAGGAGAAAAAGAAATGATAAAGTTGTTATGTCTGCTCACCGTATATGTCTTCATCGTTGTTTTTTGTTCTTCTCAAGAGAAGAAATTCAGTTCAAGAAGATATGTGCATAATGAAAGACCACGTTCATTTTCATCTTCCTGAAAGCTATCTAATTATTTTGAGAGGTGAAACTGAATACAACGTGACCACATATTTTACTTGTTACATTAATTAATTATTTATTTAATTTTTTTTTGTAGTAGATTTCACCGGTTGAATATGAGAGCAATATGACAATAATCTATAATGTGTACATTGTATATAGAAAAAAGAGGGTTTTTAGGCAGTGAGTGAATTATAATTTGTTCGATGGTTATTCAGCCCAATTCCTCTAAAAATAATCCTTAAACCCTAAATTATGAATCAAAATCGAAAAAATGTTTGTCATACATTTTGTCGTGATTCGTCCCACGAAACGACAAGCGTGGTTAGGTCCTTATGCGACGCGGCTACTAGTGCTCTTCCTTTCGTCATCAGTCATCAATAAGGCTGCCTGCTTTTTGTTTTTCCATTACGTTCATATTATATAAAGATTCGGATATCATTACAAGATTGGTGTCTATGTTCCCAGAAATATTATAAACAAATTTACGCATGCAACAAAAATATTAGCTAACCCTCTTATAAATAGTCAATCTACTAAAAATTAAGGACAAACTTTCGATGAGACAGAAACACGTGATGTCATTGTTTTATTTTTTACATAAAAATTGGTGCAATTGTCAGATAAATGAGTTAAGTTTTTTCGACATTGCGTAAACTGTTGGAATGTACGCCGATATTGATGGGATAAAGACTAGTTGTTTAGTTGATTATTGTATTTGCTAAGTCCTCTGTAAGTAATGGAGGGTTGCAACTAGTTAGATTTGCTGTTGAGATACTCTTTCTTGTGAGGATGTATAAATATATATTGATGTAATCTCTTTCAACATCATACACATAAATATTTTTCAACTCTCTCTATTCTATTATATGGTATCAGAGCCAGAATTTTTCTTTTATGATCTTTAGATCTCTAAATCAATAATTGATTGACGATGTCTGGAACAAACCCAACGAACACGAACCCGATAATGATGGAAGTGCGTCGTACGATTTCACCATATGAACTGACCTCTGTGGATAATCCCAGAGCTGTGATTATCCTCTCTTACGAGGAATTAACTACGACGAATGGGCGTGTGGTATCAAAACTACGCTATGTTCTCGTAAAAAGTTTGGCTTTCTTGATGGATCGATCAAGCAACCAAAAGAAGGCTCTCCAGACTTGGAGGATTGGTGGACGATTCAGGCTCTGCTTGTCTCTTGGATCAAGATGACAATTGAGCTGACACTTCACTCAAACATCTCTCACAAAGATGTTGCTCAGGACCTATGGGAGCATCTGAAACGAAGGTTCTCTGTGCTGAATGGACCGCGTATTCAGCAGATCAAGGCGGAGCTGGCTTGTTGCAAGCAAAGGGGTCTTGCGATTGAGTCATATTTTGGCAAACTCAATCGCATTTGGGATAGCATGGCGATCTATAGGCCTCTACGGGTCTGCAAGTGCGGGAAGTGTACTTGTGATCTTGGAACTCTTCAGGAAAAGGATCGGGAGGAAGACAAAGTTCATCAGTTCTTGTATGGATTGGATAATGCGTATTTCCGAACGGTATGATCATCTCTTGTGTCTCGATCTCCTCTCCAAGCAACAGAGGAGGTGTACAACATTGTACGTCAAGAGGAGGACTTGCGAACTGCGAACAAGCTAGAAGAAGATGCTTCCATAAATGCAGTCACTGCGTTTGCTGCTCAGACTAAAGGAAGAGGACGTGGTGGTGATGGGAGCGAAATGAGTTTATGTAGGCATTGTAACCGTTCATGACACTCCTCAGAGAATTGTTTTGCGGTGATTGGCTATCCAGAGTGGTGGGGAGACAGACCACAAGGAAGGACAATGCAAGGAAGAGGTCGTGGTGGTTCTTCATCCAATAGTGAAGGTAGAGGCCGAGAATCAATGTCTTACGCCAACGCAGCACATGTTGCAACACCACAACATGTTGAACAAGCAAACTATGTCGTCACAGATAAGGATCGTGATGGAGTAACTAGGTTGAGCGATGTTCAGTGGAGGAATATCATGAACATACTCAATGCGAACGCTGGAAAGAACAACAACACCACCTCTGAGAACTTGACAGGGTCTTATGTTGAAATCGGTTTTCTATGTTGAGGGAATGCCATCTGATATGATCTCCGTTGGTCAGCAGTTCAGTTAGCTGATTAGTTCTTGATTGTCCAGGACCGCATTACAAGGATGGTGATTAGAGCGGCTAAGAGGGAGAATGGAGCATTCCGCTTATGCAGTATGGAGAGTGTAGCAACTGTGAGTACAAAGGAGGAAGAGACGTATGAGCTGTGGCATAAGAGAATGGGACATCTTGCTGCTAAAGTTGTCTGCTCACTTCCTGTTGTTTCTAGTTCAGTTTGTCTTAGTTTTCTGGATATGGCGTGTGATATTTGTCTCCGCGCAAAACAAACCAGATCATGTTTTCCTGTTAGTATCAATAAAACTTCCAAGGCTTTTGATATGATTCATACAAACTTATGGGGTCCTTATAGGACATAATCAATGACTGGTGCAAGAAATTTTCTCACTTTAGTTGATGATTACTCACGTGGTGTATGGGTTTATCTTCTTAAAGACAAAACTGAAGCTTCAACTAACTTGAAAAACTTCTTGTCGATGATTCATGCATAGTTTTAGGCAACAGTAAGAACAATCCGTAGTGACAATGGTTCTGAGTTCTTATGTTTACGAGAGCACTTCTTGAAGCTTGGAATTGTACATGAAACATCCTGCATCGGCACACCGCAGCAAAATGGCAAGGTAGAAAGGAAGCACTGCCACATACTGAATGTTGCGCGGGCATTGCGATTTGAGGCTAAAATTCCTATATATTTCTGGGGTGAATGTATTCTTGCAACATGATACTTGATTAATCAAACACGAAGCTTGGTTTTGGGTGGAATCAGTCCGTATGAGAAGATCCATAACAAAGCTCCATGTTATGATCATATCTGGGTGTTTGGAAGTCTCTGTTACGCTCACAATCAGACGACAAAAGGAGATAAATTTGCACCAAGAAGTAATAGATGTGTGTTTATGGGTTATCCGTACGGCAAAAAAGGCTGGAGATTGTTTGATTTGGAGAAGCATGAATTTACTATATCAAGAGATGTATTTTCTGTGAGAATGAGTTTCCTTACGCGAAACTAGAAGAAAATGGAGAACCAGAGGATCCACGTTTGTGGAAACCAATTGGAACTCGGGAAGAAGACGACACACAGATGGTACGACAGAGTATTAATGTTGGGTCGTACCAGGGTGGAACCTTAGCTTGGCTTGGAAGTTTTTCAGATCCAACAACAATTGGGCCCAATACTAAAACCATACCTAACTCGGCCCAAACAACAAATGTGACTTCGTCTTCTCCAACAGTGCCGATGACGACAGAAGCACCCAAACAACAAATAACTGAGGAACAAAAGACACAATTGGAAAGGGGTCATCGAAAATGAGTTCCTCATGTTACCTTGAAAAACTATGTCACAAACTCATCATAAATGCGTGTTCTCTCCAATTCGACTAAAAAGAGTACGAAGTTGCTTTATCCGATCTCGAAGTACGTATGCTATGGACGCTTCTCCGCTAGACATACGGCATACCAGGTGACTACTGGTAAGATTACTCCACCAAAGACATATAATCAAGCTGTAGAGGATGAACGGTTTAGGAATGCAATGGGTACAGAGATTGTAGCTCTTGAAGATAATCAAACCTGGTATATAGTTGATTTGCCACCAAGGAAACGAGCCATCAGATGTAAGTGGGTTTATAAAGTGAAGTACATGGCTGATGGGACGATAGAGAGATTCAAAGTTTGCTTAGTGGCTTTGGGAAATAAACAAGTTGAAGGTGTTAGTTATAAGGAGACATTTGCGCCTGTGGCAAAAAAAAAGGACGGTCCGTTTATTCTTGGATGTGGCTACAAAACGAGGCTGGGATGTGCAAAACGCATTCTTGCACGAAGATCTCACAGAAGAAGCTTATATGAAGTTTCCACCCAGTTTTAACGCCAAAGACTCATCAAAAAAATTGTAGACTAAGGAAATATTTATATGGATTACGCCAAGCTCCTAGATGCTGGTTCGTTAAATTGACAACGTCTCTGCAGGGTTATGGTTTTCAGCAGTGTCGATCGGATTACTCATTGTTTACATATGTCAAGGGAGCAACTTAGATGCAAATTTTGATCTATGTCGACGATCTTATCATTACATGTAACCAACCTAAGGTTGTGGCATTCTTTTAAGACATATCTCATGTTTTAAAATGAAGAATTTGGGTCTGTTACGGTATTTTTTTGGAAATTGAAGTAGCAAGAAATCAGACAGTAATGTGCTTGAGTCAAAGGAAGTATGCGCTTGAGATTATTGAAGATACTGGTCTTATAAATTCGAAACCTGCACTGTTTCCTGTCGAACAGAACCATAAACTGGCTCTGTCAAAATCTTTGCTCCTTCTTAACCCGCAGAAGTACAGACGATTGGTAGGAAGATTTATTTATTTGGGGGCCACACGGCTTGACTTGGTTTACTCTGTTAACGTGTTGTCACAATTTATGCAATCACCTCGTGAAGATCATTGGCAGGCAGCACTCAGAGTGGTTTGGTACTTAAAGGGAAGTCCAGGTCAAGGACTGTTACCTCGCGCGAATGATACTCTACAAATCACTGGTTGGTCAGACTCAGATTGGGCTAGCTTTCCTATAACTAGAAGATCGGTCACATGCTATTTTATACAACTAAGGAGCTCCCCAATCTCGTGGAAAACAAAGAAGCAGCCAACTGTGAGTCTTTCTTCTGCAGAGGCTGATTATAGAGCAATGGCCTATCTTACGAAGGAAATGATATGGCTGAAGAGAATACTCCAAGCCCTAGACATTCAACACGATCAACTGATGCAACTGAACTGTGACAGTAAGGCAACTCTACATATATGTAACAACAAAACATATAGAGTTGGATTGTCATTTTGTGAGAGATGAGATCATTGCTGGAACAATAGCTACATTTCATGTCAGTAGTAAGTCACAGTTAGCTGATGTCTTTACTAAAGCATTGGGGCATTACGAGTTTGAAGGGTTTAAGATCAAGTTGGGCATCAGAGACTTGTATCCTCCAACGTGGGGTGGGGGGTGTTGAAATGTACTCTGATGGGATAAGGACTAATTGTTTAGTTGATTGTTGTATTTGCTAAGTTCTTCGTAAGTAATGGAGGGTTGCAACTAGTTAGATTTGCCGTTGAGATACTCTCTCTTGTGAGGATGTATATATATTGATGTAATTTCTTTCAACGTAATGCACATAAATATTTCTCAACTCCCTCTGTTCCATTATATAAACCACACTTACAAGGGGTGAAACACCATGAGTGCTCTTACTCACTCATACACATATAACCAAAATATATCCCCAACTATATTAAAAAAAAAAAAGAAGAAAGAAAACTACGTAAAAGAAATTATACTGTATGTTCTCTTGTTTACCAAGATGCTTGTTTTTGTTATGTTCCCTGTCTATCGTTTGATGCGGCGAAATTTTATTCGAACATATCTTATCTATCGTTTGATGCGGCTCATTATAACTATATAAACGGGATTCGACAGACATTGATTTCTCAATAATTATAAAGTTTTATTTTGCATCTGTTCGGATTTTAGAATTTTACATAATGATGTACCATTTCTATTCTCTTTTAATCTTTCATTCCAAATGGCTCATCGTAGAAATTTTGGTATTGCCTTGTGAAGTTCTTGTATCAATATGTTTATGAAAAAATTACTCGATTTCTTCTAACCTTCTATAAAATCAAAAATTTCCCGATATTTATGCTTAACCATTTCTACCCAAAACTTGCGACGAGTTTTTTGGCATGAAACCAAAATTTATAAATAATGTCGTGAGCAATAATATATTTGATATAGTACTATTTTTGGATATAAAAATTGTTGTATTTGAAAGGGATCACATACATAAAATTATTTAGGATTTCATTTTTAGCTTCAATTAACTACTCCATACAACAACAACAAAACTACTCCATGCATGTCCAAAATATCACACTAATTACTCTAACACGATAGTGTAATGACCCTAAATGTAATGAACCCAAAAATTTGACCCAAACTATTCCCAAAGGCCATTTTGCCTTTCTTTAAAAGAGAGAGAGAGAAAGAGAGGAAGAAGAGGAAGGGAGAAAGCTCACCTGAGCTCGTCGCCGGAGCAACCGTGTGCCGTGACCACATTGAGCTCGTCACCACCGTTCGCTGCAGCTTAGAATCGCCGGAAACCGCCATGCAGTTAAGCTTAGTTTCGTCCGTTTAGTAATTCGCCGATAACTCTCTAACCGTTTCGAATCTCGTGCATCCAAGACCATCATCGTGTTCCTCTCGTCAAGACGAAGCCGTAGACACCAACCACGCCTCAATCGGAGCCCGGACGAAGTCGCACGCGCCTCCCAAAGATTCGCCTCGGCGCGCGCGTGAAACACACGCGCCGCCGCCGTCCGCCGCAACTCCGCCGCCGGACCACCGTCCTCCGCCGCAGCTCCGCCGTCGCCGCCGGCCAACTTTCCGGTAAGCTACCGCGGGATCTCCGCCGTTGCCGCCGGTGACCGCCACCGGTGACTCGCCGGAGACTCGCCAACTCGGCCGAGTCGACCCGGTGAGTCAACTCGGTTGACTCGGTTAACCGGTTGGTTAGCCGGTTTAAATTGATTTCAATTCGGTTAGGTTAAACCGGTCGGTTAAAATCAATTTGAAATCGGTTAGGATAAACAGGATTAATTAATTAATTAATTAATTAAATAATTAATTAAATAATTGATCTTTGACAAGCGGGTTGACTTTTCCGTAAATACCCGTTTTAAACCGTTCGAAAGGCGTTCTGACTCGAAATTTCGATCTGATTTCATATTTGGAATCCATTTGAGCAGCTGGAGTTCATATATACCACTTCTCTTCATTGCTAAGGTGAGGGCTACTCCGTTAAATCCCGAGCTAGTTTAGTACTACCATTATGGAAAGTTTAGTTTCGAAACATGGATCCGTCTCTTTGAATCGAGTCTGTTTGAGAGTCTTGGTTGTTCGTTATTGATATTGATTGTTAAACCGGAAATAGGATAATAGAGGATTCAACAGTTGATTGAAATGATTGCTGCTAAAAACTGTTAATTATATATATGTATATATGTTAGTCCATGTGTTGAGATTGCGGGGTGCATAGGTATCTGCACTAGGCCGCGGAATTTGCGGGGTACAGAGACGTTTGTACTAGGCCGTTTGATTGCGGGGGCACATGACGTCTGTGCTAGCTACGCCTTGTTTGAGAGATCGCGGGGTACGGAGATATCTGTACTAGGCCGTGTGTTTAGCGGGGTACAGAGACGTATGTACTAGGCCGCTTGTTTGTGGAGATTGCGGGGGTACAGAGTGGACTACTGTACTTACGACGCTGTAGAGTTATATATATATATTTATATCCTTATGAGGAAATGCGGTATGTTATTATCGCATTGGTTGTAGCGTGTCTAGTCCACTAGACATATGTGATTGTTCTGTGTGGTGTAATAGACACCGTGTTTGCTTCATGCTAGAGCTAGGCCTACATAGTTGTAGTGCTATGAACTGAGTCAGTGGTTTGCGGTTTAGCATCCCATACCTCACTGGGCGATTCCCCTGTCGCTCACCCCTCCTTCTTTCCCCTTTTCAGGTGAGACCGACGAGCAGGAGTGATTATACCGGACCGGTGCTTTTGGGCTTTTACTACTATTGGGCTTTTAGGCTTCTATCGTTTTATCGCTTTTAGCGTTATCGGGCCTCTAGGCCTTTGGGCTTTTATCGTTTATGTTATTTCGTATTTCGGACTCTCGGTTTATGTCGTACTTTATGTTTCAGATTTTATTTTATATTATGGAATTCAAGCGTGGATGTTGACTTTCAAATATTTATATATGGATATTTCAGATATTTGTACTTATCGAATTATTTTTACTATTTCGAAAGTGACGGGTGTAACAATTTGGTATCAGAGCGGGTTCCGTCCCGGCTCCGACCCGGGATGGCGATTTTGGAGACCTTGGTTTATTCGGTTTAAACGATTTTAGACGATTTCAAAATATTTTCGGGGATTTGGGAACTTTGAAAATAAAAATAAATAGCACCTTTCCGTTCGGTATCACTCCTTCTTAAATGTTGGTATCCACAGATCGGCATAAGTTAACTTTTTCTCTTTTCTTTCAGATGGCGCCCAGGAAGAGAGTTATTCGTACTCAGACTGCCAGAGTTGCTAGAGAGGCTGAGGATGAGCATGTCCAGCCCGCAGTTCCGCAGCAGGCGGCTCCGCCTATTGATCAGGATGCTTTGAGACAGATGGTTCAGGATGCGGCTAGGCAGGTTGCACAGGAGACAGTCCAGCAAGCTGCCCAGGAGGCTGCCCGAATAGCTGCTCAGGAGGTTGCCAGACAGATGGCTGCAGTACAGCAGGGTCCGCAGATTCGCATGCAGCAGGCTCCACCAGTTCAGGTTCAGCATTATCATCAGGTTCCACATCAGCCGGCTCCAGTCCAGCAGTACCCTCAGGTTCCTGTTCAGCCGGTTCCAGGAGTTTTTCAGGTTCCACCGCCGCCACCTGCTTTCCCAGTTCAGGTGCCCGAGGTTGATGAGACATTTATCAGGGTGTTGGGACAGATGAAGTATGTGAGTTTGGAGCATTTCACTGGAACGACGGAACCTACAGTTGCTCACGATTGGAAGCACAATTTGGATAAGTGTTTGAAGACCATCTCGTGCCCACCAAGGCTCAAGCTAAACATCGCTGAGTTGTATTTGCGCGGAGATGCATCAATCTGGTGGGATGGAGTGAGATTGATGCACCGTGGCGAGCTGACATATGATGATTTTCTTTACGCGTTCAACAAGAAGTATTTTCCGAGGGAAGCTTTGCATGAGAAGAAGAATGATTTCGAGCATTTGAGGCAGGGTGCAAAGTCTGTCAGGGAGTATGAGCGGGAGTTTAACCAGCTCCGCAGATTTGTGGGTAACAACATAGATGAGGAGGATCTGATCAGGAGGTTCTTAGATGGGATGCGAGTAGAGCTTCGTGGTAGGTGCAGTGTGGTTACCTACACCAGTTTGGAGGATCTGGTAGAGAAGGCGGCTGTGCAGGAGAAATGTATGGGTGAGGAGCAGAAGTTCTCCAAAGCAGTTCAGCCTAAGGAAGGAGGGGCTTCGGGGTCGCAGAAGAGGCCTTGGGAGCAGACTGTAGCACCCCGTTGTGGGCGTTGTCGTCGCCAGCATTTTGGAGAGTGTCTCCAGTGCTTTAACTGTGGTCTGGTTGGGCATATCTCGAAGAATTGTAGGAAGCCGCCACGTACTCAGGTTGCAACGCCAAGAGCAGATATAGCACCAGCAGTGGCAGCGAGGAACTGTTACGGCTGCAACCAGCCGGGTCACATCTACAGAGATTGTCTGAGGAGAGGCAATGCAGCGCTTCCACCACCACCGAAGCGTCCAGCCATCGCTCCACGGGTCTTTACAGTTGGAGATCCCCAGGGAGTTGAACCGATAGCGGGTATGTGACTTTTTCATACTTGTTGTGTTTGAGTATTTTGGTTTGTGGTTGTCATGTGTAGTTAGCAAAATCTCGTGTAGGATTGGTTTCGGTTGGAGGAAAGTCAGCTCACACTTTATTCGACACGGGAGCCTCTAATAGTTTTGTGAGTCCACGCTTAGCCCAGTCTTGGCCTTTTCGGGGTGTCTTCGAACCGAAGGCTAAGAAGATTCAGACTGCCGGCACGAAGAAGTTGGGAGCAGTCGGCATTCATCGCAATGTACCAGTTTTTCTTGGAGGAGTTGAGTTTCTCGGAGATTTGACGGAGCTGGAGATGAGCTGCTACGATGTTATACTTGGAATGGATTGGTTGTCACGACATCAAGTAGTACTGGATTGTCCGAGAGCGAGAGTCCATATCCCCAGAGCAGAAGGGAAGATCATATTCCAGGGGATTCAGACGCACCATGGAATTTCCATTGTCTCCATGTTGCGCGCAGATGAGCTACTGGAGAGAGGAGCAGAAGGATTTTTGGCGACCATTTCGATGGTTAAGGAGGATGGTCAGCAGGAGCTGCATGACATTCCAGTGGTTTCCGAGTACGAAGACGTTTTTGAGGCTTTAAAAGGGCCGCCACCAGCTAGAGCAGACGTTCTTGCGATCGAGGTGGAGCCAGGAGCAACACCAGTTTCACGAGCCCCATACCGCCTTGCACCAGCTGAGATGGCGGAATTGAAGAAACAGTTGGAAGAGTTATCGGATAAGGGATTTATCAGGCCGAGTACTTCACCGTGGGGAGCACCAGTGTTGTTCGTGAAAAAGAAAGATGGGAGTTTCAGACTTTGTATCGACTATAGAGGTCTGAACAAAGTGACCATCAAGAATAAGTATCCGCTTCCGCGTATTGACGAGTTGTTGGACCAGTTGCAGGGAGCTTCTTGGTTCTCTAAGATTGACTTGGCATCGGGATACCACCAGATTGCGATAGCTGATGGAGATGTGCGGAAGACGGCCTTCCGTACACGCTATGGGCATTATGAGTTTGTGGTGATGCCATTTGGATTGACGAACGCACCGGCAGCGTTCATGAAGCTTATGAATGATGTGTTTCGGGAGCACTTGGATAAGTGTGTGATCGTTTTCATCGACGACATTTTGGTTTATTCTCGGAGTAAAGAAGAGCATGCTGAGCATTTGAGGATTGTGCTGGATAAGCTTCGGGAACACCAGTTGTTTGCCAAGCTGAGTAAGTGTAGCTTTTGGCAGAGGAAGATTGGATTTTTGGGCCATGTGATTTCAGAAGTAGGAGTTGCAGTAGATCAGGAGAAGATTACCGCCATTTCAGAGTGGCCGACGCCAAAGAATGCTACGGAGATCCGCAGTTTTCTCGGTTTGGCAGGGTACTACAGGAAGTACGTCAAGAGTTTTGCTAGCATTGCAAAGCCGATGACAAAGCTGACGGGCAAAGACGTCAAGTTTGATTGGTCAGACGATTGCTCGAGGAGTTTCACTGAGTTAAAGCGACAGCTGACCCATGCGCCCGTTTTGGTACTCCCGAGGCCAGGGATACCATATGAGGTTTACACTGATGCGTCAGGCACTGGTTTAGGATGTGTATTGATGCAGGAAGGTCAGGTCATTGCATATGCATCACGTCAGTTGAGGCCTCACGAGGTCAACTATCCTACGCATGATTTGGAGTTAGCAGCAGTTGTATTTGCACTGAAGATCTGGAGATCATATTTATATGGGGAGAAGGTGAAGATCTTCACGGACCATAAGAGTTTGAAATATATCTTCACTCAGGCGGATTTGAATTTGAGGCAGCGTAGGTGGGTCGAGTTGTTAGCAGACTACAACCTGGATATTGCTTATCATCCGGGAAAAGCTAATCAAGTAGCAGATGCCTTGAGCAGGCGCAGGAGCGATGTTTCAGGAACCAAGGAGGTTCAAGAGTTTACTAGGACACTTGCTAGTCTCAGATTGTGTGCCACTACCGTGGAAGGTGAGGCAGTTGGCCTCGAGGCTGTGGAGCAAGCAGATTTGTTATGGAAAGTGCGTAAGGCTCAGGATGCTGATAAGGCTTTGTGTAAGCAGATCGAGATTGAGAGTATTGGATATCATACAGCTTCGAGTGGGATGTTCATGTATCGGAACCGGGTTTGTGTGCCTAATGATGAGTTGTTAAAAAAGGAAATCTTGCAGCAGGCACACCACTCGCGTTTCTCTATTCATCCAGGAAACACCAAGATGTACAAGGATCTCAAGCGTTATTATCATTGGCCTGGCATGAAGAGGGATGTTGCTTCATTTATATCGCAGTGTCAGACGTGTCAGATGGTCAAGGCCGAGCATCAGGTGCCTAGCGGGTTATTGCAGAACCTGCCAATGCCAGAGTGGAAATGGGACATGGTAACTATGGATTTTGTGACGGGGTTGCCAACCACCTTAGGTGGAAAGAATGCCATCTGGGTAATCGTGGATAGACTTACCAAGTCAGCCCATTTTCTAGCTATTAAGAAGACGGACAGAGCTGATCAGTTAGCACAGACTTACATCAGCGAGATTGTGAGATTGCATGGAGTTCCTGTCAGCATTGTATCAGATCGAGATACAAAGTTTACGTCCGAATTTTGGAGAGCCTTCCAGAAGGCGCTTGGGACGAAAGTGCATATGAGTACGGCTTATCACCCGCAGACAGACGGTCAGTCAGAGAGGACGATTCAGACTTTGGAGGATATGCTTAGAGCTTGTGTTTTGGATTGGGAAGGGAGTTGGGCAAAGTACCTACCCCTAGCGGAGTTTGCCTACAATAATAGTTATCACTCGAGCATTAAGATGGCGCCATATGAGGCCCTTTATGGTAGGCCTTGTCGCACACCGCTTTGTTGGACCGAAGTGGGGGAGCGACGTGAGATAGAACCTGCAATGGTTCAAGAGACAGTTGAGCAGGTTGAGATGCTTAAGATACGGCTTAGGGAAGCCCATGACCGTCAGAAGAGTTATGCAGATAAGCGGCGTAAAGATTTGGAGTTCCAGGTTGGCGACCTGGTATACCTGAAAATGAGGACATTTCAGGGAGGATCTAAGACTCGGAAGCTGAAGAAGCTTAAACCGAGATATATGGGACCATATCCCATTTTGGAGCGAATTGGAGCAGTTGCTTACCGATTGGATTTATCCGAAGAGTTATCAGATTTCCATGACGTGTTTCATGTTTCTGTTTTGAGGAAAGTCGTGAGAGAACCGGAGCTCATTTTGCAGCAGCCGAGCTCATTTTGCAGCAGCCGCCCAGTGACCTTGGTAGGAATTTGCGTGCGCCGTGTCAGCCAGTAGAGCTATTGGATCGCCAAGTGAGAGCAGATGATGGTATGATGACTATGTTGGTCAAAGTTCGTTGGGAGAGAGATGGTATTCAGGAGGAGACTTGGGAGTCCGAGCCCCAGATGAGGATTGATTATCCGGAGCTTTTCCGGGTTGACATTGGGCATGACAGCTTATGAATTGAATTCGGGGACGAATTCCTTGTAAGTAGGGGAGAATTGTAATGACCCTAAATGTAATGACCCCAAAAATTTGACCCAAACTATTCCCAAAGGCCATTTTGCCTTTCTTTAAAAGAGAGAAGAGAGAGAGAGAGAGAGAGAGAGAGAGAGAGAGAGAGAGAGAGAGAGAGAGAGAGAGAGAAGAGAGAGGAGAAGAGCCTGAGCCTGAGCTCGTCGCCGGAGCAACCGTGTGCCGTGACCACGTTCAGCTCGTCACCACCGTTCGCTGCAGCTTAGAATCGCCGGAAACCGCCATGCAGTTAAGCTTAGTTTCGTCCGTTTAGTAATTCGCCAATAACTCTCTAACCGTTGCGAATCTCGTGCATCCAAGACCATCATCGTGTTCCTCTCGTCAAGACGAAGCCGTAGACACCAACCACGCCTCAATCGGAGCCCGGACGAAGCCGCACGCGCCTCCCGAAGATTCGCCTCGGCGCGCGCGTGAAACACACGCGCCGCCGCCGTCCGCCGCAACTCCGCCGCCGGACCACCGTCCTCCGCCGCAACTCCGCCGCCGGACCACCGTCCTCCGCCGCAGCTCCGCCGTCGCCGCCGGCCAACTTTCCGGTAAGCTACCGCGGGATCTCCGCCGTTGCCGCCGGTGACCGCCACCGGTGACTCGCCGGAGACTCGCCAACTCGGCCGAGTCAACCCGGTGAGTCAACTCGGTTGACTCGGTTAACCGGTTAGTTAGCCGGTTTAAATTGATTTCAATTCGGTTAGGTTAAACCGGTCGGTTAAAATCAATTGGAAATCGGTTAGGATAAACCGGATTAATTAATTAATTAATTAATTAATTAATAATTAATTAAATAATTGATCTTTGACCAGCGGGTTGACTTTTCCGTAAATACCCGTTTTAAACCGTTCGAAAGGCGTTCTGACTCGAAATTTCGATCTGATTTCAGATTTGGAATCCATTTGAGCAGCTGGAGTTATATACCACTTCTCTTCATTGCTAAGGTGAGGGCTACTCCGTTAAATCCCGAGCTAGTTTAGTACTACCATTATGGAAAGTTTAGTTTCGAAACATGGATCCGTCTCTTTGAATCGAGTCTGTTTGAGAGTCTTGGTTGTTCGTTATTGATATTGATTGTTAAACCGGAAATAGGATAATAGAGGATTCAACAGTTGATTGAAATGATTGCTGCTAAAAACTGTTAATTATATATATGTATATATGTTAGTCCATGTGTTGAGATTGCGGGGTGCATAGGTATCTGCACTAGGCCGCGGAATTTGCGGGGTACAGAGACGTTTGTACTAGGCCGTTTGATTGCGGGGGCACATGACGTCTGTGCTAGCTACGCCTTGTTTGAGAGATCGCGGGGTACGGAGATATCTGTACTAGGCCGTGTGTTTAGCGGGGTACAGAGACGTATGTACTAGGCCGCTTGTTTGTGGAGATTGCGGGGGTACAGAGTGGACTACTGTACTTACGACGCTGTAGAGTTATATATATATATTTATATCCTTATGAGGAAATGCGGTATGTTATTATCGCATTGGTTGTAGCGTGTCTAGTCCACTAGACATATGTGATTGTTCTGTGTGGTGTAATAGACACCGTGTTTGCTTCATGCTAGAGCTAGGCCTACATAGTTGTAGTGCTATGAACTGAGTCAGTGGTTTGCGGTTTAGCATCCCATACCTCACTGGGCGATTCCCCTGTCGCTCACCCCTCCTTCTTTCCCCCTTTCAGGTGAGACCGACGAGCAGGAGTGATTATACCGGACCGGTGCTTTTGGGCTTTTACTACTATTGGGCTTTTAGGCTTCTATCGTTTTATCGCTTTTAGCGTTATCGGGCCTCTAGGCCTTTGGGCTTTTATCGTTTATGTTATTTCGTATTTCGGACTCTCGGTTTATGTCGTACTTTATGTTTCAGATTTTACTTTATATTATGGAATTCAAGCGTGGATGTTGACTTTCAAATATTTATATATGGATATTTCAGATATTTGTACTTATCGAATTTTTTTACTATTTCGAAAGTGACGGGTGTAACAATTTGGTATCAGAGCGGGTTCCGTCCCGGCTCCGACCCGGGATGGCGATTTTGGAGACCTTGGTTTATTCGGTTTAAACGATTTTAGACGATTTCAAAATATTTTCGGGGATTTGGGAACTTTGAAAATAAAAATAAATAGCACCTTTCCGTTCGGTATCACTCCTTCTTAAATGTTGGTATCCACAGATCGGCATAAGTTAACTTTTTCGCTTTTCTTTCAGATGGCGCCCAGGAAGAGAGTTATTCGTACTCAGACTGCCAGAGTTGCTAGAGAGGCTGAGGATGAGCATGTCCAGCCCGCAGTTCCGCAGCAGGCGGCTCCGCCTATTGATCAGGATGCTTTGAGACAGATGGTTCAGGATGCGGCTAGGCAGGTTGCACAGGAGACAGTCCAGCAAGCTGCCCAGGAGGCTGCCCGAATAGCTGCTCAGGAGGTTGCCAGACAGATGGCTGCAGTACAGCAGGGTCCGCAGATTCGCATGCAGCAGGCTCCACCAGTTCAGGTTCAGCATTATCATCAGGTTCCACATCAGCCGGCTCCAGTCCAGCAGTACCCTCAGGTTCCTGTTCAGCCGGTTCCAGGAGTTTTTCAGGTTCCACCGCCGCCACCTGCTTTCCCAGTTCAGGTGCCCGAGGTTGATGAGACATTTATCAGGGTGTTGGGACAGATGAAGTATGTGAGTTTGGAGCATTTCACTGGAACGACGGAACCTACAGTTGCTCACGATTGGAAGCACAATTTGGATAAGTGTTTGAAGACCATCTCGTGCCCACCAAGGCTCAAGCTAAACATCGCTGAGTTGTATTTGCGCGGAGATGCATCAATCTGGTGGGATGGAGTGAGATTGATGCACCGTGGCGAGCTGACATATGATGATTTTCTTTACGCGTTCAACAAGAAGTTTTTTCTGAGGGAAGCTTTGCATGAGAAGAAGAATGATTTCGAGCATTTGAGGCAGGGTGCAAAGTCTGTCAGGGAGTATGAGCGGGAGTTTAACCAGCTCCGCAGATTTGTGGGTAACAACATAGATGAGGAGGATCTGATCAGGAGGTTCTTAGATGGGATGCGAGTAGAGCTTCGTGGTAGGTGCAGTGTGGTTACCTACACCAGTTTGGAGGATCTGGTAGAGAAGGCGGCTGTGCAGGAGAAATGTATGGGTGAGGAGCAGAAGTTCTCCAAAGCAGTTCAGCCTAAGGCAGGAGGGGCTTCGGGGTCGCAGAAGAGGCCTTGGGAGCAGACTGTAGCACCCCGTTGTGGGCGTTGTCGTCGCCAGCATTTTGGAGAGTGTCTCCAGTGCTTTAACTGTGGTCTGGTTGGGCATATCTCGAAGAATTGTAGGAAGCCGCCACGTACTCAGGTTGCAACGCCAGCAGCAGCAGTAGCACCAGCAGTGGCAGCGAGGAACTGTTACGGCTGCAACCAGCCGGGTCACATCTACAGAGATTGTCTGAGGAGAGGCAATGCAGCGCTTCCACCACCACCGAAGCGTCCAGCCATCGCTCCACGGGTCTTTACAGTTGGAGATCCCCAGGGAGTTGAACCGATAGCGGGTATGTGACTTTTTCATACTTGTTGTGTTTGAGTATTTTGGTTTGTGGTTGTCATGTGTAGTTAGCAAAATCTCGTGTAGGATTGGTTTCGGTTGGAGGAAAGTCAGCTCACACTTTATTCGACACGGGAGCCTCTAATAGTTTTGTGAGTCCACGCTTAGCCCAGTCTTGGCCTTTTCGGGGTGTCTTCGAACCGAAGGCTAAGAAGATTCAGACTGCCGGCACGAAGAAGTTGGGAGCAGTCGGCATTCATCGCAATGTACCAGTTTTTCTTGGAGGAGTTGAGTTTCTCGGAGATTTGACGGAGCTGGAGATGAGCTGCTACGATGTTATACTTGGAATGGATTGGTTGTCACGACATCAAGTAGTACTGGATTGTCCGAGAGCGAGAGTCCATATCCCCAGAGCAGAAGGGAAGATCATATTCCAGGGGATTCAGACGCACCATGGAATTTCCATTGTCTCCATGTTGCGCGCAGATGAGCTACTGGAGAGAGGAGCAGAAGGATTTTTGGCGACCATTTCGATGGTTAAGGAGGATGGTCAGCAGGAGCTGCATGACATTCCAGTGGTTTCCGAGTACGAAGACGTTTTTGAGGCTTTAAAAGGGCCGCCACCAGCTAGAGCAGACGTTCTTGCGATCGAGGTGGAGCCAGGAGCAACACCAGTTTCACGAGCCCCATACTGCCTTGCACCAGCTGAGATGGCGGAATTGAAGAAATAGTTGGAAGAGTTATCGGATAAGGGATTTATCAGGCCGAGTACTTCACCGTGGGGAGCACCAGTGTTGTTCGTGAAAACGAAAGATGGGAGTTTCAGACTTTGTATCGACTATAGAGGTCTGAACAAAGTGACCATCAAGAATAAGTATCCGCTTCCGCGTATTGACGAGTTGTTGGACCAGTTCCAGGGAGCTTCTTGGTTCTCTAAGATTGACTTGGCATCGGGATACCACCAGATTGCGATAGCTGATGGAGATGTGCGGAAGACGGCCTTCCGTACACGCTATGGGCATTATGAGTTTGTGGTGATGCCATTTGGATTGACGAACGCACCGGCAGCGTTCATGAAGCTTATGAATGATGTGTTTCGGGAGCACTTGGATAAGTGTGTGATCGTTTTCATCGACGACATTTTGGTTTATTCTCGGAGTAAAGAAGAGCATGCTGAGCATTTGAGAATTGTGCTGGATAAGCTTCGGGAACACCAGTTGTTTGCCAAGCTGAGTAAGTGTAGCTTTTGGCAGAGGAAGATTGGATTTTTGGGCCATATGATTTCAGAAGTAGGAGTTGCAGTAGATCAGGAGAAGATTACCCGCCATTTCAGAGTGGCCGACGCCAAAGAATGCTACGGAGATCCGCAGTTTTCTCGGTTTGGCAGGGTACTACAGGAAGTACGTCAAGAGTTTTGCTAGCATTGCAAAGCCGATGACAAAGCTGACGGGCAAAGACGTCAAGTTTGATTGGTCAGACGATTGCTCGAGGAGTTTCACTGAGTTAAAGCGACAGCTGACCCATGCGCCCATTTTGGTACTCCCGAGGCCAGGGATACCATATGAGGTTTACACTGATGCGTCAGGCACTGGTTTAGGATGTGTATTGATGCAGGAAGGTCAGGTCATTGCATATGCATCACGTCAGTTGATGCCTCACGAGGTCAACTATCCTACGCATGATTTGGAGTTAGCAGCAGTTGTATTTGCACTGAAGATCTGGAGATCATATTTATATGGGGAGAAGGTGAAGATCTTCACGGACCATAAGAGTTTGAAATATATCTTCACTCAGGCGGATTTGAATTTGAGGCAGCGTAGGTGGGTCGAGTTGTTAGCAGACTACAACCTGGATATTGCTTATCATCCTGGAAAAGCTAATCAAGTAGCAGATGCCTTGAGCAGGCGCAGGAGCGATGTTTCAGGAACCAAGGAGGTTCAAGAGTTTACTAGGACACTTGCTAGTCTCAGATTGTGTGCCACTACCGTGGAAGGTGAGGCAGTTGGCCTCGAGGCTGTGGAGCAAGCAGATTTGTTATGGAAAGTGCGTAAGGCTCAGGATGCTGATAAGGCTTTGTGTAAGCAGATCGAGATTGAGAGTATTGGATATCATACAGCTTCGAGTGGGATGTTCATGTATCGGAACCGGGTTTGTGTGCCTAATGATGAGTTGTTAAAAAAGGAAATCTTGCAGCAGGCACACCACTCGCGTTTCTCTATTCATCCAGGAAACACCAAGATGTACAAGGATCTCAAGCGTTATTATCATTGGCCTGGCATGAAGAGGGATGTTGCTTCATTTATATCGCAGTGTCAGACGTGTCAGATGGTCAAGGCCGAGCATCAGGTGCCTAGCGGGTTATTGCAGAACCTGCCAATGCCAGAGTGGAAATGGGACATGGTAACTATGGATTTTGTGACGGGGTTGCCAACCACCTTAGGTGGAAAGAATGCCATCTGGGTAATCGTGGATAGACTTACCAAGTCAGCCCATTTTCTAGCTATTAAGAAGACGGACAGAGCTGATCAGTTAGCACAGACTTACATCAGCGAGATTGTGAGATTGCATGGAGTTCCTGTCAGCATTGTATCAGATCGAGATACAAAGTTTACGTCCGAATTTTGGAGAGCCTTCCAGAAGGCGCTTGGGACGAAAGTGCATATGAGTACGGCTTATCACCCGCAGACAGACGGTCAGTCAGAGAGGACGATTCAGACTTTGGAGGATATGCTTAGAGCTTGTGTTTTGGATTGGGAAGGGAGTTGGGCAAAGTACCTACCCCTAGCGGAGTTTGCCTACAATAATAGTTATCACTCGAGCATTAAGATGGCGCCATATGAGGCCCTTTATGGTAGGCCTTGTCGCACACCGCTTTGTTGGACCGAAGTGGGGGAGCGACGTGAGATAGAACCTGCAATGGTTCAAGAGACAGTTGAGCAGGTTGAGATGCTTAAGATACGGCTTAGGGAAGCCCATGACCGTCAGAAGAGTTATGCAGATAAGCGGCGTAAAAATTTGGAGTTCCAGGTTGGCGACCTGGTATACATGAAAATGAGGACATTTCAGGGAGGATCTAAGACTCGGAAGCTGAAGAAGCTTAAACCGAGATATATGGGACCATATCCCATTTTGGAGCGAATTGGAGCAGTTGCTTACCGATTGGATTTATCCGAAGAGTTATCAGATTTCCATGACGTGTTTCATGTTTCTGTTTTGAGGAAAGTCGTGAGAGAACCGGAGCTCATTTTGCAGCAGCCGAGCTCATTTTGCAGCAGCCGCCCAGTGACCTTGGTAGGAATTTGCGTGCGCCGTGTCAGCCAGTAGAGCTATTGGATCGCCAAGTGAGAGCAGATGATGGTATGATGACTATGTTGGTCAAAGTTCGTTGGGAGAGAGATGGTATTCAGGAGGAGACTTGGGAGTCCGAGCCCCAGATGAGGATTGATTATCCGGAGCTTTTCCGGGTTGACATTGGGCATGACAGCTTATGAATTGAATTCGGGGACGAATTCCTTGTAAGTAGGGGAGAATTGTAATGACCCTAAATGTAATGACCCCAAAAATTTGACCCAAACTATTCCCAAAGGCCATTTTGCCTTTCTTTAAAAGAGAGAAAGAGAGAGAGAGAGAGAGAGAGAGAGAGAGAGAGAGAGAGAGAGAGAGAGAGAGAGAGAGAGAGAGAGAGAGAAGGGAGAAAGCTCACCTGAGCTCGTCGCCGGAGCAACCGTGTGCCGTGACCACGTTCAGCTCGTCACCACCGTTCGCTGCAGCTTAGAATCGCCGGAAACCGCCATGCAGTTAAGCTTAGTTTCGTCCGTTTAGTAATTCGCCGATAACTCTCTAACCGTTGCGAATCTCGTGCATCCAAGACCATCATCGTGTTCCTCTCGTCAAGACGAAGCCGTAGACACCAACCACGCCTCAATCGGAGCCCGGACGAAACCGCACGCGCCTCCCGAAGATTCGCCTCGGCGCGCGCGTGAAACACACGCGCCGCCGCCGTCCGCCGCAACTCCGCCGCCGGACCACCGTCCTCCGCCGTAACTCCGCCGCCGGACCACCGTCAACTCGGCCGAGTCGACCCGGTGAGTCAACTCGGTTGACTCAGTTAACCGGTTGGTTAGCCGGTTTAAATTGATTTCAATTCAGTTAGGTTAAACCGGTCGGTTAAAATCAATTGGAAATCGGTTATGATAAACCGGATTAATTAATTAATTAATTAATTAATTAATTAAATAATTAATTAAATAATTAATTAAATAATTGATCTTTGACCAGCGGGTTGACTTTTCCGTAAATACCTGTTTTAAACCGTTCGAAAGGCGTTCTGACTCGAAATTTCGATCTGATTTCAGATTTGGAGTCCATTTGAGCAGCTGGAGTTCATATATACCACTTCTCTTCATTGCTAAGGTGAGGGCTACTCCGTTAAATCCCGAGCTAGTTTAGTACTACCATTATGGAAAGTTTAGTTTCGAAACATGGATTCGTCTCTTTGAATCGAGTCTGTTTGAGAGTCTTGGTTGTTCGTTGTTGATATTGATTGTTAAACAGGAAATAAGATAATAGAGGATTCAACGGTTGATTGAAATGATTGCTGCTAAAAACTGTTAATTATATATATGTGTATATGTTAGTCCATGTGTTGAGATTGCGGGGTGCATAGGTATCTGCACTAGGCCGCGGAATTTGCGGGGTACAGAGACGTTTGTACTAGGCCGTGTGATTGCGGGGGCACATGACGTCTGTGCTAGCTACGCCTTGTTTGAGAGATCGCGGGGTACGGAGATATCTGTACTAGGTCGTGTGTTTAGCGGGGTACAGAGACGTATGTACTAGGCCGCTTGTTTGTGGAGATTACGGGGGTACAGAGTGGACTACTGTACTTACGACGCTGTAGAGTTATATATATATATTTATATCCTTATGAGGAAATGCGGTATGTTATTATCGCATTGGTTGTAGCGTGTCTAGTCCACTAGACATATGTGATTGTTCTGTGTGGTGTAATAGACACCGTGTTTGCTTCATGCTAGAGCTAGGCCTACATAGTTGTAGTGCTATGAACTGAGTCAGTGGTTTGCGGTTTAGCATCCCATACCTCACTGGGCGATTCCCCTGTCGCTCACCCCTCCTTCTTTCCCCCTTTCAGGTGAGACCGACAAGCAGGAGTGATTATACCGGACCGGTGCTTTTGGGCTTTTACTACTATTGGGCTTTTGGGCTTCTATCGTTTTATCGCTTTTATCATTATCGGGCCTCTAGGCCTTTGGGCTTTTATCGTTTATGTTAATTCGTATTTCGGACTCTCGATTTATGTCGTACTTTATGTTTCAGATTTTATTTTATATTATGGAATTCAAGCGTGGATGTTGACTTTCAAATATTTATATATGGATATTTCAGATATTTGTACTTATCGAATTATTTTTACTATTTCGAAAGTGACGGGTGTCACAGATAGTTTATTATATTTTCTACTAAAACTACTATTTTCTTTTATCAGCTAGTAAAATAAATAGATAGAATTGCAGTAGCATCTCGTACTACTCGTACTTATAACTTACAAAATGAATTATAAGACATATGTGAATTTTAGTTTAAGTTATACTATCTTCCAATATTGAAATTTAGTATTTGTTGATCATTTCAATTAAAATTATGCTCATAAGTATTTGTTGATTCATCGATGTTCTTAAACCTTTTCCATCTCTTGAAGTGTAGCAGAAACCCGTCCCTCCCCTTGGGTGTGCGTCTCGCTTTTCCATGGGTCCTATGGCATATATTGAAAGCTAGAAATGGCTTTTTCTTTGAGCATGTGAGAATGGAGCCTTCCCTGGTTCTATCTCGAGCTATGGAAGAAGCGGGTATGTGGCTTACTGTTAACTCAGGTGTTGAGTCGACTGCAACCCCTGCTGTGGCACCTACAATTGAGACACCTAAGAGAACCTGGTCCAAACCTCCCCGAGGTTTGCTTAAGTGCAATGTTGGAACCTCTTGGCAACCTAGCAATCTTGGTAGTGGTGCGTCTTGGATTGTCAGAGATGAGATAGGTAATCCTGTGATACATAGCAGAAGAGCTTTCTCTGGTGTTCTTTCTGAGTTGGAAGCTTCGCTTCGCTCTCTTGCGTGGTCGATCATGGCGCTTTCTGATCTCCACCTTGACAAAGTGATCATCGAGTTCTCATGTGTTATGATGGCGGAAGCCCTGCTAAACCCTACTAAGTTTCCTGAGGTCCAGTACTTAATTCAAGAAACTTTGCAATCTCTCCATCGTTTCTCAACCTATACCTTGAATCATGTTGAACCGGAGAAGAATAGAGTGGCTAAACTCATTGCAGTGAGTGTCACCAAGGATCAACGATATCAATCGTATGTGGCTCAAGGAGGCCCTGCTTGGTTGGCTCACACCATTCAAAGAGAGGCCCTGCCTCATGATCTATAGCCCCTAACAGGTGGCTCTGTGATCTCTACGGGTGTGCGAATAATCGCCTTTTAAGCACCTACTGGTGTCTTTTCCCTTTGCTGTTTTTTTTAACTTTATGTCTCTACTCTCTATTGTTTTTTTGTTCTTCCTCCCAATCCTCTTATGTGAGGTGTGTGTTACATTTTTGGAGGTTTCTCTTTATAATTTGAATACAACCAGCGTCAAAAAAAAAAAGTATTTGTTGATCAAAAATATTTATGGAAACAAGCAATCATTAAGAGAATCGGGAGTCCTAAATATATGAAAGCAACTACCTAATAAATGAAATAAAGATTCAACTTGATATGCTAATGGGCAACGATGGTATCGAGTAATTAACTTTCCTGGAAGTGTGGTTCATTATTTTCAGCAAAATTATAGATATACATATACTTTGTGAGTTTGCGTCACACACAGCAATGACGTGGTATGAAACCCATTACCAGCCAATGGGGGTATTTGTCCTGTTCTGTTATTCTCATTAACTGGGAGTGGAAATTCGATGCATAATCACAATGACAACGAGGAAGTAAACTAAGTACTGTGTGCTTCAATTCGATGCATTTCCCCGGTTTTAAAGATCACATTTGAACATTATGCCAATTTTCCAGCATTTATCTTTATAAACAAAAGTAATGCTTTGGTAATTTAAAAATAATAATAGTTGGCAAAAGAGCAACAACCTCAATAGTTGCATTGCGTGTCATGTTAAGTTGTTAGCTACGGTATATCGCTTGATAATTGATGTTATAGTTCAAGTGTCATTCATAGTCTTGATTAAATTTGACCCAACTGGAAGAAAATTAAGGCAGATTTAATGGTTGTCGTTATCAGATTAATTAGATGAGGCATCTCTACTAAAAAGGACATTAGAGAGATAAGTGAAATGTAAAACATATATATGGTGATTAATGGCGAGTGTGAGGTTCGTACGATGACGTACGAAAGAAAGAGATTGGGAGAAAGTGAAAAAGACTTTTAGAGTTGGATTCATGCTTGGACTCCAACTTCCATAACTTGGGCTAAGGGATTACACTTCTTCCTTTCTTTACTTTAATTAAAATATTTATACATTCTAGACTATTATTTCTCATGGCATAAACTTTAATATATTTTTATCAGAGGTGGTAAACAAGATGATGGTTGATGATATCAGCAAAACAACAGTTAAATATTCGAGACAAAAAGAAGAGGGAGATGAATATATACATCTTACCTTGACGAGGCAATTAAAAATTCATTTAGAAACGTTTTATTTTTTTCAAGTGTTGTCTATAGTATAATCTACTGGCGAGTTCTTAGATGACCTAACTAAATCGTTTTGTTTTGTTTTGTCCTGTTCTTCATTTATAATAAAAATGAATACTATATATTTGATCCGATCTGATGTCTAACTGTTCCCACACATGAAAGAAAAGAACATGACATACAATAAGCCTTGTCTACATGACAATCTGGCTGTCTTCTGCAAAGTATACGTCACCAAATTACATTTTAATCTTGTTTATTAGCACCATGATGATATTTATAAATTCGTAAACATTTCACATTTTGAATACTAGGATAATTGCTTTGGTATATTGTCGCATAACAGAAAGTGATCTGTGCACAAACTCAAGGATCTCTAACTATCGATATAATGTTCCACAGAAAAAAAAAAAAGAAATGAAAATGTGTTCTTCCATTTAAAACCAATTGACTCTGCTTATCCCCTCTTTTCAAAGTGGGGATGTGTTAACTCTATATAGTAAGTCCTTCAGGCCAGGTCTTTAAATGAGTTTCTTCTTGTGGAAATATCGCTTCAGGTACAATATCTGTGAACCCGCAACGCAAAGGCAAACCCCAAGTGACATTATACTGAACCAAGCCACTCTTGAGTTGGTTCTCTCACTCACTTCTCTCATCTCCGCTTCCCTGTATCCAAAACTTGCTTTAAACAACAATCATAACTTCAAGAGATAATGTATGAGGCAAAAAAGAGACGTACCTGTCTTTTATATAATTGATATTCTCACGAATCGACTGCACTAACCCGTCAAGTCTCCTCAACTGAAGCTCAACACCCTGCAAATATATACACGTTCATAACAACAACGGAGTTATTATCACATCAGAAAGAAGAACAGAGAAAGATGATTTAGAAAATATACAAAGAGATGTGTGACTTGCCTCGATTTTTTCCTTTTTAGCTACAGAGTCCCAATCTTTGGCCGCGATACCAATCTTCCAATCAATCCCAAGGGTTAGTGGATTAGCTTGCGGATGATGAGTGGAATCAACCCAGAAACAAGCCAAGTAGTTCCCAGTTTCTTGAGTAGTGAACGCAAACTGACCATGCGTTACATTGTCTTGGTGATGCAGATTGTTCCCATAAGGAGATGTTACCTATACAAAATGTAACAATCACATTTTAAAAAACTTTAACGATAATAGCTTCACACACGACCAAACATGCAAACCAAAGTTTGCATCTTTACAACTTGAAACACACAAAACACTAAACTTGGATCAACCCATTAACCTTACGGATCAAAGATCAAAACTTTGATCTGTACCGATATAAAGTCCACAACTTTACACCCAATCTAACACACATAAGCTTGATTCGTTACACCAAAACCGAATTAACACAATCAGAACTTGAAATCGAAAATCTAAACCGGCGAAATTGAACCGAACCAATCTCACCAAAAGCAGAATCGGAGCCGTACCTTAGAAGAAATAGCCGGTGTGTTTTCAGGACTATGCTCATCGACGACGTAGTAATCAGCCAAGACGACGACGTTGCTCTGTATCTCCTCCGAGACGCACTTCGTCCCTCCCGTCGGCGGAATCGTCAACCATATCGCTTCGCCGTGATCAACCGTCAGCAGAAACAGCACCGCCGCCAAAACCGGCGAGAAACCAACGATTCCTCCTCTAATCGACATCTGGGAGCGACGACGATCTTCTTCCCTTTTACCCTCCAAGTCCAATTAAACTCAAGGGAAGGTCAACGAAGTTCTTCTCTCCGGAACCAAACCAAACCAAACCAAACACAAAGACAAAGAGAGTTCACGCGCGCGTGTGTGTTTAATAAGGCGAGTGGGGAATGCTTCAACGTAAGAGCAGCCAATCAGGTTTGGAGTAAGGATCCACGTGGCGTATCTTTTAATGGAGGTGCCGCGTTTACCTTCTGGCCGAGTTAGAAGGTTTTGTTTAATGGTCTAACACGTTTGTTTTCAATTTGATACAGTGAATTGCATTTAGTCATCATAAACGTTTATAGTTCGTGGAGTGTAGGATTCAACGATACAGGTTTGACATTAAATGAAAGAATTATTGTGATGGTGAGTTTAGTCCGAGGAAAATCGCATTTTAAACTCTCAATTTCTAATACTTTAAACATCAAAGTTTTTTTACTAACACTTTAAACTTTCAAAGTGACATTTTTATTATAATAAAACTCCAACGACGTTTTCCAGTTCATATGCGACCGATACTGTTCATTTTACAGATTAAAATGATGACGTGTCGATTTTTTTTATTCTTAAAAATAAAAAATAAAATAAAAATACGTAAAAATACAGAAAAATTCGAATGAAATTAGAAAAAAATTATTAACAATTATAAAAAATTCAAAACAAAATTAAAAATTAAAAATTAAAATTCAAAAAACATAAAAAATTAAAATTTCAAACTTAAAAAATAAATAAAAATTCAAAAAATTCAAAAAAATTCAAAAATTAGATCTAAAATTAAAATGTCAACTTTAAAAACGAAAATAAAATTTTAAAAATTCTAAAAATTCTAAAATAAGATCTAAAATATTCAAAAAATAATAATTTGAAATATTTCTTTATTTATTTGTATTTATATATTTAGAGCATAAGAGTCTTTTGCATCATTAATGAAACATTTTTGGTCATTTTCTTTCTCAGAAAATCTTTTTGGGACAAAACTCAATATAATCTATTTGAGAGAACTATTAGCCATGCGTGTGGTCACCATCAAGATGAGTCCAAGAGCGGTCAAAGGAATTTTTATGGGGTATCCTCATGGTACTAAAAGTTACAGAGTTTAGTTAGCGGAAGAAGACAAATCAACGATAAGAAGGAATTTAGTTTTCGACGAAAATACATTGTATATGAAGTCAAAGGGGAAAGAGATTGAATGTGCTCTGAAGGCAAAAAGATTTTCTTTCAAAGCTGATCTGATTCAAGGTCCTACGAGTGGAGGTTCTTCTGTCGAAGTTGGATCCACGTCTGGATCAACACATACAAATGAAGGTGGAGCTTCTTCAAATATGAGTAGGAGTTCTGACTCTTAGGGAAGTGAAGAAGAAACAGAACATGAATCAACATGGACTGAGGAATCATTGAGTGATTATCTTCTTGAAAGAGATCACGTAAGAAGACAGACTAAGCCTCATGCTATCTTCGAGAGTGGTGACTTCGTAGCTTATGCATTGATGAGTGCAGCTGATATTGCTGTGGATGAGGCAAGGTCTGTGGCTGAAGCTATGAAAAGCAAGGACTAGGATCAATGGAATGCTTTGACGAAGGAAGAAAAAGATTCATTGGATAAGAATCACACTTGGGACATTGTGGAACGACCATTAAGACAAAGATTTATCGGTTGCAAGTGGATTCATAAGATCAAAAAAGGGATACCAGGAGTTGAAGATCCAAGGTATAAGTCTCGATTAGTTGCTAAGGGATATACACAAGTGGAAGGAGTTGGTTACAATGAGATCTTTGCTCCAGTTGTGAACCATGTGTCAATCAGAATCATGCTATCATTTGTGGTAAACTTTGATGTATAGCTTGAACAAAACAAATGGATGTGAAAACAACATTTCTACATCGAAATCTTGATGAAACCATCTACATGGAACAGCCTGAAGGATTCATAAAGAAAAGAGATGAATGGAAAGTTTGTGTTCTAAAAAAATCTTTGTGCGGATTGAAACAATCTCCTAGACAATGGAACTTGAGGTTTGACGCTTTCATCAAGATGTTTGATTTCAAGAGATGTATCAAAAATCTGTGTTCTACATGAAGCAACTCAGTTTAGGAGAAGGTATCTATCTCCTGTTATATGTAGATGACATGCTGATTGCGGCTAAGAGCAAAAGAGAATTTAGAGCTTAAAGGAAAGTTTGAAAGCTGAATTTGAAATGAAAGATCTCGGCTCAGCTTCAAGAATTCTTGGAATATATATATATCATAAGAGATAGGAAGAAAAGAACTTAGAAGTTGGCTCAGAATCAATATATTGGACAGATCTTGAAGACTTTTGGGAAGAAGTTTTGTAAGTTTGTCATTACTCCAACAAACGCTCAGTTTAAGCTTCAGAGTTTAACAGATAAAGAATGGCTAGTGGAATCTAAAGTTATGGACACAGTTCCATACGCCAGTGCCGTTGGAAGTCTGATGTATGCAATGTTTGATTCAAGGCCGGATCTTGCTTTTGCCATTGGGTTAGTAAGCAGATTCATGTCGAAGCCGAGCAGAGAGCACTGGGAAGCTGTGAAATGGGTATTGAGGTATCTACAATGAGCAAAGGATTTAAGTTTAACCTTCTCAAAGTCAGGACACTTTGATATTGAAGGTTTCCGTGACTCGGATTACTCAACTGATCTTGACAAAAGAAGACCAGTGACACTGTTAGTTGGAAATCATCTCAGCAGCATGTTATGGCATTGTCAATAACAGAGGCTGATTATATGGCTTTGTTAGAAGCGACTAAAGAAGGGTTTTGGTTGAGGGAGTTTTGCGGTGAATTGGGAATTGATTCAGAGTGTTTTAAGATACCTTGTGATTCTCAGAGTGCAATTTGCTTAGCCAAGAACTCAGTTCATCATGACAGGACTAAACACATTGCCAACAAGATTCATTTCATTCGAGATATCATCGATTTTGGCATGGTTAAAGTTCACAAGATTCATACTACTCTAAACCCTGCAGATTTGTTAACTAAGAGTTTACCTGGTAGCACGTTCGAGAAGCATCTAGTAACGTTGGGGGTCATTGCCTAGCGTGAGTTGTAAGTACTTTGAGATGATTCTGTTGTTTGGTCGTCTCGGCTGGAAGAGTACATAATCAATAAGAGAGCAATCGTGTTAGTAGTTTGTTCTTGGTGAAACAAAAAGGTTAACTAACAAGGAGTATTAGAGAGACATACACATGAGTTACCGGAGTTTCTCCGAAGATGTTCAGGTGCTCGTTAACTAGAAACAAAACGAGTGAATCTAGAGTTTTCTTGAAGACAAGTTAAATTTGAAACTCATGAGGTGAAGTTCTTACAGTATTCAAGATTGGTTTATCTTCGAGGTGGAGTTTCAGTTGGTTCAGGTGGAGTCGTCTGTTCTTTGAGTTCCACTCGTGAAAGTATAGAAATCGATTCTGGAATCTTGAAGTCAGCTGGAAGAGTGAGAGTAGGTGATGGTTCTCGGTCAGGAACAAACAAAAGTGGGTCAGTGCTTTGTACCAGTGAAGGTGGAGCTGGAAATGGTTCTTGATCTGATTTGCAGTGGCTATTTGAGCCTGTTTGACTTGGTTGAGGAGATTCGGACATGGTTTTCAGGTCGTTTATGCCGTTGGGGATTTTCGGTGGAAGCAATTTCAATTTGAATTGACCTAATTCAACAAGGTAGAGATTTGTGAAGCTGTGTCGTTTTAAGTTTGGGTCAAGGTTGGTCCATTCAAATAGAATCTGAATGAAGCTATCAGTCTTGGTTTAATTTGTTAAAGGCCCACGAAGGAGCGTGTCAAGATCACGTGCGAGACGAAGCTCAAGTTTGTTACAAAAAAGACATACAGTCCGTTAGATCATCTTTATCCACGAAACAGAGTTCTCCCGAGAAACAGAGAGTATCTAACAGAGAAAAGAGAGAGAGAAAATACGGAAGCTGGAAGAGAAAGCGAGATCGAGAATAGAGAGATCTTGAAGTGATCACACCTCTTGAGGTCGCAGCGCTATCTCTGGTTCAAGCTACGGGTCTTCTTCATCGGAGGATTCAGAGGTTGAAATATTGTCATCTTCGTCGTAGTCGCTTACATATTCTTCTCCAGTTAACTTCTTGTGAATTCGCTTATAATAGCTGCAAGGAAACAGGCGATATCAGGTTGTGATATCTTCACTTGTAATCACATTGATTCTAGTGAATTTGCTAGCAGAGATAGCTCCGGTGAGTATATCGGCTTCTCCACATCGGAGAAATGCGGTGAACACCGGGTAAACAGTTCGTGTGTATTGATTCTTAGTTTCGTTCATCTTTCAAGTTCTCGTAATCACCACTTATTAAGGCTAAACGAAATCAAGCTAATCGGTTGAATGCAAAGGAAGATCGTAGACGAATCTAGTTAATACCTCAAGAATATCACCCATTTTTTTTGTCAACTAAATTATTTATTTATTTATTTATTTATTTAGATATAACAGTTTAGATTTTTGTAGATATCTGGTTTTTCAAACTGCAAACATGAAGGAGTTAAAATATTTGTTAAGATAAAAATTCAAATTTCTTACTACTAAAATGCAAATGTTACATTTTACAATAGTCTGGACTTCCTACTGATTGAAGTTTTAAATTAGACCGATGAGTCTATGACTAATCATTTGGCGCAAAACATTCGTAAATGGGCTTGCAATGCTTCTCAACTATCATTTGTCAAACGATCTTTGAACAATCACAATGTAAAGCCTTTTATATACGGAAAGAGAAGATATCATTCTTTTCTTTTCTTTTTGCTAGAGAGCACAAATATGTACGAGCTGAGTCTTCTTTTTTATATGGGAGAATTGCCAAGTGTGACTCAAAACTTGGAGTCAAACCAAAACAATACCCCAACTTGGGTCAAAGGCAAAAGTAACCTAAAAGGCTATTGAAATTACAACTATCCCCTTGTGACCAAACAAAAAAACGGAATTTTTTTTACGTTTCTACCCCTCGCAAGTCGTCTGTTTAGACGACTTGAAAATAAGTCGTCCAGACGACTTAACTGAAAGTCGTCTGGACAGTTAGTCTTAAACATAATTTAAAAATTTTGTAAAAAATATTTTGATAAGTAAAAAATAGGAATTATGTAATTAACATATGTCTTAGGAGGTATAAATTAAGATATAACAAATTTCAATTGTTTTCAGCATAGATGAGTGAAAGTAGTGAGTCATGATATTCTTTAGTTTATGTTTCATCAACATATGTTGTAGTATTGTATGTGTTCTTAGGGTTAGATTTTGGAAAGCATTAAAACCGTTTTTGAAAATTTTTAAAATTACTTATGCGTGTTCATTTCTGTGTATAGTAAACACTATTTAAGTATAATTTGATTTTATAACGTGGTTAGTTAGTTAATCTAGTCATTTTAGTTTAGGGGTTCATTTTAGGGTCTAGGACGACTTAATATTTTGTCGTCTGAAAACAGACGACTAAATATTAAGTCGTCTGTTGTACATTATCAGCCAGAATAAGTCGTCTAAACCGGACCAAACCTTAAAGTTTACCAATGTACTTTTAAAGCTAACCGGATTATTTACCCAATATATAAGGTGATTTTTTTTTTTTTGTTTCATTTTTCACGAAATTCAGAAACCCTAACAGTTCTCTCTCAAAGGCGATTTCGAATTCCCACGATTTCCGAACAAACCATCGTTCTCAACGTCAGCTATCTATCTCACTTCATTCTCACCGTTGTCGCCGCAGCTTCTTCTAACCCTAGCGCCGCCGATTCCTCTAAACCCTAGCGCCGCCGATTCCTCTAAACCCTAGCGCCGCCGCTTCCACTATTTCCGAACAAACCGTCGCCCTCGCCACCGTGGTCACCAACGTTCTCACCGCCGCTTCCTCTAAACACTAGCGCCGCCGCTTCTTCTAAACCCTAGCGCCGCCGCTTCTTCTCTGTAAACCTTAGCGCCGTTTCTCTGTAAACCCTAACGCCGCTAAGTCATCAATCTCGAGGAAAAGATGAACATAAAACGTTGTCTCTATCAATTTACTCATTCTCACCGTTTCACGTTTATTTTTTCAGATCTATAACCGCAATGACGAGTACTCCAACTCCTTCTGCGACTGGAAGACTTGTAAGTAATTTAAGTCGTCTGGAAAGTCTTCCAACTGGACGACTTAGTAGATGACTTAAATATAAGTCGTCCATTTGGAAGACTTTCCAGACGACTTAATTTAAGTCGTCTACTAAGTCGTCTGGACTTATATTGTTGTCTTTGATTATTTTGCAGACAAAAAGGATGGATATTCCAGAACTCCCCCGTAGGTTATACACATCAGGGGAAGAGCCAGAAGCCCACAATAGCATTTCGTATCATACGGATAACAGCAAGTTGCATACTGCTCTTAGGAAAGCTCTTACTGATGACGAATTTGAAGAGCTCAAGGAGTCGAGTTTGGGAGTTTTCATCAAGTTCAAGGAGCAGGGATTTGGTTGGGCTTCAAGGCTGGTTCACTACATGCTCAGTTTCAAGCTGGACATTAAGAAGAAGTATGAGATGTGGTCTCTCGTTGGTCCAGAACCTTTGAGGTTTTCACTGTTAGAGTTTGAAAACCTCACTGGTCTAAACTGCGAGTACATCGAGGACCTTGAGACACCAAAATGTGACGTTACCCCAGAGATGGTTTCTTTCTGGGGGATGCTGGGAGTTCATCTGGAAGCTGGGCCAACTACTGATCAGATAATAGCAGCACTGAAGAGATGCGGGGATTGGTCCAGGGAAGATCGCAAGCGGCTCGCGTACCTCTCCATCTTCACTGGATTCATTGAAGGGAGAAAGTTTTCAACCGCTACACGATCTACTCTGGCAAGGCTAGTGATGGATTTAGAACGGTTTGAGAATTATCCATGGGGGAGAGTCGCGTTTAAGGTGCTGATGGACTCTTTGTGGAACAAAGAAATTGCTGGCTGTTACACCGTGGATGGGTTTATACAAGTTCTTCAAGTCTGGACGTACACAGCTATGCCGGAATTGGGTGCTAGTATTGGTGGTCCCAGAGCAGACAGTCCGTCTCCACCGATACTGGCTTACGAGGGCAGCAGAGGCCGCAGATCAATGAAAGCTGCTATCTTGAGTCAGGTATTTACTTCAATCCAAAAGACTGCGCAGACGACTTATTATAAGTCGTCTGGAAGGTCGTCCAGCTTGACGACTTATCGGACGACTTATAATAAGTCGTCTGGAAAGTCTTCCCAGCTGGACGACTTATTAGACGACTTATTATAAGTCGTCTGGAAAGTCTTCCATCTGGACGACTTATTAGACGACTTATTATAAGTCGTCTGGAAGGTCTTCCATCTGGACGACTTATTAGACGACTTATAATAAGGCGTCTGGAAAGTCTTCCCAGCTGGACGACTTATCGGACGACTTAATTAAGTCGTCTGGAAAGTCTTCCATCTGGACGACTTATTAGACGACTTATTATAAGTCGTCTGGAAGGTCTTCCAGCTGGACGACTTAGTAGACGACTTATAATTAAGTCGTCTATTTAGTATTTTTTTTCAAATATCTAACTCGATTCTTCTATTTACTGCAGACCCGCGTGATCAACTTTGTTGAGAAGGACATTAGTGAAATGTGGCCAAAATGGGACTCTGAGGTTGAGGACCTGCCCGCGGAGAACATCATTAAAGTCATGTATGAGCGGAGACCGTGGAAGTGGACCATGGATTGCTGGGAAGTCACTGGTACTAAGGTCAATACAAAACCTAAGGTTGTGACTCCATCGAAGAAGGCCAAAGAGATGGTTGTGTTGGAGGAGGAGGAGGAGGAGGAAGACAATCCAAGACCTCGGAAGAAAGCTCGTAAAGAGGCTCCTGAAGAGGCTAGAGAAGAGGCTAGAGAAGAGGCTAGAGGGGTGACCAGAGAGGAGTTGGAAATTATGTTCAAGGGCGTAGCTGAGGCTATGAAAAAAGGGTTTAATAAGTGCATGAGGGAGTTTAGGAAGTTGTCTGATAGATTGGAAGCTGTGGAGAAGAAGGTTGGTGTCACCAATCAGGCTACCCCTCCACCTCTAACCAATCAGGCTACCCCTCAAGATAAACAGCCTACCCCTCTTGCCAAAGAAACCGGGGGTAGAAACAAACAGGCTACCCCTCATGCCAATGAAACCGTGGTTAGTAACCAGCCTCCTCCTCATCAAACCAAACAGCAGCCTCCTCCTCCTCAAAAGAAACAGCAGCAGCCTCCTCCTCTTCAAAAGAAACAGCCTCCTCCTCAAAAGAAACAGCCTCCTCAAATCAAATATGTTAGTATCAAATCCAGGGTTAACTAGTTGTCCAGACGACTGTAAAAGTTGTCTGGACGACTAGTTGACCCTGGACGACTTAAACGTAAGTTGTCTGGACGACTAGTTGACCACGGAAGACTTAATTTTAAGTCGTCCAGGGTCAACTAGTCGTCCAGACAACTTTTATTTAAGTCGTCCAGGGTCAACTAGTCGTCCAGACAACTTTTATTTAAGTCGTCCAGGGTTAACTTGTGTGCAACTTTTATTGCAGAGATGGTTGCCGGAGGATACAGCAACCGAGGCGAACTCGGTAAATAAAGCAGATGGTGTCACCTCCAAAGAGATTGTTGCTGTCACTTCCACCGATCACCAACCGAGCCTCGCTTCCACAGATCAACAACCGAGCCTCGCTTCCACCGAGCCAAGCGATCCAGTTTCACAACCGAGCCTGGTTGTATTGGACAAGCGTGCAAAGAGTAAACGAGCGAAGAAACCTGCTCCTACTGTGAGATCTCCTTATATGGCAGAGAAAAAAAAAGATAAAGTGGCAGCCTATAATCCATTTCCGCCAGTAAACAAAGAAAAGTTGAAGGAACTCGCTGATTGGTTGAAAACTGATCCGTAAGTGATTGCTTTACCCATAATAGCTTGATTTAGTCGTCCAAAACTGATTGCTTTTTTGTTTGCAGTCATTATTTAACTAAGATCGAGGACAAACCACGTACATCACCAACAAGGTGGTACCACTTCCTCCGGACAGCCAGAGGATGGCTGGAAGACTGCGTAAGTCTTCTGCACACGATTTAAGTCGTCTACAAAGTCGTCCAAGTAGACTACTTTCCAGACGACTTAAAGATAAATCGTCTGGAAAGTCGTCTACTTGGACGACCACGTAGACGACTTATAATTAAGTCGTCTTCGTCTGGTAACTTCTAACTTGTTATATTTAATATGCAGCATATAGATGCTTGGATTAATGTGCTAAGGCAGAGGTATCAGGAGAACCCACAAGCTTTCAGGAGCGAGCGAATGTGCTTCCTGGATCACAACTTTTCTCAGTCTTGGAGAGAGCAGTATCAGCTCTTCAAAACATCGGAACCTGATCACAAAGGTTTAGGAAGAGTTCTACCTGGTGGGGCGTCGTATTTTTATGACGGATCAATACCTTCATTTTGCCAATCAAACAAGAAGTGGGGGGAGGACATTGATGATATCTATGCGCCAGTGAACTTGGACGACAAGCATTGGGTTGCTATTTGGATATCGATCCCTAAGAGGCACATAGTCGTCTGGGACAGCATACCTTCATCTAGTGTACCAGACGCATGGGATGCGATAATGGAGCCTTTTCTCCAGATGGTCCCTTATCTGCTTGTTGAGTGCGCAGCCACCGACGAAATGCGGGTCAAATACGGGTTGGAGCCATACACATATGAGAGACCGCTGAAAGGTGTACCCACGGCCAACAATGGTGATTGTGGCGTGTACACTGTAAAGTACATTGAATGTCATGCGCTCGGGGGCTCCTTTGACCCTAAAGACTTTGCTAGGTGCAACGCGAAGAAAATGAGGGATAATATGGCGGTGGATATATGGAAGGAGCTTGTTGATCAGCATCTGAAAGAAAATGTGGATGGTGATAAGTTCGTGGGCATGTATGATTAGATTTGTATTTGAACATGATTTTTTAACATGATTTTTGTATTTGAACATGATTTTTTAACATGATTTTTGTATTTGAACATGATTTTTGAACATGATTTTTGTATTTGAACATGATTTTTTAACATGATTTTTGTATTTGAACATGATATAAGTTGTCTGGAAGAAATAAGTCGTCTGGAAGGTTTTCCAACTGGACGACTTACAAATAAGTCGTCTGGAAGGTTTTCCAACTGGACGACTTACAAATAAGTCGTCTAGAAGGTTTGGACGACTTATTATAAGTCGTCTGGAAGGTTTTCCAACTGGACGACTTACAAATAAGTCGTCTAGAAGGTTTGGACGACTTATTATAAGTCGTCTGGAAGGTTTTCCAACTGGACGACTTACAAATAAGTCGTCTAGAAGGTTTGGACGACTTGAAGGGATAGTAGAAGGTAGTCTAAAAATAAAATACACTTGAAGGGATAGTAGAAGGTCGTCTAAAAATAAAATACACTGGACGACTTAGTAGAAGGTCGTCTAAAAATAAAATACACTTGAAGGGATAGTAGAAGGTCGTCTAAAAATAAAATACACTGGACGACTTAGTAGAAGGTCGTCTAAAAATAAAATACACTGGACGACTAAATATTTAGTCGTCTGGACGGGTAATCAAGACGGGACGACTTAAATTTAGGTCGTCTGGACAACTAGTCAACTGGTTGTGTACATTGTGGTTTCGTATGGCCAGTTTCCTTGCAGTTTGAGCATCTCCGTGCCCTGTGTTTCTTCCTGGGTTTGTGTCCTCTCATCCTAGATAGCTCCAACCAAGATTGCCATCTTGATTTCTTCGGTCTCCCCCGACCACGCTTTAGTTCTGGAGGAAAGCATTCTCGTTCCTCAATATGTTGTGACACGATAGGATATATATTCTCTGAGTATCCTGCATACAGATAATTCTTTGAGTACAGTGGACATACAAGTGTGGAGATATGCAAACCAGCATGTATTCCAGCAGCTATAGCATGAGAGCAAGGTATTTTCTCCACTCCATAGACACCACAATCACACTTTGCATGTTCCAAATCAACCACACAGTCCATTTTGCCACCTTTGACAAAGAAATGCCATCCATCAATTGGTTCGACCGTCATCATACCCGCTATCTCTTCTCGAACAGCAAGCAAGTATTCAACAGCCCGGCTATGTTCAGTTGTGAGACTCAAAGCATCTTGTCTCCTTTTCCAATACCATTTTCCTAACTTCTGCCTTATGAACTCCAGCAGGAACGTAATCGGAAATCCTCTTGCTCGCTTCAGTGCGGAATTAATAGATTCAGCAATGTTGCTTGTTTTTATGTTGAACCTGTTCCCCTTACAATAAACCCTTGACCATAGCCTGACGTCGGCTTTCTCCAAATACGTTGCAAGTTCCGGGTTTGCACTCCGTATCTCAGCCATGTACCGGTCAAAATCGTAAACCGTGTGAGCATAAGCAGCCCCTTTCACCAAGTACATGAGATGTTTCCCTTTAAACTTTTTGACAATGTTATCTTGAAGGTGATAATAACATATTCCTCGGGTTGCCCAAGGAAACACCTTATCACACGCACTTTTAATGGCCTTGTGCCGGTCGGAGACTATCACCAGAGGCTTGTCATGAGATATACAACTAGCCAATTTTGTGAAAAACCATTCCCAAGAAGGTATATCTTCCTCATCCACGATCCCAAAAGCCAATGGGAATATCTGAAAATTGCCATCTTGTGCGGCTGCAACTAACATAGTTCCTCCATACTTTCCACTTAGGTGAGTTCCATCCACCACAATGACCCTTCTCTGATACTTAAAACCTTTGATAGAAGCTCCAAAAGAGAGAAATAGATACTTAAATCTTTTCATAGAATCAAGTTCTATCGCCGTGATAGAATCAGGATTTGCAATGGAGATTTGCTCGAGATATGATGCCAGACGCGAATACCCTTCTTCTGCTGATCCTCTCACCAATCTTTGTGCATATAACAGTGCTCTGTATGAAGTGGTGTAATCAAGCGCCATGCCAAACATGTTCCTCATTGCATCAGTGATATGCTGCGGAGTTATCCCATCAATGATTCCAACACGATCAATGAAAAGACTACCTACATACTTCGGAGTACAGTGTCTCCGCTGAGCGATTCGGTCTCCCGCTGAGCATAAATGTTTTTCCACATACTTTGTTACCCAAAACGTGTTTGTCCCATGTTTGACACTCGCTCTGACCTTCCATCCACAATAGCTAACCGGACATGTTGCCACAACGAGAGTTTTCGTTGATTTGTATAATCTGAAAGAAAACTTACCCCTCACTGCTGCCAACCGCAGCTCTGAAAGCAGTGCACCCTTGCTAACAAAACTCTGGTTGACATAGATGGTACCATTCGATTTTCCTCCTTCAATAGCATTTGTCTTAGCATATGCCTTTTGGATTTCTTCAAAACAAATATTATCATCATCTTCCTCGTCCTCATCTGGAACCTTTCCATAAAGACTGTAATCCCCACCATTCTGATCCGTTTCACCAACAATAGAATTATCAGCATCCTCCTCCCCATTTTCCTCCTCCCCATCTTGATTTTCATCTTCAACAAACTCATTATCACCAACATCTTCATCATCACCACCAACATCTTCTTCCCATTCACCAGCTTCATCATTATCACCAACATCTTTTTCCCATTCACCAGCTTCATCAATATCCCTTTTCTCTGAAACCGTTTCGACCTTGCTGCGGCTTGATACACAAAGACATACTCTATGGGTTTTGAGTATCTCCAGCAAGTTTCGAACTTGTCTATCACTTGTAACATGAATGGGAAGACTGCCTGGAGCCATCATCATTTCTGCTGGTAATGAGTAGCTAATCTCCACACTCACTGTTCTCATGTCCAGGTTATAATCTTCTTGAGCCATTGCAACAAGTTCAGCATGTGTTGAATCTTCATTCAATAAAAACAATCTTGCTCCTTTGAGATCATCAACCACAAAATCCCAACGGAAATCTCTCAACAACCATTCTCCATACACTGCATGTAACTGAAAAATCATCTGCAAATATTCAAAATAAAACACATTAGTAAACATAGAGAAAATGAAGAAGTTCAATAAACATTGCCGCAGACGACTTAGCATTAAGTCGTCCAGAAGACTTAAAGGTAAGTCGTCTAAAGAGGTCACTTTTGCAATTGAAAATTAAAAGGGACGACTTAATTCTAAGTCGTCCGGCTTTGTTTGTTAAAAAAAAAACTTCAGACGACTTATATATAAGTCGTCTACGAGAAACGGGCTAGTTTTGCATTTGACCGAATCGTGTCAGATCTTTGACTATTTCTGGACGACTTATAATTCAGTCGTCTCTGGGAAAGTTAAAATTTCAATATTTTATGAAAACTTGACGACTTACGTGTAAGTCGTCCTAAGGTTAGTTTTGTAATTGAAAAATAAAACTTGAAATTTAACTTTCTCCAGACGACTTAGATGAAAGTCGTCCAGCTAAACGACTTAATTTAAGGTCGTCCGGGATAAGCAAGGTTTGACCAGAAAATTGGGAAAAATTCTGGACGACTTTGCTTTCCCCGGACGACTTTAAATTAAGTCTTCTGGAGGGACGACTTTATATTAAGTCGTCTGGTTAAAGTTAAATTATGAAGTTTTATTTTTCAATTACAAAACTAACCTAGGACGACTTACACGTAAGTCGTCAAGTTTTCATAAAATATTAAAATTTTAACTTTCCCAGAGACGACTGAATTATAAGTCGTCCAGAAATAGTCAAAGATCTGACACGATTCGGTCAAATGCAAAACTAGCCCGTTTCTCGTAGACGACGTATATATAAGTCGTCTGGAGTGTTTTTTTTAACAAACAAAGCTGGACGACTTAATTTAAGTCGTCCGTTTGACCAGAAGACTCATCAGTAAGTCTTCTACATACAGATGACTTACTAGTAAGTCTTCTACGCGAACAGATCTTGAAAAAAAATTCAAATTCGTACCTTAAACTAGGTGAGATGACTTCGTTTGCACACAGGGTCTTCTCCAACCACCCAGAACCTCAAACGAAAGCAACCGTAAGTAAAAACGAAAGAAATATGGCTCTGTCAACCATAGCCCATATTTTGAATCAAAAGCTTGAGTTTTTTGGATGAATATAGAGAGAAAGTGAAAGAAATGTTGTTTTTAGTTCATAACAATTGAAACAGAGAGAGTGTAAAGAGATTTACGTGCATTAAAGGGCATTAAAAGCTCCAAACAGTTCGTACAAGGTTGTTGCCACTATTCATTGCAGTGGCAATATTGTAAATACTTGAAGAAGATGAGGTTGAGACAGTAAAGAAGCCATTTTCGAAAAAAAAAAAAAAAAATGTTAATGGCATTTTCGTAGATAAAATGCAGGTGTGGGGTTAAAATCTCAAAAAAAAAAGGAGTCAAAAGAAAAGGTTAGTTTTCTGTTTGACTTCAAGTTTTGAGTTACTTTTGCAAAAAACCCTTTTTATATACTAGTATTCTACACTAAAAATTATTATATATGAAATTTTTAAAATTTTACGAAGTTTTATAAAAAATATTCAAAATAGAAAACAATACAATAAATTAACAAATAACATTAACATTCATTATTTTGTATATAGAATACGAAAGTGATTCAGAAAAATGTTATGGTATATATTTATTTCTTTTTCTTTTTAATTTGACATAATAAAAGAAAATTTGAAGTTTAAACTAATAAAAAATTATTTATTTCAAAAAATTTCAAGTTTAAATATTTTTACACTAATTGGTTTTTTCAGGATAATTAAACCTAATGTTTAAATACTATATAAATAGTTCCAAAAATAATAATTAGTTTTTTCTAATTTAACAGCAACTGATGTTTTAGAATATATATTTGTTTCAGTGCATAATTATATTTGAATGAAATTTCAATTAGTTTAGTGGTTTATTGATTACGTTTTGTAAATTATTATAACTTTTGGTGAACTTTTTAATAACAAAATTATTTGTTGAAATTGTTTCTCATGATATTTAAAATATTTTTTAAAATTAGTATTTTATAAACAAATAAAACATGATATTTCGAAGTATGAACCAAACTGTTAAATTAGTTGAACTCTTTTTAATAGCAAATTATTTGTTGGAAGTTTTGTTTTTACTTTAGTTACAGATCACTTTATATCAAATAATTTAATCAAAAAAAAATATGAGTCAAACTCTAACTACACAGAAAAAAACTTAAATATACTGAAACCATTAATAATCTGGAAATCAAAATGAACAAAACTGCATATAAATGTTCAATGAAATTCGTTTTCCTTTTGATCAGTAGTGAATCTATTCTATAACTTTTGTGTTGGACTTGTATTGAATAAAAGCCTATAATTTATTTTTCATCAAATATTCTTGTCTCAGTTTTACATAGTAACAACAGAAATATTGTTAAACATATATAAATTGCATAGTTAAATGTAATCAAATAATCAAAGAATATGTTAGCTTTATATTACAAAGCCCAAAAAGACACAACAAAGCAAAATGCACAAAATAATATTTGCACTCCAAACATCTTATTTCCATCTACTTCAGGAGCAACATAATAACACTTCCTACTATATCACTGTAAACCTTTCATGTAAGCATATGAAGACAAAGTAATTCAATTACACTGACCTAACTTGACAATGTAACAGCGTATGATGGAAACAATCATGCACACTAAAATTTCCAGAGCCTCTGTTTTGAAGTTTACAATGATATTCCAAAAATTTGAAGAAACCTATAATTTCAAAGATTGAAAAAGCCCGACCTGGGTTTCATAACCATCCCCAAGAAAATAGACTAACAATCTTCATTGGGTTTCACAATGATGTCTCAGAGTCAAAGTAACGATGGGTTCCTTAAGTGCCGTTGAGAAATAACCGGCCTGCATGTGGGAAAGTGAGTTTTTTAGTTATATACTGGCCTGAGAACACAATAAATCCTACAAACTCGGATGAAGCTGTGTCTTAATGCTGGAGACATTACAAATTATCAGTATATTATCTCCAACAACCTTGGGATTGATGCTAGGGACCAACACAACTTTTGGCTCCTAACCGTAGCTTTCTAATTTCTTATGAAATGCAAAAGCTAGGCCATCGAACATACTAACACTCACACTTTCACATCGCTGTAAAGTATCAATGAAGATGAAATTCTTGGAGAATACAATATTATACAAAGTTGTAAAAAATTACAAACAATGGATTTTAAACTGTTGAGACTACCTTTCTAGACGTAGAGACATAATTACACGTTGTGTCCCATGTGTACTGCCGTTGATTGTGCTCTTGATTGCAATGACCTAGTCAAGAATGTCTTGAAAATATTAAAGAAGAGGTCCGTAAGTACCTGAAGAAATTATAAAGCAAAAGATTCTATAAAGAAGTTTAAAAGACCCTACTCTTTGATAAAGCTACTGCTCGCTCC
Source organism: Brassica napus (assembly GCF_020379485.1). Lineage (NCBI taxonomy): Eukaryota > Viridiplantae > Streptophyta > Magnoliopsida > Brassicales > Brassicaceae > Brassica > Brassica napus. Next base: position 13,587,013 of record NC_063448.1, read on the forward strand.
ACACTTGTTGTCAAGATATAAATTCGTTCCAGATGTAGCGTTCAGAAACAGCCTCCCTGTAAGGAAATTCAGTCAATAAACAGCCAACATAAGTGATTACTTTGAGAGATTTTGAAACTGTCTAGCATCTATATATAGTTAGCAAGCGTGAATCAGGAGGTTTCTGAAACTTGTGTGGACTTTTCATATGAAAACATGGACACAAAGGTTTGGATGATAGCTAAAACTTTATTCCTATAACAGAGTGGACCAAGCGTAGCTGGGAGTTGTTTCTTACCTCCGACAAGTTTTGGATTTATATTTCGACCCTTTGGTTCAACACCAGATTCAAGTGACATGAGCCGCTCGTATTTTTGAAACCTAAAACACTCTTTGGGGATCAGTTCACAGTTTGGTCTAGGAATCTTATTGACACATGGATTTCAGCAAACTTGAAGGTTGGGTTGCTTCATGCAATATCGAGAACGCTTAGCTCCGTAGCCTGTAACATGAAAAGATGAATCATAAGAAAAAAAATTGTGATTCTCGTATTCTGTTTTAAGAAGGTAAAAATAGTTATGGTCGTACCTTCGAATCAATAAGGACCATAGCAACACAGATCAGTTCACTCCCTTTCTTAACATTCTGGGCTTCTGAAAATCGAAAGAGCCTTGTCGACAACACCCAGACTTCAATTCTGTGAAATGAATTAGAGAGGTCGCCATGAGTCTAGAAGAAATTCTGCAATCGGAAAGGGAAAAGTATTAAGCTTACGTTTTCAAGCGATGTATATATATACTGAATAATGGAGTGAAGTCGAGAAGGTAGATTTGAAGCTTCATTGATGAAGAGTTAGTGGTAATAGTGGAGGAACTTGATGGCTTGACACTATTGTTAAGCGTAATGTTGGATGTGAAAGGGAAGGATGACTGAAGCAGCAACAGTTTCAGATCTCCGGTGTTAGGGTTCTCAGCTTTGGGGAGGAAGATACTTAGCGATGGGCCACAAGTTGTTGCCTCATAATTAGATCTAATATTACAGCCCAAAAAATAGTCTAAAGCCCAATTCGATACACATATTTACATCGCAGCACAAAAAAATATGGGAAGACGGGTAAAAACAAAAATCGCCAATGGTCTGATATGACGACACGTGGCGCAGAATGCCTCCTTCGTTATGCTGACATGGACGCAGGAGAAAAGAGAAAAGACTTATTTATTTATATAGATACCAAATGACAATTAATATGTATGGAGTATATCCTATTTCATGTCCCCACCTCAATGTTAACTTTATCAAAACCGACTAAATCATAGATTTGGATATACAAAAAAAGATTTGGTAGTTGAAACTAGTTCACTGGATCCATTATACATGGCTGAACCTTCAACGTACATGGTACATATTTAATGAAAAGAAAAATAAATAAAAAAAAGCATTCAACGTAATTTCTTTTATAAAAGAGTTTCGTCTTCCTCGAAATTTCCTAGCCATGCCTGTAACATGCTAATCCTCCGAGTTTGTTATAAATATATATACACAAAAAAATAATGTAAAACTTATTGAGGTCGAGATTGTGATGTAGTGATCTCGTTAAGTCCGTGTTGAGAGTAGGTACGAAAGCAGTACGGTGCCAGTTAATTCATGGGTCATCAAGATAACATTTGTTTTCTGACTCATAACTCAGATAGTGTTGTTTTCACATTTCAGAATTAATATACCAGTAGTGTATCATTGACAAGTTTCTAGATTCTTGTTTAATTCTGAAATTTCACTGAAATAAATGTCAGAGGACCAGAAAAATGGGTAAGTGTTACAACTAAAAAGTGAAACTGAAAGAAGCCACGATCCAGATGCTTCTTTTCTCTTCATGCAAACGCATATTGTTTGCTGGAAAGCTGACAAAATACACCCATATTCTTCATACGCTCTGACATTTGCTGAGTTTTGCGTAAGACCGAAGTGTGAAATCTCAATACGAAGACAACAAAGTACCATCCCATGATTAGTCGTAAGCTTCATGAGAAAGTCAAGGCTAACATGTCATCTATCATCTTTTCCTACATACGATCATGTGCATATCTTTGCGTGTCTTAAAGCTACATGATGCTTTTTTACTCTCATTTTTCAAGTTGTTTATATCAAATCTTAGCATATACATATTTGTTCGCATAAATTTATATTGCTGTGGATTATGGATGGACAGAAATTTAGTTGGAAACATAGATAATGCTAAACCAGTTTGAAAATCTTCCAAAAAGAAGGAGTTATATCTATTTCTTGCTAAGAAGGAAAAAATCAGACAAATTTCTATATACTGCTTTTTAAGATAACACAAATTGTGGAGAAACAAATATTACGTACGTTTAGAGTATGATTTTTTTTTAAAAGATGATTAATTATTTTGGTTAAAAGATGATTACGAGTGAGTGTGACGAGAGAAAACGCGGTTTGGGTTTGGGTAGCAACCAGCAAAGAGACAGAGTGAGAACAGCTGTAATTTGAAGTCACTCTCTTATCAATTCAGGCATCATCACCACCCTCTCTCACACTCTTCACTATTTCGGTTTATCCTTTTCATTTCTCTACCAAATTTTGTGATATTTATTTCTAATATCTACTGTTCTATGTGTCTACTTATGTGCGGAAACGCAGTATCACTCTTGCTAGTTAAGAACAAAACTTACATTCAATCCTAGCGTGAACCTTTAAATTCACCGTATCTTTTATCACCAATCAAATTGTCACCTAGATAAATAATAAAATATTTTGTCACCTAGATAAATAATAAAAAATATTTTTTTTTGTTTTAAAAATAATAATAATAATATCAATTTTAACGACGTTAACACCACTAACAAAACCTTAAATCTTAAATTTTAAACTCTAAACTCAAATCTTATACCCTAAATCCTAAACCCAAACTCTAAACCCTAAACCCAAATTCTATACCCTAAACACAAACCGTAGACCCTAAACCCAAACTGTAAATCTTAAACCTAAACCCTAGACCCTAAATCCAAATCCTAGACTCTAAACCCAAACCTTAAACCCTAAAGGAACAACATTAACATTATCCCACGCCTTTAGGGTATAGGGTTTGGGCTTAGGGTTTACGATTTGAGTTTATGATCCAAGGTTTGGGTTTAGGGTATAGAGTTTGGTTTTAGAGTATAGGGTTTGGGTTTAGGATTTAGAATCTTGGATTTGGGTTTAGGGTTTAGATTTAGGTTTTAGGGTTTAAATTTAAGGTTTATAGTTAAGGATTTATCTAGCGGCATTAACGTCGTTAAAATTGTATCATTATTATTTTTCTATTATTTTAATTTTTTTAAAAATAAAAAATATATTTTTATTACTTATCTAGTTGACAATTTGATTGATGATAGGAGATGTGGTGAATTCAAAGGTTCACCATAGTTCTGTTCGCTAGTTAATACTCCATATGTTTCAAATATAGATCTTGTCCGAAATTTTTGTACGTGAAAATATAAAATTTTATACAATTAATTTAGCGTACATAAAAATATCATTAAATAAAATTAGGTCAACCATTAAGAAAATGCACTATTTTGTAATTAGACACAAATTTCAAATAACTGGAAATTTTATCTAAAGTATTAAAAACATCAATTATTTTAAAACAAAAATATTTTCTTTAAATATCAAATAAATTAAAACAGAGGAAATATTTGTTAATGTTGTTTATATAAGCAAAACGTTTGTATGTTCTATTATGATTTATATATTACAAATGGTTATAAATATATCAAACGTACGATGTCTCTATATTGTAAACGCGTAAGTTACTCACAAGTCACAGAGTCACAAGCCAAGATAATAAGCTAAATTCAATATACCAAGTTGCTATGCAGATCTAAATCATACCTTCTTCGGACTTTGATAGCAAGCAGACGTCAATCAAATAAACACAATCAAGGTAAATCAATACTAATAAACATAGGAAACTATTACAAGGAATAACATTTATGTGCACGTACCGTAAACTATTTTGTTTCAAAATAACATGATACGATGAATTAGAGAGTATACCTAAAGAATAAACTAAACCCACTAGTTTAATCGGTAAAGAATAAACATAGTGCAATAACTAACCATAAAGGGGTCTCTTTCTTGGGAAGATCATATACGACTTAACGCGTTAAAACGTAGCTGTAATTTGTAATCTCCTTCCTGACACCGATGATAGCTACGTATATAATATAGTTCAATATAGAGGAAAATTTGATATTTCAATATAAGATTATTGTATTTAGAATCTCTCCTCGTTTTGCTCACCAAGTGGCTTCCGTACAGCTAGCTACTATATACGCTTACCAATCAACTATTCCAATGGGTAAACAATACAAACTGTAAAATTACATATAGAGTTTAATAGTGAAAATATGAAATATTCATATGGTAGAATAACAAAATAATTTAATATAATGGTTTTCACTAAACCAACGAATGCAAAACTCTTAAATTGTTTTATTAAAAAAATCTTACGTGATGCCATTTAACAGATTGGCATATTTATATATTTTTCCTCTAAATTCCAAGATTATCAGTTATTATATTTTACATTGACATTCAGATTTTAGTGAGAAGATGAAAAAAAAACTAGCAAAAGGTTAAGGTGATGATTGTTTAGATGGTTTTTAGATTTTAGATTTTGGTTTTTGGTTTTTGGTTTTTAGTTTTTGCATTTTAGATTTTAGTTTTTGGTTTTTGATTTCACATTAGATTTTAGTTTTTAGAAAAGCACGAATGGTAATTTTAGTTTTTGGTTTTTGGTTTTCGTTTTAAAAATTAATAAAATATTTATTTTAAATTTATTGTTTTTGATTTTGTTGTAGTTTAGTTTTAGGAAAAAAACATGACTAGTGATCTTTTAGTTTTTTATTTCACTATATTTTTTTTTAAATTTGAAATATTATTTATTACTTACTATGAAAACAACAAATAATACAAAAATATTACAACTTAAATTATATTTATTAATTTAATAAAATTATATTAAAAGAAAAATATAATTCAAAATATTTTTTTTATTGTCATATATATATATGAAAAATACATAATCAATGCAGTTCAAAAAAAACAACACATAATTAAAATTAAAATTTAAAACAATAGAAAAAAATATTTTTATTTTGAAAATGTTCTATAATTCAAATATTATAGAATTAATAATTAGATTCGAAAGAGATAAATTTATTTCTGTTTTAAATGAGAAAGGAACAATATTGTATTAATGACAATTGCCATTTTGCTATTATAAAAAACACCTGTCATGCACCAAAATGTCACATTCATACACAATAAACCATACTATATTACATTTGACCCTATTTTAGATTTATATTTGTCAATAAAATAGTATTTCATCCCTTCCTCACCCAGACCCCTTCTATTTCAATCCTTCTCTATATATAATCTCCCCACCTCACATTAACACTCAACTCATCCAAAACAATCTATCCATCACAAAAACAACACAAACTCAAGAACAATATCTTTACACTTGATCATTACCACATTGCCCAGTCAATATACACAGCAACATTAAGTACCATGGTGAAACAAGAACCCAAGATTCAAACCAGCAGCAAGAAAGAAATGTCTCTGTCTTCACCATCTCGTTCTTCATCTTTATCTTCCTCTTCCCCTAAGATCAAGAACAAGAAGAGTAAGATTAAGAAGTACAAAGGAGTGAGGATGAGAAGTTGGGGATCATGGGTTTCTGAGATTAGGGCACCAAATCAAAAGACAAGGATTTGGTTAGGCTCTTACTCAACAGCTGAGGCAGCAGCCAGGGCTTACGATGTTGCACTCTTGTGTCTCAAAGGCCCTCGAGCCAATCTCAACTTCCCTACTTCATCTTCTTATTCTCTTTCTCAACATCTTCTTGATGAAAATATCATTTTGTCCCCAAAATCCATCCAAAGAGTCGCAGCTCAAGCTGCCAACAGCTCATTTGACCTTTTATCCCCTTCTTCCTCAACTTCTTCTTCATCTGCTACCTCGTCACCGTCGGATCAAGAACAGCATCATGATGATAATGATGATGATGGGATGCAATCTTTGATAGGCTCTTTCGTGGATAACCATGTGTCTTTGATGGATCCATCATCGTCATGGTATGGTGATGAACATAATGGGATGTTCTCCTTCGATGATGTAGCTCCGTTCAATTACTCTCCCCAGTTGAACTCGATGACAAATATGGTCGATGAGTACTATTATGAAGATGCTTATATTCCCCTTTGGAGTTTCAGTTGATCCGACGGTCCAGACTACATACTTTATATATTTGTATCATTTTTAAAATTCTTTTAATATGTTTATTAATTTACCCTTGTCGTAATTTTTTTTCCAAGTTTTTTGTTGCTTGGAGAGAATTGACGACGGGATAACTGACTGTAATATTATTCAAGGTTTTATATAATAAGATTGGGACCTATGAAGATTTCAATACGCTGGGATTTAATTTATGTGCTTGGAAGATCACATGAACAAGAGGCCCTTTTTGTCACTTCTTTGACTTTTTCAAATCAATTTAATCAAGAAGAAATAATAATAGTGTGTTGTACTGAAAACATATATTTTGCAGTATGTTTATGAAAGAAATCTGATGTTAATACTTGATCTGATTTGTCACTTCTTTGACCAAAAAAAATACTTGATCTGATTTTGTTTCACATTTGAAAGGATTCACGTGTACATATGTCATATGTGCAGAGTAGCTAACAAAATGTAATGATTTTGCAATCCAGCACATTACCTTTGCTTTGAATTTCTTATTTTGGTAAGTGGTAAACGCAATGATATATATAATTACACATCATTATTTACAAGACATGGTTGGTAATGGTAAATTTCTTTAGAATGTAAGATAGCAACTATATACAACTAATTGCTATAGTTAGTTGTGAGCAATTTTCCGATCTATCTTCCTAATTAATTCATTAGTTGTTTAATTAAACACTATTATGCATAGTACTATATTCAGAGGAATCTTACTGTTTCATGTGCCGTGGAAAAGTTTGGTATGGCTAATAATGCATACATTGCTTGGGGACAAAGTTCATATCTTTGAAACTTGAACTACTGTATACATATATACTACCTCTGTTCCTAAATGTACGATGTTTTACAAAATTTTGATGTTCCAATATATAAGATGTTTTCATTTTTTTAGGCAATTTTTTACTTTATTAAAAACTGTACAACCAATCATATTTGATAATCTATTTTGTAATTGGTTGAATAACATTAATTTATAGTTTTAATGATATTTTCTAGAAAAAACAATGATTTTTTTAATATATATGCTTTTAACTAAACATATTATATTTAAGAACAGAGCGAGTATCTTTTTTTTTTAATAATTTGTCTCGTTTAATTTTGTTTTCGTTTTCCTCTTTCATGGAGGTACAACAGAGCTTCAGTTAAGAGATAAGACAAACATAGTTATTTATATGATTTACTATATATAATCACTGCTTCAAACTGATTTTAAATGTTTCAGAGAAAGCTAGATTAATTTGAATCATGAAATTAAACTGATTACAATTCAAGTAAACTTAATAGTAAAATTTATTTTCTTAACTACGTACTGTCATTTTGGTTTTACCAACAAAATGATACAAGCTTATTACAAAAAATCAATCGATCGCAAGTTATAAAATCGACATCAAATTGTGATCTTTGTCAAAATTTGAGATTTGAATTTTAGTTTATGTAAACATGTAAAAAGAATAGGACAAACAGATCATTCAAGCCATATTGTTTTATTACCCTTTAACTGGATGGTGCATGTTGTCTAATAACATGGCGTATCATAGTATTTTGAAGGTTTGCTATCTATAGTGTCAAGTGCAATAACTAATGAATTTTGAATTCAAGTTTGTATTGATGTTTCAGTTTGCAGCTTACCAATTATCAAATTTTCTCAAACCTCTACGCTCATACTAACATGGTTCTAAGAAAGAAAACAAACAGACATGGTTCTTGTTCCCAGTGTGTGGGTATAAGGATTTCGATATTATTTTCTGTGTAGAGGAGAAGTAGTTGGTCTAATCGTTAGGTATTCCGATCATATTCCATGAATCTAGATGATACGAATACCAAATACATGAATAAATAATAAATTATGTGAGTAAAGTATGATATATTGGTCTTAGCATAACAAAAATCTTGAAAGTATTATAGACTAATGCCCTTTCTCACAAAAAAAAAGAGATATTATAGACGGACATGGTTATATGGGACCCCATACTTAAGAGGATAAAGTATTTTGATAAGACATTCATATGATTCATACCGCTTCAACTTGTATATTAGTTTGTAGATTGTAGTCTTGTGAGCTCCATTACTTGGCATTAAACATTGAAGCCACATGACTCGTTTACTACTCAACTTTCTTTGGAGATATGGACTGCAGCGTCCATGGCCTTTTAAGGGCCCATTTTTATTCCCCCTCCCACCTTTTCAATTTGAACTACAGGCAATCAGGCATACGCTAACTGAGTTCGGTTAGGGGTTTTTGTAAAAAGCCTTTTATAAACTGGACGGAATTATTAATTTCCAGTTTTCAATATATATGCAATGATCTGATCTACTGGTTTTCGAATTTCAGTGGACTACGATGCGCCATAAGAGCTTCAGTTTTCGAATTCAGATATATACAGTGTTTAATAAAGTCATCGATAACAAGTAGCAAATAGAAAAATCAGGATGATAATTCTTAAGCTCTATTTAGCAATGTGTTATTTATAAATATATAAACAAAATAAGAACTTTTGCAATGGATAATTATGGTGATGCTTAAGATAATGTATAGAATCAAGCAAAGTAAATTTATAGTCGATATTGTTTCAATCACAAGATATAAAGAACGAAGTATATAAGAAAACTCTTTCTTATTAGCTTAAGAAAATAACTCAAAACTTAAGCTCTCACAAACTCAATCTCTAATCTCACAAGTTATGCAACAAGTTTGCATCTTCTTATATACAGATATGATATTCTTTTTTCCTTTAAACTTAACTTATCTATATAACTCTTAGATAAGATAATTTTCCTATTTCGAATAAGTTTAGTTTAACTTGTGAACCAAGTTATCTTCAAGATTAACTTCAACATTCTCCCCCTTAATCTTGAACTCCATTTTCTTCAGATCTTGAATTCCAATAAGCTCCCTCATCTCCTTGAATTTGATTCTTCCCAAAGCCTTTGTCAAAATGTCAGCTTTCTGCAGGCTACCTGCGATGTGCTCCACCTCTACTTGGCCATTGTCTACACACTCTCGGATAAAATGGTAACGCTTGTGAATATGTTTGCTTCGACCATGAAACACATGGTTCTTTGTGAGAGCGATTGCTGACTTGTTATCCAATCTTATTGTCACCTTTTCACTTGCTTTCTCGAGTATCTCTGCAAGAAGCTCTTGCAACCATATGGCTTGTTTTGCTGCTTCGGTGGCTGCCATGAACTCGGCTTCACATGAAGATAGAGCAACAGTCTCTTGTTTGGTTGAGCACCATGTGATCAAGCATTCGTTTAAGTAGAAGAGATGACCAGTTGTACTTCTCCCATCATCAATGTCCACGTTATGTGAGCTGTCTGAGTACCCTACTAACTCGGAATGTCTTGTCTTCATGAATGTAAGACCATAGCTGAATGTTCCTTTCAAGTACCGGAGTACTTGCTTTAGCGCAGCTTGATGACTCTCTTTCGGTTCATGCATGTACCTACTCAACACACCAACTGAGTAAGACATGTCTGGTCGGGTGTGAAGAAGGTAACGTAGACATCCAATTATTCTTCTATACTCTTTCTCATCTATGTTTCTTTCTTCTTGAGCTTTTGACAACTTCAAACCTGCATCCATAGGGCTTTGAACTGCATTGCAATCGGCCATCTTTGTTTCTTCTAGAATTTTCTTTGCATAACCTTCCTGCTTCAGCATGATTCCACCATTAAATTGAAACACCTCGATTCCAAGATAGTATGTTAGAAGACCGAGATCACTCATATCAAACTTTCTTGACATCCCTGCCTTGAACTCGTTAATCATCTCTGTCTTCGAACCTGTAATGAGGAGATCATCTACGTATACTGCCACAAGTAGTAGGCCATGGTTCTTTCTCTTTCGATACAGAGAAGGTTCCTTGCTGCACTTAACGAAATCAAGCTCTCCAAGAACTTTGTTTAGTTTCTCATTCCAAGCTCTAGGAGCTTGTTTTAAGCCGTATAAAGCTTTATTAAGCTTATAAACCTTGCTTTCACTTCCTTCTATCACAAAACCTTCTGGTTGAGAGACATACACGACCTCTTTGAGATCACCATGTAAGAATGCGGTTTTAACGTCTAGGTGATGAACTTCCCAATCGTTAGAAGCAGCTAGACCAATAATGAACCGTACAGTTTCTATGCGTGCAACAGGGGCAAAGACCTCTTCATAATCAATTCCATGTCTCTGAATATATCCTTTAGCCACTAGTCTTGATTTATGCTTGCTTATACTTCCATCAGAGTTTCGTTTGATCTTAAAGACCCACTTAAGTCCAATAGGTTTTGCTCCAAGAGGAAGATCAACCAGTTCCCAAGTATTATTCTTTACTATAGATGCGATTTCCTCCTTACATGCATCTTTCCATACTTTTTCTTCAATGGCTTCACTGAAATCCCAAGGTTCATCGTTTATGAGAAGTAGTAATCTCTCTCCTTCTACATCAGCTAGGTATACATAGTCATCCAAGTAGCCTGGTTTCTTGCTTATCCTTGTTGATCGTCTAAGCAGATCTTGTACTTGCTCTGTTTCAGTCTCCGATGGACTTTCTTCCTCTTCTTCGATGTCTTCTTCTTCCATACTACCATCGTTGTTCTGTTCTTGTTCCATTTCTTCTTCTTCTTCTCGTAAGCCATTATTTCCGTACAAACCCAAAGATAACTTGAACATACCCGATTCCTCACTGTTCTCGTTTGTTGTAGTGTTCCACTTCCATCCTTTGTTCTCATCAAAAACGACATCTCTACTTACCACTACCTTTCGAGTTACAGGATCAAGTAACCTGTATGCCTTCGATCCTGGTTCTGTGCCTAAGTGCACGAGGGTTCTCGTCCGGTCATCCAGCTTTCTCAGGTGTGGGCCATCTGTCTTTGCGTATCCTAAGCAACCAAACACGCGGAGATGATCGATGCTTGGCCTCTTACCCTTTAAAACCTCATATGGAGTTTGTGACACCAAAGTCCTTGTTGCTACTCGATTTATAAGGTATGTAGAATGTCGAACTCCTTCTCCCCATAGATAATTTGGTACATTCATGTGCTTCATGATGCTTCTAGTCATCTCTAGCAACGTTCAGTTTCGACGTTCAACTACTCCGTTCTGCTGTGGAGAGTAGGGTGCCGTAAGATGTCGGTTAACTCCTGTTTCCTCGCAGAAAGTCTTGAATTCATTCGATGTAAACTCTCCTCCTCTGTCGGTTCGGAGTGTTTTGATTGATTCCCCTGTCTCAGCTTCCACCATTGTCTTAAAACTTTTAAACTTCTCGTATGCTTGGCTCTTAACCTGCAGCAATATCGACCACATGTATCGACTGTAATCATCAATGAGCACAAATATGTATCTATTTTTCCCGGCTGTAGGTGGTGTAATGGGTCCACATAAGTCCCCATGAATGAGCTCGAGTTTTTGGGTAGCTCGGTACGAGGTTGCACTTGGGAACGAACGCCTTGTTTGTTTTCCAAGTAAGCAGGCTGTACACGTTTCATTTTCAATGCTCATGTTTGGTATACCTATAGCCAGTTGATTCTTCATCATTGACTTCATTGTGTTTGCTCCAATATGTCCTAACCGTGCGTGCCATCTACTGTAATCACTTTGAGCAGCGAGTTGAAAGCACTCGGAATGAACACTGTCCATAAGGACTTTGTAAAGTCGATTCTGTGATCTTCTAGCCTTGACAATGAGCTTTCCTTCTTTATCATGGAGTGTAAGATGTTCTTCTTTCATCCTTACTTCACATCCCGCTTCTGTGGCCTGTCCAAGACTGATGATATTGCTTTTGAGATCCGGTATGAAGTAGACATCAGCGAGTAGTTTATGTTCTCCGGTTTGACTCATAAATAAAATAGATCCTTTGCCTTTAATATCGATTCTTGAGTCATCGCCGAACCGAACCTTGCCTGTAACACTCTCATCAATCATTTTGAAGTAATCTCGCATACCTGTCATGTGATTGCTTGCACCGTTGTCTAGGTACCAAACTCTTTTGTTGTCGGCATCGGCTTCAAAATCCTTTGGTTTCACATTCTTTTCATTAAGGTACACTACTTCGTGCATTAACAACTTGTCAGCTTCTTGAGTATCATCATTCTTCGTCTCACTCTTCGTTTCATATGCCTCCTGGAGTTTTAACAATCTGTCGGGACAGCTGGAGGCAAAGTGACCGAGTTTATCACACCTAAAACACAGAATCTTTGAGTAGTCTATATCTCTGTAAGATCTTCCGCGACCTCGACCTCGACCATAGAAGCGTCCTCCTCGACCTCTGCCTCTATAATCTCTATAGGATTGAGTATTTGGTGTTTCCGAATTAGCGTACATTAGTTTGGTTTGATCACTCTGACCTTCTTCTTCATCATCATGAATTCTCTCTTTATAGGCTTTTAGACGACCGATAATGTCTTCAAAGCGTGTCACTTTTAGGTCATCCCTAGTGTCTTCACCTTTTTCTGCAACAAGTTCCTTGTACACATCATCCATCCTTTCATAACCGAAATCCTCAACCACCAGTTCCATTCTTTCTACTCCTTCTTCCTGAGAGTCTTGAGCAGAGACGCCAGAGGCTTCTGTTGGCTGTGATGCTTGTACAGAAGCTACTTTCAAACGCATGTTGTACTCCTTAAACATGGATGTAAGAAGATCACTCACCGTCTTTGCCATTTCCTTAGCCTCGAAGCTATCTTTCCCATACAGCTTCTCGAAACAGAGCTTCGCGAAATGCATCTTCTGTGTAGGGTCGAAGATGGTTGCTAAGATCAACATTTTGTTGACATCCTTGATGCCATCCCAATACTTTAAAAACTTATGCAGCATTTCCGATGCCTTCAACTTCAACTCAGAGTCAACGCTACTAGCTAAACCAGTGAGATTTCTCTCAATTGAGATATCTCTCAATTGTCACTATCTCACCATAGCATTTGAAATCATTGACCTTAGATGAGGCAGAGACAACCAAGGTGCTATTGTAAAATATGACCAGAAACCTGATAAGCTTCTCAACTGCTTTCCAGTCCCAAGAATCAGGTGGTCCCCACCTTTTAGCCCCATTATCTACCTCTAGAAAATAGTCATTGTACAGCCTATCTCCTGCTTCCATTCTATCAAATGCTACCTTAAACTGTAATGCTCTAGATAGCATAAGGAAAGTTAAATTCCACCTAATCTTTACATCCAGGGGCAAGCTATCACGAGTCATCTTACCATTTGTGACTCTCTGATCAAAGGCATTTAACCTAGTGGTTGAGGACCTAACATACTGAACAACATTTCTGATAGCTAACACATTCTCACTTAAATCACCTAAACCCTCCTTAGCTATCAAGTTTATAATATGAGCCGCACACCTCATGTGTAAAAAATTCCCGTCTAATACAAAAGCATCAGGGGAAACGGAAATAAAGCTCTCATGAAACCTCTTAATAGCAGAAGTATTTGCGGTTGCATTGTCTACTGTGATGCAAAACACCCTCTCAAGACCCCAGTCAGATAAACACTCTAAAAGAACATTAGAGATTGTCTGACCTTTGTGATCCATGACATACTTGAAGCCAATGATTAACTTCTTCAGCTGCCACTGCTCGTCAATGAAATGTGCAGTGATAACCATATAATCTGCACCTGCAAGACATGAAAACCAATAGACACAATTTGTATAAGCGTATAAAAATTGGTTTTTAAACCATTAACAATTGGTATAAGGCTATAAGCGTATAAAACCATTAACAATTTGTCGACAAGTTTACAAAAAAAAAACCAAGTATCTGTCACTTGAGATACCCAAATATCAGTTGTCAGTGAAACTCTTTGTTTACTCGTGATGAGTAAGTTCTTCAGCGCTGCTTTCTTTTTCACAAACATCTCCACAATGTTCCTTGTCAATGTCCTTCTTGAGTGGGGCTTGAAAGTCAAAACCTTGCAAAGCAAGACATTAAAAGAGTAAGTAAGTTTGATGATTTCAAAAAGCTAAAGGCTGGTTGTAAAAAGTTACAGGCTACGTTATGCAAGGTTGTACCTTGTCGCAGAAGTGCTTAAAAGCAGTACTTTCAATGAATGAAAGTGGCAATTCTGCTAACACCACCAGCTCGTTGCAAGCTTCTTTGAAAACCGTTTCAGTCAGTTTCGATGCCTTCAGTTTGCCTCCATTACCAATCTGCTGCTGATTCTTTTTCTGAGAAGTTAACCACGCTATGTGCTCTTTGCAAATTTGCAGATGCTGCTTCAGGTTAGAAGTTCCTGACTTGGATGCACATGAAAGGATCTTCTGGCAATGGTGACATACACACTTGTTTCGATTCTCTTTGTTTCGGGTGAAATGCTCCCACACAGTAGACCTAGGCACAACCATCTTCTTCACCTTCTGCGCCTGAGATGATGCTCCAGATGTTGCATTTGCAGCCGCAAATGTCTCTTGGTACTCTTGGTGTTCACCTTCCATTTCAACATCAGTTGCTTGGTTATCGAAAGCTGAGGATGTCATCTGCAAGATAAAAAAACATGTATTAGCTTTAGACTTATTTAACTAACAACATAGAGACGAGCTAACATTGAAATAGTTAATACGAGTTCTACTACCAACATGAAACTAACATTGCAATATATGAAAACTAGAGACGAACTACGAGCTAAACCAAAATTCAAGTTTAAGAACGGAAGAACTAACATTAATTCAAGTTAATTAGTTCAAGTTTAAGAACTGAAGAACTAACATCATTTCAACTTTAAGAACCAAACAGCTGCAGAACTAACATCACACACATAATTCCTCATTACACACACATCATTACAAACAAGAACAGCTGAAGAACGCATCATTACAAACAAGAACAGCTGAACAACTAACTAAACCACAATTCGAGGTTAATGTCCAATTCTTTTCACACTAAGAATAAAAATCACACGACATAACCCGAATTCCGAAACCAATAATATTATCTATCCAAAATTTAAATTTGAAAAATAAAGCAGCATGAATGATACATCGAGTATTGAGAAGAAAAATAAGCACCTCAGATTGATTACTTTCTGTCTAAAGAGATGGAATGGCTTATCAAGTCTAAGGATTTGCAGAGACATATATATGACGTGAAATAAGGGTTTCGAGTTTGAATCGACGATAGAATCATTGAGGATATTTGATTTTTGGGTAATGGAAAGGATTTCAGATTGCATGATACGCAAGTTGAGATTTTGGAAAGGTTTGGTTGAGATTTCCGGAGATAATCGTGGTGTATCTACTCTCGATTCGAAAATGGAAGAAAGAAGGGCTAGAGTTGAGTTTCATCGGGTTTCGGTGGTTATGATTCGGTTGTCGGATTTTTACCCGATCCGAGCCGACATCCATTCTAACCCAAAATCACGAACCGAATGGTTTATTAAGAAAATCCGAAACCGAATCGAACCGTTTTAATCGGACCGGGTACCGATCGGTTGTTCGGTTTACGGATATATTGCCCAGGCTTATCTAAACTCATGTTCGTCGGAAATTCGTCGGAAATTTGTGATGAATATCCTAAAAAAATTTTGTAATCCGTCAGAAATTTCCTAGGAATAAGTTTGTCAAAAATTCGTTGGAAATTTCTGACGAATTTCCTACGGAAATTTTTCATTTCGACGGAAATTTGTCAGAAATTTCTGATGAATTTCCGACAAAAACATAAACCCCAAATCTATACCCTAAATCGTGTAATCTTCGTCGGTATTTCGTCGATTATTTCTGACGAAAGAAATTTCGTCGGAAATTCCTAGGAAATTTCCGACGAAATACCGATGAATGGTAAAATTTCATATTTCTCGTAAATCCGTCAAAAATTCCTCAGAAATTTCTGACGAATGGACATAGATTTGAGGCCTGGGGGGTCTTCGACCTGAACTCGTGTCCCTTGTTTTTGTTATAATAATGGCCTTTCTTGGCCTGCTCTGCTTTTGTTTTGAACAATAGCCCTGTTGCGGCTTCATGAAATAAGTTTCTTTGGTTTTGCTCGCTTCTCTTCTTTGAGATCTTTGGCTTTCGTAGATGATACTCGTATTGCCTTTGTTTCTGTGATTGTCTCTTCTTTCGGAAGAATGCAGGTTGCAGGATGATCCCAAGGCCTTGAAAATTGAGTCATAATCGAATAATTGTTGAGCTAAATGTTGATTGCTTGATAATCTTTTTCAAGACTTGGGTCGTCTGGGCTTTTGATGAATCGTGGTGGGACTCATGGATTCGGGGTGCCAAGGTTTCTTGGGAATGATCAGACCTTGTAGGTCTCGTATGACTGGATCTCCTCTGGGGACCCTGGGGTCCCTTGGAGAATTTTAATAATCTTTGGGACCCGGACGTCCCTTCTTGGGGAACCCGTGAGTTCTGGACCCTTGGTCGATTCTCCTCAGGGGACCTTGGGTCGCCTGGAGGATACTAATAATTTTGGGACCCGGAGGTCCCTTCTTAGGGAACCCGTGGGTTCTGAACCCTGAGGTCTCGAGTTGGACACATGGTCTTTGGACCCTGAGGTCCTTTTTTGGGGAACCAATAGGTTCTTGGCCCTGAGGCCTATCTGAGCCCGGAGTTCTTTATCAGAACCCGAAATTAAGGTTTTAAAGGGATTGCATTCTGCCACCCTAGGTGTGGCCACTCTCGGTACTTGTTGGGTATCGCATTCTACCGCTCAGAAGCTGGTCACTGTCGAGTTCCCGTGCTGCATATGCTTTCTGCAGAAAGCCACTATAAGGCTTAGAGGGTGCTGGTGTGGGTGAAAACCCAAGTGCCAGACTTACGCTGCTTTCCACGTCTGGAGAAGCAGGATATTATAAGGTGCTCCCGAACTTTTGCACTTGCTCAAGGGCAATTATACCTCGTGTCTCCTGTATTATTCTAGCACGTAGTGTTTTAATACAGGTACTTTCACATTTTTGGTATTTTTGTTTGGGACCCCGATATGCATGAGGCTATACAGGGGTTTTAGGTAGTGTTGACGGCATACTCAGGTTTGCGCAGACCCATTCCTACCTTATGTCTCATACCCGTTTTTATTTTTGAGTGGTCGTACCACTTATCATTAAGGATTGGCCAGGATCGAGGGTCTCTTAGACCTGATCCAACTCGTTTGCCCCTTTTAAGTATTATGGCATTCCTACTACTTTTTTATAGTCGGAAATATTTAATTATATAAGCTTTGTCCGGAGAGGTTTCAGCGTACATAGGAGTAGGAAAACATAATGCTTAAATAAAAGATAGAATAATTAATAGAAATCATGGTCCGGAGACCGTACAAGATATCAGCTTGCGAGGTACCCCGGTGGTTAGGCCATGTTTTACCTCTCGTTGCTGTGTGACTCGTGGGGTTTGACTTGCTTTTGGGACGAGTGTCCTTGCTGGGTGGTTCCTCCTTCCTTTGTAGGGTTCCACCTCTTTCTTGGGTCTAGGGACCGCGGTTGAGACTCGTTTCATGCCCCAGCCCTTGTGGCTCTCCGCGTTGTTGGTGCTCGGGGACCACTGTCTCCCGTTGATGAAGGTTTCCAGCACTTCCATGAAATGTGTAGTCACACTCATCCACCAGAGCGACCAGGCTCAGAGGTCTCCTACCTGGCTGAGTGTCTCCGTCCTGCGTCTGCGAGGCACCC
Source organism: Brassica napus (assembly GCF_020379485.1). Taxonomy (NCBI): domain Eukaryota; kingdom Viridiplantae; phylum Streptophyta; class Magnoliopsida; order Brassicales; family Brassicaceae; genus Brassica; species Brassica napus. The sequence continues at coordinate 13,604,891 of NC_063448.1, forward strand.
TCTGCTCTAGATTCGCCCGATGTAGCTTCTGAGGGGGTCTCCTTGAAGTTCTCATGCCCCACTTGGTTACTCGTGAGTTCACTTGCTGATATCTGATGAAGTTCTTGGTGATCTTGTTTATACGAGGTGGGGAACGAGGGTTCTGCGAGAGCTAGTTCTTGTGAGCAGGTGCAACTTTGAAGTGTTTTGGAGGAGACCATGCGAAGCGGTCGACATAGGTTCTTTGGGGGTCCCTCGGGTTCTTGAAATGATTCAGGGTCCGCGTTTTCCGGAACGACCCCCAATTACCTGTCTTATTGACCTCTGATCCCAAGGTTCGGGATCTGAGGCCTTCTCTGTAATTGCTATAAGACCTTGGTCTTCCCCTTCAAAGTGGTCTGGTAGCAGGACCGAGAGTTCTCTTGATCTCCCCTGATTATTCTGATGCCCCAGGGTGTAGGGAACTTCACCATCTGATGGAGGGTTGAAGGGACTGCTCCCATGTCATGGATCCAAGGTCGTCCCAAGATCATATTGTATGCCAGTTGGCAGTCTACGACCAGGAATTTAGTGGACATGTTGACCCCTTCAGCGTATACTGGGAGGATAACCTCTCCGGCGGTTTGCTTGACCTCGCCGCTGAACCCGATGAGTGGAGTTACCCTGCGCGTCAGGGCGCTCTCCTCCAACCCTAGATCTTGGTACGCTGTCTGGAAGATAATGTTGCTAAAGCTGCCATTATCTACTAGTATCCTTTTCACCAAGCAGTTTCCTACGGTGAGAGAGATGACTAGGGCGTCATGGTGGGGAGCTAGGACCTTCTCTTGTTCCTTGGCTGTGAAGTTTATCTCGTCGGTGCCTAGAAGTAGGCGCTTTGATTGGGTCATTTACAGACCATGCTTAGCATTACGGGTGCTTTTCTTTGCAGCTGCATGGCTCACTCCGCTTACTTCTGAGCCCCCAGATATGACATGAATCACCCGATCTTGGCGAGGTGGTGAGGATGGTGCAGCTCCTTTGGATTTCCCTGCTATCTCTTTGCTGAGGTGGGCCTTGGCTTTTTCTAAGAGGAATTCTCGGAGATGCCCCTTTTGGAGTAGTTCGTTGACCTCGATCCTTAGGGCGATGCAGTCTTCGGTTTTGTGGCCATGATCGCGATGGAAGTCGCACCAAAGTCCCGAGTTCCAGAACGAGTCCGGTGCTTTCATCTCTCCAGACGCCGTCTTACTGGCAGATCCCTTCTTCGCGGACATCACCTTGGCCGCCTCCTGATAAGCCGCAAAGGATTCGTCAGCTGCACTCCCCGACATGTTTCCTGCACACAAGCTACGATTAGATGCTGAGAAAGAAAAGGAAAATCCGCAAAAGATGTGCTTACTCCAAAGACTGCTGCATCGAAGTACGGTTTCACCAACCAAGATGTTCACTTGGCGACGGTCGAGAGGAAGCCTCCAAGCTTGAAGAACAAAGTTTTCTCCTTCAGGGGGAGCAGGATGAGTACCAGCTGCAAAGAAATACACAAACAGTAAGTGGATGGCCATTCATCAGAAGTCCGAACATACCCTACAGCTACCTACAATATTCCACTGGTAAGTGGACCCATGGAGCGACATAAAGGCGTATCTTTCCGCCCATCTTTTGTTAAAGACCAGCCCTTTCCGCTCAGACCTGGGCAGTTCCTCCACAATCGTCAAACCACTGCGAGGACGAAGATGAAGACGCCCCTCTCCCCCGTTGAGATGAGCCAAATGATAGGCAAACCAAAACCTCGTTAATACCAAGGGATATGTGTTCCAGATCGCCTAGGTTCTGGATGTCAATCAATATTCTCCAGGCTGGAGGATTGAGTTGGGAAAGAGAAATCTCGAAGAAATCAACCAGACCAACGATGAGCGCTGGGATCACCCCTCGAAAGCCAATCTCGAAGAACGCCTCATAGACGGCAATCTCGCCTGGAGTGTGGCCGGAAGCTCGTTCCTCGGAAGTGGGAACTCGCAAGAGGACGTGAGGAGGTAAGGAGTACCTATCTCGCCATTCAACCAAATCATCAGCGGTAACCTTTGAGGCAGGGCCTAGAGAAAGAGGGGAAGTATAAGTCAACGGTAAGGGAGCGGTCAGATCGCAGTCGGGCGTCACGTCCGTATCTGAAGAACTTCTGGATTGAGAAGCTGGAGAACCCACTCGACGTCTCGACCTGGACTCATCGGCCGACAAGGGAACAGAGGAAGCAGAGCGCTTAGACATAGGATCGGATGATTCCTATCCAATAAATCGAGAGGATAGTGAGGAAGGGCAGCTCACGGACCTAGCTAATGGGAAGGTTGACCCGACTAGACAACCTTAAAAGAAAAAAGAGAAGAAGAAAGCAGTACCTGAATCAAGGCGCAGAGAAGGAAGACAGATGCCGACAAAATGAAGACGAACGAGGGCATATAAAGAAGAAGGCCGCGTCTCTCGGAATCTTCAAGATCTGGGAGAGATTTGAAATTCAAATTTCCCCCTCATTTCAGGCGCGTGGGATACCAACCACAATCCGATATTAAAGGAGAAGATCTCTCAGATTAGGAAAGAGTCCTCGGCCTTCACTGACAAGAATTCTTGGAAAGAAGCAGACTTGGTAAATGGCGTCTTGCCACGAAAAGATTGACATCATCAGGTTCCCGGTTTGGACCTGCCTCCCCGGAGGATCCAGGACTCAAAATCCCTCAAGTTCAAGAAATCTAGGAAAAGCCGCAGAAACTCTGGAACACGTCAAGAGCGTCAAACCTCGCCAGAACTCAACACTAGGCCCCAGCCTAAGGAAAGTCTCAAAAACGCGGAACGAAGCCGGGATCCTACCCAAGGGAACCCTGCTGAGAATGAGCAACTCCGCTTGACTTGAGTGCACAGGTTATTCCCCGAGTTCGATGATGAAATCGAGAAATAAGGGGCAAACTGTTGGGGAAAAATACTCAGGTATCCTTTTCCTCCAGGCTCCGGGCAGGATCCAGACCTCCGGGTCCCATGCATTCTCGTCTACCCTTCGATGCTATCTCCCGAAGACCATAGCGAACCCATTTCACGTTCCCCGCCATTCTAAGTTATCAATCAAACTTTACCGTAAAAACTGCGGAAAGTTCATTCTTTATCGAAAGAAGCCGTAATAAACGCTTCGAGTCGGAAGACGGCCCAAAGGGACCTAAGACATGACTCGAGGCCCAACTTATGATTTCTTAACCAACAGCCCATAAGCCGCATGACGGTTTACGCTTGGTTCGCAAGGAAAGATAAATTTCAAGTTTCCGCGGATAAATACAAAATTTTGAAGATAATTACGAAGATCGGAAAAAATGGAAAATCTCCATTTTTATGCTATGGCGGCTTAAGGGCAGAAGGGGAAAAGCGTAAACTGACCTTGGAGCCAGTATATAAGGAGTCCTAGGCGAGAGGCATGGGGGAGAGAACTTTTACACAGCAAACTTAGCACATAGAGCGATTTTAGGCAATTTTCCGTTTTTGTTATTCGAGCTGCGACTCAATTAGGTTTTTGCCGGCTTAGGGTTTTAGAACTATGAATCTCGCCGACAGCTCTCGTAGCTCAGGCACTTACCTTGTTGTAAACGCTCAAACGCAGATTCGGAATAAGAACTATCTTGCTCTCTTTTTCGATTTCTTATTTTATTATTGTTCTCGTTCCGTGTTCTGATTGCTTGGCGTGTGGTATTAGCAGATATCCGGGACCTCTGGGAAATTAGGGTTCTCCTACTTTCCTTATTTAAACGGAAATCGACAGTGCGAATTTCGGTTCCCACAGACTCTAAACCCTAGAGCAAGGGATCGACACTTCTACAACTCCAAGACTTAGAGATTAGACCTAGGCGGATAGAGTTAGGGTTTTTACTCAAATATCTTGTAATTCTTGCTCGCCTATCTCTTTTCAAGTCTCTTTTTATTCAATCTTCTCACAAACACTCAAAAGCACTTCGATATATAAGTCTTGTCCTCCGTTCCGTAGTACTCCAAAAGGACCTACACAAAAATCCCCTAACAATCTTATTGACTCGGTATGACTTATTTCGTTACCGAGTTTTCGTCAGTTAGGGTCCCTATGCGATCGCTCCGCTGTCGGTATGTCGACTGGGAGTGGGCTAAAGGTGGACGACTTAGGATTTAAAGGGCTTTTAAATGGTGACGGTTCCGGACTGATTTCAAATTAACTTCAAAGCATTTGGTCGGCCAAACCTTACTTAGTAAATAATGAATGATCTTGAGTCATCATTTCGGGCATATCGACTGATGTCGTGATATTACCAGACTCCCGTGAGCGCGTGTCTGATCAGTACACGCTCATGTGGGGTGCGAGTACCGGTGCGTTTGATCGATTGGCTGGAGCGTGCTCGTGCGGGGTATCGCATGGTGATATGCGTTCGCTCGCCTGGCCGCCTGTCTTTCGGGCAGACCTTTCGATGAAACATTTTTTTTTGTTTTGTTATAGCTGGACCCGTGAAGGCTGCCTACGTATCCCTTGTGGGGGATCAATCCATTCGTAGTTCTCTTTTTTTGAGTAAAAGTGGCTGGGAGCGCATTTACTTGGTTTTTTCCGAGTAAAAGTGGCTGGGAGCGCATTTACTCGGTCTTTTTTTTGTACTAGGAATGGAAAAGTCGGATTTGTTTCGAGTTCCAAGCGCGTGGTACTGCCACACCTTTTGAAGTTTCTAGGCGGTAGACCCCGGGCTTGATTACTTCAACGATCTTGTATGGCCCTTCCCAGTTGGCTCCGAGCTTACCGGCCTTCCACTCCTTGGTGTTTTCAAACACCTTTCTGAGGACGAGGTTTCCTAGTTCGAGAGGTCGAGACTTGACCTTTTTGTTGTAGTAGCTCTCAATCTGATGCTGATAATTTTGGGTGCGAAGTAACGCTTGGTCGCGCCTTTCGTCGACGTCGTCGAGTGTGTCGAGGAGCATGTCTCGGTTGAGATCGACATTCTGCGGCATCTTGGAACGGCGTAGGCTGGTGACGTTTACTTCGGCGGGTGCCATTGCTTCGATTCCATAGGCCATCGAGAAAGGAGCAGCTTTCGTTGCTCCGCGCGGGGTTGTCCTGTGGGACCACATGACACCGTCTAGTTCATCGGCGAAGCAACCCTTCTTCAGGTCGAGTCATTTCTTTAGCCTGTCGATGATGGTCTTTTTTGTAGACTCGGCCTGGCCGTTGCTCTGCGGATTCCTCGGTGTTGACATGTTGAGGCGGATTCGCCATCTGTCGCAGAACTCCTTGAAGTTGTGTGAAATGAACTGGGATCCGATGTCAGTGATTATCTCATAAGGGAGTCCATGTCGGCAGATGATGTTTTTCCAGAAGAACTTCTGCACCTCCTTGTCGGTGATGCTGGCGTATGCTTCGGCCTCTACCCATTTGGTAAAGTGGTCTGTCAAAACCAGGATGAATCTCTTCTGTCGAGAGTTCGGCATCGGACCTATGATGTCCATCCCCCAGCGAATGAACGGATATGGTGCAGTCATGGTATGAAGCAGTTCTGTTGGGCTGTGGATAGTCGAGGCGTGTCTCTGGCATTTGTCGCACTTGCAGACGTAGGATTCGAAATACGCGTTCATGGTTGGCCAATAAAAGCTGTGACTCTTGACCTTTAATGCGAGAGCTCGCCCACCCGAATGATTGCCTCCCGTGCCTTCGTGTGTTTCGGCCATGACGAGTCTCATTTCGTCTCCGGAGATGCATTTAAGCAGTACATTGGTCGCTGTCCATCGGTGGAGTTCGCCATCCATGACGACGTAGTGTGCGCTGCGTCGTTAGAGTCGTCGCGCCTCCCACTTCTCAGTGGGCAGTTTACCGTTGGCTAAGTATTCGATGAACTGTTGTCGCCAATCTTGTGGCTGGGTCTCCGGAGTGCGAGGCTCCGCTTCATCGATTATCATCTCGTTAGCGACGGATGCGGTGATTGCAGTCTTTTCGGCCTTTAGGTTGATGCTCGGTCTCTCGATCTTGTGAATCAGGATTGTTCTCTTGACCTGATCGTGCAGTTTGCTCCCAAGGGCCGCGAGTACATCCGCGCATATGTTGTCCCCGCGAGGGACATTCGTGAGTTCGAAGAACTCGAAGTCTTGCGTGAGGTCTTGTACGAGTTTGAGGTATGCATCCATCCATTCGTTTTGAACGTCATAGTCGCCAAGGTACTGACTCACTACGAGCTGAGAGTTGCAGTAGGCACTGACTCGCTTTGCTTTGACAGCTTTGGCGAGTCGGAGCCCCAAGATGAGAGACTCGTACTTGGCCTCATTATTTGATGCAGCGAATCCAAAACTGAACGACTGTCTAATGAGTTCTCCGGTTCGGGATTGTAGTTGCACGCCTGCTCCCGAACCTTTGTTCGTAGATGAACCATCTACGTGCAGGATCCAATTTTTGCTAGGGAGGATGAGATCCTGTTCGAGGTCTGGTGTTAGTTCGATCAGGAAATCGGCGAGGACCTGCGACTTCGCTGCTATGCAATTCTTGTACACGATGTCGTGCTTACTGAGTTCCATTGCCCACTTGGTCAATCTCCCGGATTGGTTAGTGTTCTGCATCAGTCTGAAGAGGTTGATTGGAGAGGATCTCGATTGTGTGCGACTGGAAGTAAGGTCGGAGTTTTTTTGTCGAGGTAACGACGGTGAGAGCCATCTTCTCGAGAGTCGGGTAACGAGTCTCGGGATCTGTCATTCATTTACTGATGTAAAAAATGGGCTTCTGCTCGCCTCGGTCTTCTCGGATGAGGACGCTGCTGACCGCCGAGGATGTGACGGCGATGTATAACGACAGAGTGTCGCCTGCTTCGGGTTTTGATAGGACCGGAGGTGTTGTGAGGTAATGCTTTAGCTGATTGAACGCTTCTTCGCATCTCTCATCTCAGACGAACCTCTTGTTCCCTCGTAGGAGTTCGTAGAAAGGAAGGCACTTGTCGGTGGATCGTGAGAGGAACCTATTAAGATCGAGGATCGCCGAGATTTGCTTTGGATTCGCTTCGATACCTCGTTGGATTACTGATACGCCCAAAACGGGAAGGATGGCTTAGGCCGGATGTTTGATATGAACCGAGAAGGCGAATGGAATGAATGGATCGTCAAGAGATGCGGAATGGCTCTTGATATACCACGATCTAAGGCTAACCACCTAAGAAACGATGAAGGTGTGTTGGCTAACCACCAAACGACACAAAAATATAATTGGCTGACCACCAAATCAACGAGCCGGTTCAAACCGATGAACAAGCTAAGAACTCTCTCACTCAGAGAATAAGAACGAAAATAAACAACCAAAATGAACTGATTTTATTCATTGTAGAGATTACATATTTATAGGAATCTCTAGTCAAAGATGATTAAAGAAATACATGAAAAAGAGACATACAAAATGATAGAAAATGGGCTGGACAACAGCTAGACGACAGCTTGAATATTTGTCCAGGTTCAATGTATCTTGAAGCATGTCCTGCGGACATGGCCAGTACGCGAGCCAGTACAATCCAAACTGGCCAGAGATGAAGTTGCACGGTCTATCTTGAAATCCACTCGTTCAAATTCAGTTCTGTCTTGACCGTTGATCTTAGAATGCAAAACAGTACGGGAAAGACAAGCTCCAGTTCGGGGGATTCGGTCGTCTGGTCGTGGTTCTTGTCTGAGCTTCAATCAGGACGTACGCGGGACTGCTCGGTCAGTCTGATCGGTATGGTCGGATGAACGAACCTTGGTTGAAATGAGCTGAACGTCCTGATCTCCATATTGGTTGGCTCCGATGGACTGATCCTCGAACCGGGGCGTATCATTCCCTTCCTCTTCAAAAAGATTTGTCCTCAAATCTGAATCATTAAAAGGAAAAGGATTATAAGCAAAAGGATTATAATCCACACAAAGCTCACTTTGAGTTTGGTCTGACTTTTGGATGGACAAAGATACTTCTTTTTCTGGCTCGGTTTCAACGTTCTCCAAAGTCACCAACGGTTTCTGTTTTTGGCACTTGTTGGCATAATGACCGACCCTATGGCATTTGAAGCACCTGGTAGAAAGAACCTTGCTTGTGGATTTCACAGCTTTGCTTTTATCAAAAGAAATCTTATTAGTTTTCAAATCAGAATTTGAAAGATAAAAAGACTTACATTGCTGTTTTGGTGCTGATGAAGTGTAGGTGTTTCCCTTCTTTTTGAGTTGCCGGACAGCATGAATCGCCTTATGCAACATCTTCTCCAAGCTAGCATAAGTCTGAATTTCGTTCTAGTCAATCACATCACTGCTGCTCCTCTTGGTTTTGGTGAAGCGACGATCACCACTTCTGAGCCACTTCTCATTATCATACATGTTTTGTTTCTTCCTTCGTTTATGCACAACATCAAACCCATTAGAAACAAACTGTTTCTTATCTCCAAAAATCGTTTGGATTTTTTTTTTCAAACACGATTCTTAAGGGATAAAAAACGTCTTGTTGTGGGGTTGAAGCCAGATTCGATTTCCCGTGAAGTCCAATCATCCTGATAACACTTAATAAAAGGTTAGCAAATAAAAACCCTCACACTCACAAAGTGTTTAGCTCTCGATTTTTTTAGGTGATCACACAGAGTTCTTTCACTGGTTCAAAGGATGATAGACAGACAAGATTAAGCAATCAAAACCCAAAACAAACTTTGTGGGAAAAAAGAAAAGATAAAGAAAGACGAAGAGATATTTTTGTGTGGATCCGCCTTAACTGTCCTAAGGCTGGGTTTCTCTTCAGCCAGCAGGGTTTCTCTTCCACCACTCCCCCTGGATTTCTCTTCAGAAGAGATTCAAGCCAAATTTTTACTCTCTTTTTTTATCGTTTTTTTTTTTAAATGGCGATCACAAGGGAGTAAAGGAACAACCCGGATCCAAAAAGAAATAAGAAAAGAAAATGATGACGAGATGAGAAGATGAAAAGAAGATAGAAAACAAACCAGCCAAAGTGGCTCTGATACCAAGTTGATACGCCCAAAACGGGAAGGATCGCTTTGGCCGGGTGTTTGATAAGAACCGAGAAGGAGATGGCACTTCTGGAACTGGAATGGAATGAATGGATCGTCAAGAGATGCGGAATGGATCGTCAAGAGATGCGGAATGGCTCTTGATATACCACGATCTAAGGCTAACCACCTAAGAAACGATGAAGGTGTGTTGGCTAACCACCAAACGACACAAAAAGATGATTGGCTGACCACCAAATCAACGAGCCGGTTCAAACCGATGAACAAGCTACAAACTCTCTCACTCAGAGAAGAAGAACGAAAATAAACAACCAAAATGAACTGATTTTATTCATTGTAGAGATTACATATTTATAGGAATCTCTAGTCAAAGATAATAAAAGAAATACATGAAAAAGAGACATAGAAAATGATAGAAAATGGGCTGGACAACAGCAGGGCAACAGCTGGACGACAGCTTGAATATTTGTCCAGGTTCAATTATCTTGAAGCATGTCCTGCGGACAGGGCAGTACGCGAGCCAGTACAGTCCGAACTAGCCAGAGATGAAGTTGCATGGTCTATCTTGAAATCCACTCGTTCGAATTCAGTTTTGTCTTGATCGTTGATCTTAGAATGCAAATCAGTACGGAAAGTCAAGCTCCAGTTCGGGGGATTCGGTCGTCTGGTCATGGTTCCTGTATGAGCTTCAATTGGGACGTACGCGGGACTGCTCGGTCAGTCTGATCGGTACGGTCGGATGAACGAATCTCGGTTGATATGAGCTGAACGTCCTAATCTCCATGCTGGTTGGCTCCGATGGACTGATACTCGAACCGGGGCATATCAGTTACGATGTATCCTAAGCACTCTCCCGAGGTGACGCCGAAAGTACATTTTGCAGGGTTGAGCTTCATCTCGTATGCATTCAGTGTGTCGAAGCAGTCTCGCAGGTGAGCGAGATGATCCTTAGCATGGAGGGATTTGACAAGCATATCGTCAATATAGACTTCCATGGTGTCGCCGAGCTTCTCGGCGAACATTTGGTTCACTAGGCGATGGTAGGTCGCTCCAGCATTTTTCAGGCCGAATGGCATGACTTTGTAGCAATAAGTCCCCCTATCTGTTATGAAAACAGTTTTCTCGCGGCCGTCTGGGTGCATCAGGATTTGATTGTATCCCGAGAATGCGTCCATGAAAGGCAAGAGCTTGTTACCAGCCGTCGACTCCACCAAATGATCGATGTGAGGAAGCGGATAGTTGTCTTTGGGACATGCTTTGTTGAGATCGGTGAAGTCGACGCAAATGCGCCACTTCCCGTTCTTTTTCTTCACAACAACGGGATTTGCTAGCCACTCGGGGTACCGTACTTTGGTGATGAACCCCGCGTCTAGCAAACGATCGACTTCTTCGTTCACAGCTTTAGATCGTTCTAGTCCCAGCTTTCGTCTTTTCTGTCGGATAGGTTTGAACGTAGGATCGATGTTCAATTCGTGAGAGGTCACCGCGGGGTCGATTCCCTTCATGTCCGAGTTCGTCAATGCAAAAGTCGAAGCATTTTCCTTGAGGAAAGAGACAATCTGCGTATGCATTTCGTCGGAGAGAAACGCTCCGACGCGCGCGACTTTTGATGGATCAAATTCTTCGAGAGGAACCTCGCAGATTTCCTCTTTCTGGGGTAGATTTTGTGGAACGGTTTGGCGACCGAGTTGACGAGGGAAGTTGAACGTTGCAGTTTAACTGTGGCGATGAGCAGTTCCCTCGCGGCGCGCTGATGCCCGCGGATCGTCTTCGTGGTGCCATCCTTTCCAGGGAACTTAACGCATTGATGATAAGTCGAGGGAATGGGTGTCCCGAGGATGGCGCTATAAGGTGCTTTGGTGCGAATGACGGAGAACTTAATGGTTCGAACCACATCGCATGCGTAAACTGGGAGGCGAATAGTGCCGATCATCTGTTCTGAGGCTCTGTTGAAACCAGTGAGGGTTCGAGAAGATGTCTTCATATCTCGTAAATCGATCCCCATCTTATCGAGTGTATCTCGAAAGATTAGATCGACTGAGCTGCCAGTGTCGACGAGAACTTTTGTGACTTGGCATTCACCGATTCCAATATCGATGAGGAGTGGGTCGTTATGCGGCATATGGATGCCGCGAGTATCGGTAGCGGAGAAAGTGATCTGATGATCATTCTCGTCTTGCGAAGGCCACTTCTGCGAGGTGGTGGCTTATCGTCGATAATCCTTCACGGACCGAGTCTCCACAGGGCGGTGAGCCGCCCATTATAACGTTGAGATGTGGTGTGCGAGTGGGTCGCATCATCTCCAGTTGCGTTCGTAGGTCGGTAGGACTCCCGTCTGTCGAATCTGTTTCGAGGTGTTGTTTCTTCGCCTCGAGACAATGCCTTAAGTCGGATCCCTTTGACCGATTGAGTTTAACCCGCAAGTCGTCGGTTTTCGAGTTGAGCTTTTCGCGAAGGTCGGAGGCTTGAATCGTCCGTCGTGATCTTTCTCTTCAGGAGGATCCATAGGTCTGCGGGATATGTTTTGGTGGAGAAAGATTGCGTCGTTTCCCGCCTCAACTTGTCGTGCAGGTCAGGAACCATGCGTGGGATCTCGTCGTCGGACGAGCTGCAGGGCCGAGAAAGTATCACCTCCACTTGTCGCCGATTCCTCGACCGCTCATCGTCGGTGGACTCATCTTCGAGATTTAGGTTGTTCACGGGGGCTTCCTCCGGACCCGTCCTCTCCTCGTCTTGGGGAGCTTTGCCTTGAGATTTCTGAGCCTTCTTCTCTTTGTTTTTGCTCCAGCTCTTGTTATTCTTTGGCTTCTGCGGGGGAGGTGCCATCTCGATTTTGCCGCTGTCGAGTGACTCGAGGAACTGCCCGAAAAGGACTTTGCACTCTTTTGTGTCGTGTGATCATACTTTGTGGTACGCGCACCACTTGTTGGGTTTTGTGGAGTTCGAGCATGTCGGCTCGGAGAAGCTTGGTGATTTCTGGGTGGAGTCTCGATCCCAGTGATTCCATCCCTTCTCTCGCACAACGGCCGCGGAGCTTGATGGTTCTTCGTCATCGCCGGCGCTAACATAGCCTTTCTTCTGGTTGGCTTTCCCAACGGAAGAGTGCTGTCGAGGCTCCGAGCGGGTATCGTTAGTTCGAGCGGACGTTTGTTTCCCCGCTGCGTCTTTGGCTACCTTCGCCCTGGTATCTTCTTCCATGCGGATAAAGTTGTGGGATCGGGCTAGAGCGTCGGATACCGACCTCGTCGTGCTTCGGTAAAGATCGGCTCGAAACTGCGATTTGATGTGGAGGGTGTTCATTAACGATTCGACCGCCACATGGTTTGGGACATCGACCTTTGAGACGATGGCCTTGAACTTCTCCATGAAATCCCGGAGACTTTGACCGTTGGCGTGAGTGAGATTCCAGAGGTATGAGGCTGTGGCTTCCTGGCGAGTAAACATGATATAGTTCTTGAGGAAGGCCGTTGAGAGGTCGTGAAAACAGTTGACTGATTTTTCTTTGAGACCGATAAACCAGTTGAGGGCCGATCGTTTTAGGGTTTCGACGAAAAGTTGGCAAAAACCGGCGTCTTTCTCCTCGTCGAAAAATTTTGCACGTCGCATCGCGATGTTGAAGGATGTGACGTGAACGGAAGGGTCGGAAACACCATCGAAGGTCGGAAGACGGAGTTTTTCCATCTTTCGGAGTCGAACCCTAGTTATCTCTTTTGTGAACGGCGTGCGGAGGGATTCGGCGAGGACGCGCTCGATTTGCGGCGCTGACGTCGTCACGTGATGGATTTTAGAGTTGATATCGAGGACGGACTGTTTTAGCGCGGCGAGCTCGTTTATGGTCAGCGTGTCGAAGCCACAGGGGGTTTGCGCCGTATCGCCGTCGTTGATTTCTTGGTCTTCAGCCTGGGCTGGCGCGGCGCCAGTTTCTCGGTCTGTGTTAAACAGATGTCGTCGATACTGCACCATCGAGGCTTCAACATTCGCGGCGAGGGGGGCGAGGATTTTGGCGAGAGCCGTGATTTGGTCGGCCGCCGCTTTCTGAGCCGCGTCTTGTTGAGCGAGGCGCGCCATGATAGTGTCTATGGAGGCAGGTGGCAACGGCGCTGAGGTCGCCATAACCGGTGTGAGCGTTGCTTCACGATCTTCGTGTTCTTCGCCGGACGAAGAATCATCGTTGCTCGTAACCATCTTGTCGACGTTACTTTGCTAGATGCCCCACGGTGGCCGCCAACTGCTTGAACGGGAAACGATAAATATAAAATAAGATGTGGGTTTAAGCAAAGACGTCTTATTGATGGTCGGAAAAGTGTTTGGTCGGTTACAAAGTATGGAAATGAGTGACAGAAAGGAAACCGGAGCTCGGAGAGCTTAACCGGAAAGGTACAACTAAACGAGACGAGATGTAGGTGAAAACCCTAATCTAGCCGCTTAGGGTGTGTGTGTAGTTGATTTTGGATCCCCCTTCCGTTGTCTCATGTTTCCCTTATATACTCGACCTGATGCTTCTCCGTGACCTAGTTTGCGTCGTTCGTATGGGCCTTTTACTCGTTGGGCCGAGAGACCCATATCGTTCTTGAGCAGTCATCAAGCCAAGGGCGTCGAGTCGATGGATGATCGAAAGTACTCCTGAATCGCGCCCAGACGCCGTCGATCAGAGTTATCAAGCCGGGCCGTTATTTCTTCTTTCACGGGCCGGGCCGTCTATTCTTTGGGCCTTGAGGGACGGTGAAATCCATCCCCTACAATTGGCAAGATAGATTGAAAAAGTGCGGCTCCAGCAAAGCCTCCTGCAGCTGCTATAACCATTGTGGTCAAGGATGCTAATCTGAGGCCACATGAGAGTCTCCACGATATCAGTTTGCACGACTTGTCAGCTTCTTTGTAAAGAGAAAGACTAGTTACTCCTTCAGTTATGGCTTTTTCGTTCTATAGACAACAATAATATTTTATAGCAGGTGAGGTCAGAGATAATAATTAGTTAATAGTAGCTTTTTTTTGTCACTTCAGTTAATAGTAGCTTAGAAGATTCTAAGAGAGGCATTATTTATTACCTTCATCTTGAAGCTATTCATAGCATGCTTGAGAGTGAGAGTATCACTCGGTGATGATGATAGTTTGAGGGAATGAACTTTCCATTCGTCCACAAGCTTTTTAAGAAGAGAAACGCTAGCTTCAAGATTCTCCATGTAGAGAACATCCCATTGCTTAAAGCAATCAATGTTTTGTGTCAAGACACTGATGGCGATTGCTGTAGCTTCATTGGCTAGAGCAGGATTTCCTGTAAACAAACAAGCAAGGGTTAATTCAAAAGAACCACCAAACCAACAGAGAGAGATTTTCGTTTGTTACCAAATACCTTGTCCACCAGCTAATTTCCAGGAAAAAGTGAATATCTGTTTCAGTGCATTTGCACTACTAATAGTATCTGGTGCAAGGGCTACTTCCTTCAACAAGGGATAAATAGCCTCAAACCTCTCTGTTGCCTCTTCTGTGTACAAGAATATCTGATTTAGTTTTCTCTCTACGGCTGTTAACTAAGTTTAGAGGAGACACAAGATATATATAATTGTGTCCAGAAAATCTTAGCACTAGTGGGATTCAAATAGACTAAACCCCAACATATTCATGACATTATTCAACAATCGCTATTTTCAAACCTAATTTATGTCGAGTAGACCTTGTTGTGTTAAGTTACAATTTAGTTTATTGAAGATTAGAAAGTGGGGCGATTAACGAACGCATTGATTAACCTCGTGACAAAACAAGTATAGTAAAGAAGAATCGTGGGCGGTCTTTTAAAGTTGATTTATGAGTAGATGTGATGGTGATACATCGAAGAAAGCTTACAAACTTTTACCCACCAGCAAAATCGTAATAAATATGAAATACCTTATATGATCTGGTCAGTATTTTTTGTCGCTACCTAATTATTAAGTTCAAACATTAATTAACAATCAATTTTTAATGATTAGACTTGATTAATAATTATAGAAGGAGAGATTTACATACATCTATCTATAGTAATAAAGGAGGTTTTAGTCTCTCCACAATGAGCCATAACATCAAGAAGAGTGGGGTAATTCACGCCACGTGGCAGCTACTGATTTTTTTTCTTTTCGTGAAACTTGTAAGCTTTTCTGGGTTTATATGGTGTTTCGGTTTTATTATATTAGATAGTTGCAGAAATATATTGGAACTGGGCCAATTCGTTTTATTCAACGTTTGATTTTAGGTTTGGTCCAGGCAGCTTAAACCTAAATCTAGAATCGTGGGCGGTCTTTTAAAGTTGATTTATGAGTAGATGTGATGGTGATACATCGAAGAAAGCTTACAAACTTTTACCCACCAGCAAAATCGTAATAAATATGAAATACCTTATATGATCTGGTCAGTATTTTTTGTCGCTACCTAATTATTAAGTTCAAACATTAATTAACAATCAATTTTTAATGATTAGACTTGATTAATAATTGTAGAAGGAGAGATTTACATACATCTATCTATAGTAATAAAGGAGGTTTTAGTCTCTCCACAATGAGCCATAACATCAAGAAGAGAAGGGTAATTCACGCCACGTGGCAGCTACTGATTTTTTTTCTTTTCGTGAAACTTGTGAGCTTTTCTGGGTTTATATGGTGTTTCGGTTTTATTATATTAGATAGTTGCAGAAATATATTGGAACTGGGCCAAATCGTTTTATTCAACGTTTGATTTTAGGTTTGGTTCAGGCAGCCCAAACCTAAATCTAGGATTGACCATTTGTAGGCCGCATAAGGACTATATATGGAGTCGGTGTGAGAGGCTTCATGGATATTCCACCTTTTTATCAGTCGGTGTGAGAGGCTTCATGGATATTCCACCTTTTTATCAGAAATCAGGGAACCCCTAATCTTACAATGAAGAAACACAAAAGTTTGACCATCTAGGATAACAGATGGTTTAATTTATTATATAATCTACATTTTCTTATTGCCTCCATCTCTTCACAGTCGACGTTAATCCAACCATCCATTAATGTTCACCGGCTTAACACCTTCAAAAACCTTGATTCGAAAGCAAACCGAGAGCTTGACTATTACAGTATCATCAATTGTGATTCACAAACAATGATTTGCCAGGCCACATTAATTTTGTTACTCTTTAATCTGACACAACACGCTTATTTGATGATTATTTGGTGGGTTTAGTGGTTGTTTTCTCTTGAGAGTATAAATCATGAATGTAGAATGAAATAGACCGTGTTGGGTTTGCTAAGGATGAATTTAGATGGCCGTTTAGGTAACCATCATTGATTTTGACATAATATAATTTCATACATTTAAGCCACTTCCCAACATGTTTTACTCCTTATTTTAACAAGTTTCCAGTCAATGTGTATAATAGAAAAGAAAGAGGAGTCATCAACATCACACGTTTATTGACCACATACATATATAGTGAGTGTTCTATTTTATATGGCCGAAATATTATAAGTTTATAATATTACCCATAGCCCTTAATACTAAACATTACCTCTATTTATAAATACTAAACCTCAATATCTCAATAACTGAATTCAAACCCAAATATAAACTATAATATATATTTATAATATTTTACAAAAATATTTAGTAATATTATACTATACAATATAATAGATAAGATAGAAGGAGAAGTCATCCACGTCACATATTTATTGGCCACACATTTATGCATCGAATGTTTTATTCCATATTACCGAAATAGTATAGAATTATAACCTATCTATAACCCCTAATACTAAACATTACCCCAAACCATAAATATTAAACTTTAAATCTCAATCACTAAATCCAAATATAAACAGTAATATATGTTTATAATATTTACACAACTGAAAAAAAAATTAAGAAAATACAATATTTTATAATATTATACTATACTATCTAAATAGATACATTGAGTGTTCTATTCCTTTTGGTCGAATTATTATATGATTAAAACCCACTTACGATCCCTAATACTAAACATTGCTTCAACTCATAAATAATACAAATCTCAATCACTAAATCTAAATATAAACAATAATATATATTTATAATATTTTAACACAACTAGTTTTTTTTGGACAAATATTTACACAACTAGATAAAAAGTAAATTTTAATTACAGGGAAGAGAACAAAGAAAAAAGAGACGAAATGAAACGATTCTATTGAAAGATACTTTGGTATATTGTAGAAAATACATTAAATATCTTGGTCAAATTTTTTTAAGCTAATTACATGATGATAAATTTTTTGGTCCTTCTCTTAATAGATGCTTATCAGAATATTACAATAATAATATTATAGCAGGTGAGTTCAGAGATGATATTAGTTAATAGAAGCTTAGAATTTTTAAGAGAGGCATTATTATTACCTTCATCCTGAAGCTGTTCATAGCATGCTTGACAGTGAGAGTATCACTCGACGATGATGAAAGTTTGAGGGAATGATCCTTCCATTCGTCTACAAGCTTATTAAGAAGAGCAACGCTAGCTTCAAGATTCTCTTTGTAGAGAACATCCCATTGCTTAAAGCAATCAACGTTTTGTGTCAAAACACTGATGGCGATTGCTGTAGCTTCATTGGCCAGAGCAGGATTTCCTGTAAACAAACAAGCAAAGGGTGGTGAATTCAAACAGAACCACCAAGCCAAGAGAGAGAGAGAGGTTTTCGTATTTGTTACCACCAATACCTTGTCCACCAGCTAATTTCAAGGAAAAAGTGAATATCTGTTTCAGTGCGTTTGCACTAATATCTGGTGCAAGGGCTACTTCCTTCAACAAGGGATAAATAGCCTCAAACCTCTGTGTTGACTCTACTCTAGCGGATGAAGGAGGGAATGTAAGCCGCACCAACATCTCAAACGAACAAGGTGGAATCAGTCGCACTCCATGCCTAACAGGTTCGTTTAGGAGTACAGCCCGAGACTCTGGATTCGAGGACAAAATCCTGATGAAAAGAAAAACAAGATTTTAGACATGCAAGCAGAGGAGGAAGGGAGAAAATATTAAAACTGGACTCACATCTCAACAAATTGCAGGATGAGATCAATTGCCTGAGAGCTGCAGCACTCGTTAACGACTAGTGGCAGCAAGGTTTGTACCCATGAAAACAAGCCAGCAGATAAATCACCTTGGGAGGCCTGTCACCATTCAATTAAAAATTGAGAAACTAAAACAAAAACACACAGTAGTTTTATCAGAATGAACCTGAGCCATCATCCAAATTATAACCGGAAGCTTGTCCTGGCCTTGATATGTAGGTCTCTCCTTCATATTTGTTAAAACCAGAGTCAAGGCATCAGGTTGAGTACGCAACGCCATGGCCAATACAACAAATGTTGCCACCTACAAGTCAGACAAAAACAGAAGATTGGAGTCTAAAACAAAAGGTTAAAACTTAATAAAACACACCCAAAAAGAAAAAGAAAAATTGAACCTTAGATTTGTTAGAATTACGTTGTTCAACTTTGACAACTCCAGGCCATTCAGTGAGAATGAGATCAGAGGACCATAGTACAAAGGCAGATAGTGTGTCGAATGGAAGTGTGTTGATGAAATCGATTGATTTTTCGTAGAGAGGCTTAGGAATAAGAGATATCGGAATCTGTTACAATTAAGCAAAAAGAAAAAGATATCATCAGCAGCTAGGGATGTTAACATATGTTAACATGGGCTCAACCTAACAGTGACCCTGCAAACCCATTTGTAACCCTAACCCTCATTTTTTAAACAGGGTTTAAATAGGGTTGGCCCTAATAGGACCAGGGTTTAAATTCTAACCCTTTTATTTTGATTCACACAACTATTATACAATATTTAATAATGTTTTTCATAAAAAAGAACTTAAAGTCTGAGTTTTCTCGCCAAAAACTGAACAACGAAATTTTCCGTCGAAACCGCAAAATCGAGTTTTCAACTAAAACAACAAAATCGAGTTTTTCGCCAAAACCTCAAAATCGTATTTTCCCGTGAAAACGTAAAATTAAGTTTTTCTGGAAAACCCGTAAAACTCAATTTCACGGTTTTGGCGGGAAAACTCGATTTGCCGGTTTTGTAGGGAAAACTCGATATTGAGGTTTTAGTTTTGGCGGAAAAACTCGATTTTGCGGTTTCGGCGGAAAAACTCGATTTTACAGTTTTGGCGGGAAAACTCTATTTGCCGGTTTTGACAGGAAAACTCGATTTTGCGGTTTTTGCGGGAAAACTCGATTTTGCGGTTTTGGCGGGAAAACTTGATTTTGTGGTTTTGGTGGAAAAACTCAAATTAGGTTTTGGCGGAAAAAAACATAATTTTTTTTTTGACGGAAAAACTTTATTCTTAGTTGTGGAGCAAAAACTCGATTTTGCGATTTTGGGAAGAAAACTTTTGATTTTGATGCTCAACAAATTGGAGGAAAGAATCATATCATATCTTAATTTTTCTAGTTTTATCTTTAAAATTTAAGAACAAAAATAAATGAAATATTTTTTTCAATTAAATGAGTTAACCCTGGTACCAGCCCTAACCCTTTGATTATAAAAGGGTTAAAATAGGGTTGGGTTAAAATAGGGCTGGGCTTATAATAAACAAAAAAGGTCTGGACCCTAACCCTGTAGTTAACATCCCTATCAGCAGCTAACCTAACCAACTAACTAAGAAGACTTTTAGATTATTCACAAAAGGCTCACATACATCAATGAGCTTGGATAAAGGATACTCCTCGAACATGGTGACCCATTGAAACGATACATGGGAAAATCCATTCCCATAGTAATCGATTAATTCCAACATCTGCGTCTCCGGGAGATACCAACCCTCGTTCTATTAACAAACAAACAAACAAACCAGAATTAAAATTCGATTTCTAAATTTAGACAAAACGGATCAATCCGAATTTCACTTACCAATACTTCGTCGAGGCAAGTCGCAAAATGTGAGGGATCCATCTTTTCGGCAGCTACGGACAAAGACAACATCGCCGCCTCTACTGCACCAACACCGTTTGATTTATCTTCGGACGAAGAGAACTTTTCAAGTCTCTCCCTGTTTGATCCATCTCTCACATCCTGCGCAACCTGAAGCTGCCGGAAAAAAAAAAAAAAAAAAACAGTTTTGAACATCATCTCTTCGTTTTCCAATTTTACAAAATTTAACGGGAGGGTTTGATTCATTATCAAACGAAGTTTGAAGATAACGAATAGCAAAAAGAACAAGTCAATTTGATAAGATTTTGATCAGAAGACACTTCTACAACTTCCAAATACAAATTAGCTCGAGTTCACTTACCCAATGCTTCCCTAAAATATGTTCTAAGTGATCTATATCTGACGTTTCAGCTTCATTCGCCTTCACCGTCGCTTTCGCCTTCAGATTCGAATTGAACGGCTTCATCAGGTTTTCTAGTTTTTTTTTCCGAGAGTTAAGAGCACCTTTAACCCAAAAATCCTTAATGGGATCCTTAATGATATTTTAGTAATAAAAGTAAGTTTAAGGATTTTTGTTAAGAAACTTGCATTTTGAGTCGTCCAATAGGAGTTTCTTAATTAAGAAACTTTTTAAAAAAATTATTAAACATTTATTTTTTTTAAATAAAATTTATTTATTAAATAAAACATATAAAAAGATTACATTAAAAACATTCATTAAAAAAAAACAAAGATTAGTACAATAATTTGAAAAAAAACCGAGCTCATCAGTTGTTTCCATCATCTCCAAATTGATTCCATAAATGTTCAACCAAATCAGTTTTGAGTTGTTGGTGCATTTGTCTATCACGAATTTTAGTTCGAACACCCATCATATTGGCGATATTTGTAGGCATATATGTAGAAAAATCGAGATTGACATGTGAACTTCCGGTGTCTTCTCCTTGTTGGAACTCTGAAACATCATATAGGCTGTACCCATCTCGTTCGTCTTCTACTATCATATTATGGAGTATGATACATGCTCTCATAATCTTCCCAATTTCGACTTTGTCCCAAAAAAGTGCCGGATTTTTAACAATAGCAAAGCGAGCTTGCAAGACTCCAAAAGCACGCTCGGCATCTTTTCGGGCAGCTTCTTGATGTTGAGCAAATAAAACCGCTTTTGGCCCTTGTGGTATTGAAATAGATTGGATAAAAGTAGCCCATTTCGGGTAAATACCATCCGTGAGATAGTAAGCCAAATGATACTTTTTTCCATTGACAGTGAAAGTGATTTGGGGAGCTTGACCTTTTATTATGTCATCAAAAACATGTGAGCGATCAAGAACATTGATATCATTTAAAGTACCTGGAGGTCCAAAAAACGCATGCCATATCCATAGATCATAAGAAGCAACCGCCTCTAAAACGATAGTGGGTTTTCCCGAACCACGTGAATATTGACCTTTCCAAGCGGTGGGACAATTCTTCCACTCCCAATGCATACAATCGATGCTTCCTATCATCCCGGGAAATCCACGACGCTCACCAATATGAAGTAGACGTTCAAGATCAGCTGGTGTTGGTCTTCTGAGGTACTCATCTCCGAACAAATTTATGATTGCTTCCACAAAATGTTCCACACATAACCGAGTAGTGGTTTCACCGAGTCTGAGGTATTCGTCAACAACATCAGCCGCAGAACCATATGCCAAGACACGAATGGCTGTTGTACTCTTTTGAAGTGGAGAGAGACTAAGCCTTCCGAGAGCATCTCTTTTTTGTCGAAAGAATTCAACTTCATTAGAGAGTCGATCAACAATACGCATGAACAATGGCTTGTTCATTCTGAATCGTCGTCGGAAAAGATTTTCAGGATATGTTGGAGTATCACTGAAATAATCATTCCATAAATGTAGATCGCCTTCTTCACGATTCCGTTCGATATGAACTCGTTTTTTTTTCTCTTGATGGCCATAAGTAATGGCTAAATCTTTGAAAGTTTGATCAAATGTTTGATCAAAATATTCATCAAAATATTGATCAAAACTTTCATCATCTACTCCCTCAAAATTGTTGTGAGAAGAAGAAGCCATAGAAAAGATTTTTTTTGATTTTTTTTGTAGAATAAGAGAGTGTTTTTTTAGATGTTGTGATCAAGCGAGAATAAGGCAATAGGCTCTGTGATGTGATCAAGCGAGAATTAACCACAAAGATAGAGAGAGAATAAGGCTATGTGATGAAGAGATAATTACGCTTGTGATATTTTTTTGTTCTTTAGAGATGTGAGAAGTAAAGAAGAAGCATTTGTGATTATATAGAGAAGCATAAACTTTACAAAAATCAATGTTTCACTATCTCATTACAACAACATCCGTGACATAAACATCTTGTGACACATACGAACAATTCAACTGACACATAAGGACAAAACTTGTTACTTCGTGACTACCCGTTTGGCTTTCTCTATCTCGTGACTACTCTTGGACACAAGGACAACCTGTTTGGCCGTGACTACTCTCGTGACTACTCTCCATTTCTTTTGTTTCTCTGCAAGTACACACACGAAACCGAGCAGTTAAGTAAAACATCTTCTCAATTTCCTTTGTCACATAACATTTCACATTTTACTTAAAACCGAGCAGTTAAGTAACACAATGACACAAGTACAAACATTTCACATAATTTCAGAATTTAAACATAACATTTTACATAGAGTTCAAACATTAAACATAACATGAAACAGAAGCAATAAACACAAATCTTATAGAACATGAAACAGAGTCCAAACAGAGTACACACATTTAGCCCAACATCTCTGCAATTAGCTTCTCCTTCAGAGCTTCCTCAAACTGAGATAGGGGCTCTTGTTTTGTGATGAGACTCTCCAGCAGACCCATCTTCTTAAGTCTTTCTTTAGCTTCCAAGTCTTTCTCTTTGACAGACCACATGCGGTGAAAATCCGAGGCATTCACTTTACTACCTGCTCCTTTCACGGCTCCTTTCGCCGCCTTAACACCAACAGGACGTTTGGTTGGGTGATCAGTGTTCGTTGTTGCGTGAGAGCTTGCCTCTTCCCCTCCATCCTCACACCTTCTCTTCTTAGCGCTTGATGATTGTGGTTTAACAAGCTTAGCACTCGCTTGGGCACACCATTTCTGGTCGTTTTTGAGCTCCTCCCAAGCATGGTGAAGATTAAACTTAATCTTATAATCGTTGAAGAAGATTTGATGTGCCATTTTAACAACATCACTCTCACTCTCACCACTTGTCTTCTGTCTTGTTGCAACCTCATAGGAGCCACAGAACTTACAAACAAGATCATTCAACTTCTGCCACCGTTGCTTACACTGAAGGTATTCTCGGTGGTTACTTCTTTCCACCTTTGGACTAGCTGCATAGTAAGCTGCTATGCGTTTCCAGAATGTACCGGCTTTCTGCTCATTGCTTACAATAGCGTCCTTACTTGTGTTTAACCATGCACTTATGAGAACAAGATCATCCGTGGGAGTCCATTTCTTTCTTTCTTTCTTTTCTTGAGGTGAATCTTCACAGAAGCTTGAAGTTTCAGTACATTGAGTACCAGAACAAGGGACTTGTGATGAAATACTCGGATGATGAAAAGGTTCAGGAACGACAGTATCTTGTTGACTGTTCAACAGCTCAACAAAATTCACTGTCTGACTAAATGGATTCGTGGGATCCATTTCCTAATATGTGAGAGAAGAGAGGAAGAAGAAGAAAGGTGTTTGAAGAAGAAAAGAGGGACTTCGTGTTAGATGATATAAAGAAAGAGATGAAGCATCGGTTTAATATGCAGCTAAAGAGAAGAAGTTGGCTTTTAATTGCCTTTACTCTTTGAGATTAAGTTGAAGTGAGTAGACTTGTATCTAACATATTTATTAGTCTGTCCTAACATACATTCATCTCTAATGTAACAACATTATCAGAAGCATTCATCACAACAACAAACTAACCAGCAATTTCACCTAACCGAGAGCATTCATCACAACCACAAAGTAACAAGCATATTTACTAAGCCGTGACCATTAACTACAAAACCTAACTCTAACAAGCATTTATTCACCTAATCTAGAGCATTCATCACGCTCCTTAACTAAGCCTAACCATTAACTAAAAAACGTAACTCTAACAATAAATTATTCACCTAACCGAGATTCACAATTAGTGAGATCAAGTTTGCACACTTACCTAACCGAGAGGGGGTGATACGCCTCCAAGAAATAAGCTGTCTTTGGCTCCTCAATTTCTCACTCCCCAATGCTTTCTGATTTTGCCTCCTCGCATGATTCATCAATGCAAACCAATTTAGCAATGCAGACAGTGTAACAAAGAACCATATAATAAAAAACCAAGTGATTTCATTGATTTCAATTATCTACAAATTTCTAATTAATTCACTGATTTCAATTACCTACAAATTCCTAATTAAACTCTCTTTCGATAGAGTGAAAAGAAGGTAAAAGACCCAACCTTAATGATAATGGTATGACAATGGAAGACTTTGAGCTTCTCCGTGGTGGCAGGGTGGAGAGATGCAACGAAGATATCATACAGAATGGCCTCATCATCAGTAATGACCTCATCACCTTTGAACATTAGACAAATGGTCAATCAAACAAACCAATGAACCATCATCGAGCAAAATACAAATAATGATGAGGTGAGAAAGTTAATTACTTCGGAAGTTCATCTCGAAGTTGAAGAGATCGTGAGAGACGTCTGAAAGAGCGATGGAGGAGACCGAGAGAGTTGTCTTCCTCTCCATCGTTACTCTGACCGCGCAGACGAGACAAGACAGAAGAGACGTCATGCGGACAGAGTCGTCGATCGTGGTGGGTTTTCATCATTCCTCTTACGGTGCTGAGGAGAGAAGACAGATGAAATGCCGTGAGAACCGAGAGATTCGTCGATCGTGGTGGGTTTCATCGTTAGACTAACGGCGAAAATGATAGAAGACGGATGAGACGGCGACATCATCGATGGAAAAAGCCAATCGTCTCTCTTGCTTGCGGAGAATTCGAGAGAACCAAAAGAAAAGAAAGAAGAAAGAGAAAGAAAAGAAAAAAGAAAATATAGAACAAGCATCCTCTGTCTAACACGTGGTACAAAACTCACGTTATAATCGGTCACAAAAATGCCTCGTTAAGGATCGATTATTTCCCTCTTTATTAGTTTACATTTAATTAAATGCCTTTATTTAGTTAAGAACCTTCTTAACCACCAGCGTTAAAGATGGTCTAATGTTTTTTTGGGAAATTAGGTGGTGTAACCAAACAAAAACCCCTAATTCATTATATAACCAAAATCATCCCCTCTCTCCTCTTCTCTCTCCCTATCTCTTTCTAACATCTTTCTACAAAACTAATTTAACTTTTTTTATGGTTATATCACAAATAAGCCCATGTTTTTTCTCTTTTCTTTTCTTAAGTTCTATTTATCGATAGAGATCTGAGGCGGTTGCAAATCACTAATAAATGTTAATTTTCCTTTTCCTCGAACGTGTCTATTTACTAAGTCTAACCGGTCGGTCGAATTAGGTTTGGGCATTCGCGTCTTCTTATTATAAAAAAAACTGAGTCCTTGACATTTGGACCCAATTAGGTTTTTTTGAAGTTTTTTGTCCCGAACAGTTCCCATTGAATCTGGATTGATTCGGATCTAAAATTCTAATATCCATAAAACACCTGTAATTTTCAGATATCTTTTGAGTTCGGATTAGTTCGGCTATTTTAAACTCGAAAAAGATCCGAAGTATCCAAACTTGATTCGAAAACCCGAAAAAGATCCGAAGTATCCAAACTTCATTCGAAAACTCGAAAAATACCCGAAATCAGACCCAAAACCCCTAAAAAATACCCAAAATTTAGTCTAAAATTTTACCCGAACCAAAAATTATAATCAAACCCAAAACTTAAAAAATAATTATCTGAATTACTAAAAATACCACTCAAATATACCTAATATATGCAATAAGTTTCAGATACTTCGGATATCCGATCAAATCTCAGATAGGATCCAAACCCAAACTGAGATCCGTCCAAAGAAAGATGACCCAACATATACTTTAGCATAGATCCAGACCAAATTGAAAATACGACAGATACTCTTGGAGAGGTAAGGGTGAAACAACTTCATTCGGGTGGGCTTGTATCTGTTGGAGTCAACACATTTTCACCAAAAGCAGTCTTCAATATTTTCTCCATTGCTTCAATCCTATTCTGAAACTGAACTTTCTCTTCGTTACCCTTCTTCAAGTCTGACTCAAGCTCCTTGACTCGGTGAGTTAAAGTACCATCATCTTCAACAGCTTGTGGTGAAACTGCAGAACCATCTAGTGGCATATAAACTCCACTTTGAAGTAACCCAAGTCCAAATACGCGACCTTGTTTTGATATTCCAGCAACATAACAAAAAAAAAACAGTTATGTAAACACATTAAAACACACAATTTAAAGCTATGCAAAGAATTATAAAAGAAAACGAGAGTTACCTTCAGATAGATTTCATTTCTTTCCTCCACAGTAAGAGAATCCATCAAAACCTCTCCATTAGAAGGCTCGACATTTGACAATCGTTCCTGCAAATATTCATCATATTTTTCTGCAATTAAGCGTGCTCTTTCATCACCATATGATCCATCTGATTTCTGGTGTGTTTTCTTCATCACAGCAATGAAGGAAGAGTCTTCATTATTTGCTATCTATACAAACAAACCATTAACGTAAGCAATTAAAACTGTCATTTTAAAAAGAAAAAGTAGATGCTAAGAAAAATAATGTATATATTACCAGATTATCTTGAACTTTGGCATAGGAACTTGAGCCTGATCTGTGGCTGTGTGGACCTAAACCATCACGGTAAAACATACGAGCCTGACGAGCTTTCTCACTTTTTTCTTTGGCTTTTGGTGTCTTCCAGTAATCGGACATTACTCTCCAATGTTCTGAAAGAATCCAATCCGGTTTCACTCCTCTGGATTTTGCAAGGCTCACCATTCCTTTGAGGCGAGTGGCAGCTAGTTCATCAAAGTTAGCTTTCACTAGATCTTCGATGGAGCTATGCCACTCATACTTAGTCTACAATCAATGTGATTATAGTTAATAAAAAACAAACAAAAAAAAGCAGGATATGAATGAAACTCATGAGTATCTGATGTTAAAAATAGATAGAAACACACCTTAAACGTTGAATACCAAGCATCCTTGTAAAATTGGGGCACTTTTCTCCAGCTGTACCATGGTCCTTTAAAACATCCTTCAATGATTTTCCTTACACGTGTTGATATTTCAGTCTTGTTCTTGAACCTGTACAATATAGCTAAGTTTGTTATATATATATATATATACTTTGTAAATCAAGAAGAGAGTAATTCAGAATATGTCACAATACCATTTAGCTCCATTATGTCTAGATGGGTGAAGCACTCGGGAATCTCGTTCAACAGGTACAAATTCTTCCCGTGGTTGGGCATTTGCAGCAACTCCTTCCCTCTGTCTTTGGAGACCAAACAAGCGACCACCTAACATCATTGGTGGACGCATAGTACAAAAGAAATCAAAGAAAAAAGATGCAGCTCAAGAGTATTAGATATTGACATACGAAACAATAAACAAAAGCAAACGATTAACAGAAAGAAAAAAAAAAACAAAGAGATCTGAGATCTTGACGGCTTTGATTCAGTCTAAGATGTAATTTAGGTTCTTAGGTTTTAACTTGAGAAGAGGTAACTAATATTACTTCCTTTATATACTAGTTAACAATTACGATATTTCTAAATATTCTTACCACTTTTTAAGGGATTTTTCCCGGTTTCCACTTAATTTTTAGGTTTTGCCGCTCTAGGTGTTATTGGTTTATATATTTTGATTGATTTATAAATCCATGTAGTATTTATAAATCCAAGTAAAATATGCAAATCCGCAGGTTTTCCCTCGGATTTGAGTCTTTGTATTTTTAACTAAAAAATCCAAACAAATCCATTCAAATCCATTATAAAATCAAATATATTAGTAAATCCGTACGATTGAATAACAGTTGATTTGATACAGAATTTATGAATCATTAAGCCAATAACACATGATTTTAATACAGATTTGAAAATCATAGAACCAATAACACTAGATTTAGTTCGGATTTTCAAATCCATTAAAATACAACAACCAATAACCCCTACTAAAAGTAAAAATCTAAATATCTCCATAACTTAAAAAGCACCATTAAGAAATTGACTTATTCTTGAGTTCATCTCCTAGAACTAGGGTGAACCTCTAAGTTCACCAACCAATAAGATTGTGTTATTTCATATTCAATATCTTTAAAAAAAAAAATATATTGTCAAATTATATTATCTTTTTAAAATTAAAAGATAAAAAGAAATAAATAAAAAATAGTAGTAATTACAAAAAAAAAATATTTTTAACGTCGTCAGCAAAATATTAAACCCTAAATCCTAATCCCTAAACCCTAAATCATAAACCCTAAACCCTTGGGTAAACCCTAAACTTTAGGATAAATCTTAAACTCTAGGATAATTCTTAAACTCTAAATCAAAATCACTAAACACTAAAACACTCAAGGGTTTAGGGTTTAGGATTTAGGGTTTAGAGTTTTAGGGTTTAGTGTTTTTATTTAGAGTTTAGGATTTATCCAAGGGTTTAGGGTTTACCCAAGGGTTTAGAGTTTACCCAAGGGTTTAGGGTTTACCCAAGGGTTTAGAGATTAGGATTTAGAGTTTAGGGATTAGGATTTAGGGTTTAGTGTTTTGCTGACGACGTTAAAATGATTTTTTAAAATTTTTTTCCATAGCTGCTATTATTTTTTATTTTTTTTATTTTAAAAACATAATATAACTTGATAATATTTTGTTTCCTTTTTTAAAAGATATCGAATTTGAAATAATGAAATCCTATTAAGAAAATTAAGACGCCATTAAGAAAACGATAGACAAAACTAAAAACAAAATAAACAAGTATACCTCGTTAGTCAATTCAATGGCTTTGACCTGGCAAACGATATCCTTCAGAATCTGCAACAGACGCCATATAACCTCTTCGAGTCTCTTCCCATGGGAGAGATCATCACCTTGATTAGTATAAGATCCCCCCCCCCCTTTCCCCCCCTCGCAGGGAAAACACATGCTATGAGAAACCAGCACTCATTCTCTTTTAATAGTGCACACATGTCTAAAACAAACAAAATCAAAAAAGCAAGAACGGAAAAAATGAATAGGGGACAGAATATAACAGACGCAAAGAAGTAATGGCACAGACTATCTGATCAAGAAACTTATAGACTTCTCTTATAAATGAAGCTGAAGGCAATCACTCTCAGAAAGAGTAACAACAGCAGAAGAGACAAGCTCGGCCATGAATTGTAGTCTATACAGTAAGAAATTCACAAGACAAGGGAGAAAAGCATTTCAATTTGAGACCAAACATCACTCTGATATAATTTATTCCAAGATAACTAAGAGATCCAAATACTGGTGAATTCATTTTTTTTGTCAATGAATTGCCACACGGCAATCAGAATCATTGTGAGGATTCTTGCTCCGATTAACCTAGATCTACTCGATTCTTTGAGTATCTAAGAACGTAATGAACGAAGAAGAAGACACACGAATGATTACCCAGGTTCACCGCACCTCTCCAATTCGAAGAGGCCGCTATATCTCCTGGGGGTCGATCCTTGATCGACAATCCACTACTCAGCTCTACTCTTGAGCTCTTGGATTACAACTCAGTGCCACCGATCTCTCTATCTCTTAGCTCTCTCAACTCTAACTGCTAGCTTAAAGATAAGGTCGAGCTAAACGGTTTATATATCACCGTTTCACACTTGCTCGCCTCCACGTGACATAACACGTGATTCTAGATAACTAACTGGTTATTCTAGATTTGAGTAAACCGGTGGGATGGTATAGAACGCATATACATTAATACTATGGACATAACCTTCAAATCTTCTCCTTGTACATGTATTAGCATTCACTTCAACTTCACTTGCTGATTCTTAAGATCAACTCCTCCTGAACCTGAACACTTCAGATTCACCTTTTCTTGCGTCGACTCTTCTTGCCAACACACTGACTTCCTGATAAACCATCAAGCTTCATAAATCAACTCCCTGATAAACCCACCAGGCTGAATAACTTAGGATCACCACGTCTAGTTCTCTGATATTCTGAGAAACCTCAAAGCTTCTCTCATCTTCCCAACTGTTAGCACCTTCGTGAAGATATCTGCTGGGTTGTACTGCGTTGCAATCTTCACAACGTCGATGATCTTCTCAATGACCAGTTCCCGTACAAAATTGTACTTCACATCCACATGTTTTGTCTTTTCGTGATGAACCGGATTCCTTGAGAGCGCGATTGCACTTTGAGAATCACAAAAGACCTCTACAACATCTTGCTCAAACCCCAGCTCGTTTATAAAACCTCTCAGCCACATGGCTTCTCTTGACGCTTCACCCAATGCTATCCACTCAGCTTCAGTAGTTGACAAAGCAATTGATTTCTGAAGACTTGACCTCCAGCTTACAACGTTACCACCAACTGTAAATACCATTCCAGTAACTGACCTTCTCTTGTCTAAATCAGCTCCGTAGTCAGCATCACAGTATCCTCTGACTAAGAACTTTCCCTCACTTGAGAACGAGAGCTTCACCTTCGTTGATCCTCTTAGATACCTAAGGACCCACTTAACTGCTTGCCAATGAATCTTGATTGGATTACTCATGAACCTACAGACCATCCCGACCGCGTATGCAAGGTCAGGCCTTGTGCCTACCATCGAGTACATAAGTGACCCGAGTGCACTCTGATAAGGAACATCTCTCATGTAGAGTTCCTGTTCCTTTGCTTCCTTCTCTGTAGCTGAGCTCAGCCTGAAATGCGCTCCAAGAGGAGTAGAACCACTCTTTGATTTCTCCATGTTGAAGTTACCAAGAACCTTCCAAGCATAATCTTCTTGAGAAACTGTTAACGTTCCTTTTTCTCTGTCACGAGTTATCTCCATGCCAAGAATCTTCTTAGCATCTCCAAGGTCCTTCATTTCGAATTCTGAGCTGAGACCCTTCTTTAACTTCTCTACTTGTTGTTTGCTCTTCGACGCTAGGAGGATGTCATCCACATACAAGAGTAAGTACACGAAGTTGTCTTCCTCATACTCCTTATAGTACACACAAATGTCGTATTCGCTTCTTACAAACCCGCAACCCACATTGAACTCATCAAATCTTGTATTCCATTGGCGCGGTGATTGTCTCAAGCCATAGAGGGATCTGTTTAGCAAACACACCTTCTCTGGATGTTCCTTATCTTCATAACCTTGAGGCTGCTCCATATAGATGTCTTCATCTAAGTACCCGTGAAGAAACGCTGTCTTTACATCCATCTGTTGAAGCTCCATGTTGAAGTGAACTACCATGGATAGTAGAAACCGGATTGAAACATGCTTGGCCACTGGAGAAAATATCTCCTGAAAGTCCACTCCTTCTTTCTGTGCATACCCTTTAGCCACTAAATGAGCTTTGAACCTTGGATCCTCAACACCTGCAATACCAGCCTTTCGTTTGTATATCCACTTGCACCCTATAGGTTTTTGATCTTTGACTCTGTCAACGAGTACCCAAGTTCCATTCTTGATCAATGAGGCCATCTCTTCTCGTTCAGCTCCAGTCCACAACTCACTATCAGGATCTTCCAATGCCTCTTGATGACTTGTGGGTTCAGGCCTGCCTGCATCCTCTTGAATTAAGTACGCGAACCCAGAGATTACTTCATCTCCTTCGTAAACTTGATAGTCTCTGAACTTCGCCAGCTGTTTGATCTGTCTCTTTCCCCTGTCTCTGACCAACTGGTAGTCACTCAGATTAGGCTGGCTTCCAGAGTCAGTCGATGCCTCCTCTTGCGAAGCTTCAGTAGACTCTGTTGCTCCACTGTTGACCTTTGGATTTGTCTCTTCTCCTTGGGCATCAACCTGCTCTTCTTGACTACCTGTAAACTCAAGTCTAGAAATTTTTGTTAGTTGAATTATATTGAACGGGGATAGAAGTACCTGAGGATTCAGTCTTGTTGATGTCTTTGTACATCAAGTCTTCTCGGAAGATCACGTTTCGACTGATGACACAACGTTCCTCCTCCATCAACCAGACTCTGAATCCCTTAACCCCTTCTGGATAGCCTGTGAAGACGCCCTTCTTCGATCTTGGGTTGAGCTTTCCCTCATCTGAGTGTACATACACCACACACCCAAATCTTCTCAACCCTGATAAATCTGGCAGTGCTGAAGTCCACAGTTGTTCTGGTATCTTGAAGTCAATTGCAGACGAAGGTATTCTGTTGATCACATAGACTGAGGTTGATGCCGCTTCAGCCCAAAATTTCACTTCCAGACCACTCTCACTGAGCATGCTTCGGACTTTGTTCATGATGCTCCGGTTCAACCGTTCTACCACCCCGTTTTGCTGAGGTGTGTATGTACACGTTCTGTGTCTCACAACTCCTTCCTCCTTGCAGAACTTATCAAACCTCAGATTGCAGTACTCAAGACCGTTGTCAGTTCTTAGTTTCTTAACCTTTCTTTCTGACTGAGTCTCAACCATCTTCTTCCATTCAACGAACTTCCCAAACGCTTCGTCCTTTGTCTTTAGAAAATAAATCCACACTTTTCTAGACCAGTCGTCTGTGAAAGAGATGAAGTACTGGCAATTCCCCAGACTCTTAGGCACATTCGGAGAGCCCCAGAGATCAGAGTGGACATAGTCTAGTTTCTCCTTTGTGACGTGCTTCGCCGTACTGAAGCTCACCCTATGAGCTTTACCTATAACACAATCTTCGCAGAAGTCAAGATCTGTAATGCTCTCCCTGTCGATACAACCCTCTTTTGCGAGGATCTATAGCCCTTTTTGTCCTACATGCCCCAACCTACTGTGCCATAGGCGTGTTGTCGTCAGTTTAACCTCATCTGGCTATGAGGTGTTTGTTGATTTTGCAGAGCATGCTTCTGCTTCCATCGCTCTACCCTGTAGAATGTATAGTGTATCATTTCCTTTGCGTTCCCCTCTCATTATTACCACGCATCCTAGAACAATCTTCAGAGTACCGCATGAGCCTTTGAACTCGCAACCTTTGCTTTCAAGTGTTCCCAGTGATATGAGATTTCTGGCAATCCCTGGCATGTATCTAACTTCGTGTAGAACCACTGTTGAACCATCTTGATTCCTGAACCGGACTGAGCCAATACCTTTGACTTCTGTGTGGCTGTCATTCGCCATTCTGACCTTCCCTGAGGACACTTCCTGAAACTTGATGAATAGCTCCCTCCTTGACGTCATGTGAAAGGAGCATCCAGTGTCTAATACCCACTCCTCTATGTCATTATGGCTCTGCGTTAGATTGATCTCACTCGCAATGAGACCTACCAGGTCTTGTGCGTCGTCTCTGGCCATTGAAGATTCAGATTTGTGTTGATTCTGAAACTTGCCTTTGTTCCTCTCTAACCATTTGTAGCACTGCTTCTTGAAGTGGCCTTCCTTTCCACATATCCAGCAGATCTTCTTGCCCTCTGCAGACTTTGACCTCGCCCTTCCGAACTTCTTTCCTCTGTGTCCAGACCCGCTTCTGTTCTCAGATCTTCCTCTGACATAATGTCCTTCCGAGCTTGCCCGAGTATTCGATGAATCTTTGATTTCTTTCTCCTTGGACTTGGCTGAGCTTGCCACATCTTCCACCTTAATCACATCTATACTATACTTCAACGTCTCCTTCAGCTGATCGTATCTTGAAGGTAAAGCGTTGAGTAGTAGAACGGCTTGAACCTCCTCTGGGACCTCGATACTCAGGTGGCTTAGCTCTCCTACAATCTTGAGGAAATCGTCAATGTTCTCGTCGATGGATCTCTGATCCTCCATCCTGAAACCGTAAAGCTTGAACTGAGCATGTACTCTATTTGGAAGAGATTTAGGCATATAGAGAGCTTCCAGCAACGCCCAAGTCTCTACAGCCGTTGTACACCTCTCGATCTTCCTCAGAACATGATCTCCTACATTCAAGAAGATCGTGTTCATTGCCTTCTCGCAACGTTCTTGCCTAGACTCTTCTTCCGACGCTTTCTTCTTCTTTGTATCAGGATCTTCTTCTTCGGTTACGTCTTCTTTTACCTCTGAGCTTGAAGCTTTTGCAACCAAAACGTCTTTCAATCCTGATACGCTGAGATACGCGTTCATCCTCCGTTTCCATAGGGAGAAGTCCCCATCACCATCGAACCGCTCGATCTCTACCTTCGATCCAGCCATCGTTTCAGATCTTGAAACCTTAGAGTTCTTCAATCAAGTTCTTCTGGAGCTTCGCCTGAGCTCTGATACCAAATTGTGAGGATTCTTGCTCCGATTAACCTAGATCTACTCGATTCTTTGAGTATCTAAGAACGTAATGAACGAAGAAGAAGACACACAAATGATTACCCAGGTTCACCGCACCTCTCCAATTCGAAGAGGCCGCTATATCTCCTGGGGTCGATCCTTGATCGACAATCCACTACTCAGCTCTA
This sequence comes from Brassica napus, assembly GCF_020379485.1. Classification (NCBI taxonomy): domain Eukaryota; kingdom Viridiplantae; phylum Streptophyta; class Magnoliopsida; order Brassicales; family Brassicaceae; genus Brassica; species Brassica napus. The sequence goes on from NC_063448.1 coordinate 13,639,305, forward strand.
CTCTTGAGCTCTTGGATTACAACTCAGTACCACCGATCTCTCTATCTCTTAGCTCTCTCAACTCTAACTGCTAGCTTAAAGATAAGGTCGAGCTAAACGGTTTATATATCACCGTTTCACACTTGCTCGCCTCCACGTGACATAACACGTGATTCTAGATAACCAACTAGTTATTCTAGATTTGAGTAAACCGGTGGCACGGTATAGAACGCATATACATTAATACTATGGACATAACCTTCAATCATTAAGCCAACTATTAACAACAAGGACAAAAGCTAAGGCTTGGATAGCTGTGAAACATACTTGTGAATCTGGCCACCATTGACAGAATCGCAGTACTTCTGCATCCACAATGCAACCGCCTAAATTCAGACATAAAGAAAATAAAATAATACCAAAGATTTATAACCACAAGTATGCAATATAAAGGCACTAGCTATAGGTTGTTAACCATATACAAAACATGCACAAATAAGGAAGGCGATATAAAGAAGAGACTTTATCACATTGATTCTTGAAGCTAGCATTTATGGCATATCGCAATCATACCAAGTCCTGGTGTGGGTCACCTCATCCCGCTCGCCGAGTTCGCAAAGCGACTCGTGGACCACCACCGTTTCACCGTCACATTCATCTTCCCCGGAGAATCATCACCGTCTAGTTCCCAAAGATCCATTCTCAACTCTCTTCCTTCCTCCATAACCTCTGTGTACGTCCATCCCGTAGACCTTTCCGACCTTCCCTCCACGGCGGGAATCGAAACACGGATCTCACTCACCGTGACTCGTTCTAACCCGGCGCTCCGAGAGCTTTCCCGGCGGTTCTCGTCGTCGATCTATTTGGCACCGATGCGTTCGACGTGGCCTATGAGTTCAACGTGTCGCCCATACATATTTCTACCCATCAAACGCCAATGTCTTGTCGTTTTTGCTTCTCTTGCACGAAACGTTGTCGTGTGAGTTCAGGGACTTGACGGAACCGATTAAGATTCCCGGTTGTGTTCCGATAACCGGTAAGGATCTCTCCGAACCGTGTCAGGTCCGAAGCGATGACACGTACAAATGGCTTCTCCACAACGCCAAGAGGTTCAGAGAAGCTGAGGGGATCCTGCTTAATTCCTTCGTCGACTTGAAGCCAAATGCTATAAAGGCTTTACAAGAACCGGCTCCTGATAAACCACCTGTTGGACCATTGGTCAACACGGGTTCCTCTTATGCCAACGGGAAGGATGAGTGCGAATGTTTAAACTGGCTGGACAACCAACCACTCGGCTCGGTTCTATATGTTTCATTTGGAAGCGGTGGAACTCTCACGTGTGAGCCAGCTCAATGAGCTTGCTTTGGGTTTAGCGGAGAGTGGGAAACAGTTTATTTGGGTCATACGAAGTCCGAGCCGAATAGCTAATTCTTCATTTTTCAACTCACACAGTCAAACCGATCCATTGCCACCAGGATTCTTGGACCCAACAAAGGGAAAAGGCTTAGTGGTTCCTTCATGGGCTCCACAGGTTCAACTCTTGAAAGCATCGTGAATGGTGTACCGCTAATAGCGTGGCCTTTATACGCAGAGCAAAAGACGAACGCATCTCTACTTGTGGAGGATGTTGAAAGATAGGATAATTCCCTGCCAGGATCATTCTCATTGATCGGCAATATAAACCCGTAGTCGTTACAATCAGTTTAGATTTACAGAGAGATATCAGGAACTGTCTAACGACATTTACAAAATATACAATGGAATATTCTTGTCATCTAATACCCTTCGTCAGTTTGATCGTCGGTGGTGGCCGAATGGTTAAACTGGACCTGAAATCTTCGAACAGTGATCTGGGAAGTCCTTTAGTAAAGACATCTGCAAACTGGAGAGCAGAAGGGACATGAAACACCTTCACTTGACCAAGAGCCACTTTTTCTCGTACAAAATGTAAGTCCAGTTCTACATGCTTCGTACGTTGATGCTTAACCGGATTTTGCATCAGATAGACAGTGCTGATGTTGTCACAGTAAACAATAGAGGCTTTGGTTAGAGGACATCCTAGTTCTAACAGGAGATTGCGAATCCAGCAGAGCTCAGCTACAGAGTTCGCCACCCTTTGTACTCAGCTTCAGCGCTGCTGCGTGACACTGTTGGTTGTCTCTTTGAAGACCAAGACACCAAGTTGGAGCCCAAGAACACACAGTAACCTGAAGTGGAACGTCTAGTGTCAGGACACCCCGCCCAGTCAGCATCAGTATATGCGACCAGTTGACTAATCTGACCCTTGATGAGTTGCTGTCCATGATCTTTCGTTCCCTGTATGTAGCGAATTATTCGCTTTAGAGCTTGTAGATCTGGCTGACGTGGATCATGCATAAAGAGGCAAATCTGGTTGACTGCATATGATATATCTGGACGTGTGAATGTCAGATATTGTAAGGCCCCCGCTAGTTGACGATAATGTTTTGGATCGGATACTGGATCACCATCTGTTGCTGAGAGCTTAGAGTTAAGATCAACGGGCGTTGAGACTGGTTTACAGTCAAACATACCCGCTCTTTTGATGATGTCTGCCGCGTATGCCTGCTGACTTAGAAAGATGCCACCGTTGATGAAGTCAGCTTTGACTCCGAGGAAAAAAATCAGTTTACCAGAATCTGACATAGGGAATTCGGTCTTCAGTTTGTTGATGATCGAGTTGAGGAACTGAGTATCAGAGGCCGTGAGTATTATGTCATCGACATATAGAAGAAGATAGGCCTGCTGAGCTCCCTTACTGTAAATAAAAAGCGATGTGTCACTCTTACTCGAGATAAAACCCATGTTATTTACGTAACTGGCAAACCGAGAGTTCCAAGCTCGTGGAGCTTGTTTCAAGCCGTAGATTGCTTTGCGAAGAAGAAAAACATGGTGTGGATATTTTTTGTCTACAAAACCGGGGGGTTGCTGCATATAAATCGTCTCATCGAGGTCACCATGGAGGAATGCATTCTTGACGTCTAGTTGATGGATAGGCCACTGTCGAGCCAGGCTTACTTCAAGAACTGTTCTGATGGTCGCTGGTTTTACAACTGGACTAAACGTTTCGTTGTAATCCACACCTTCCATCTACGATTTCCCATTCGCTACTAGCGTGCCTTGTCTCGACGTGGCTGTCCTTTTTCATCCAATTTGTGCTTATAGAGCCACATACAATTGACAATGTTAGTGTCAACAGGTTTAGGAACAAGATCCCATGTTCTAGTCTCACAAAAGCATCATATTCATCAGTCATAGCCGGAGTCCAGTTCGGATCTTTGAGGGCATCTTTATGGCTTTTTGGAAGAGGTGATACAGATGTGAGAATAGAAATTTGTGTTTTAGGCTTGTGAATACCTGTTTTGCTCCTTGTTTGCATTGAATGTCCCACGTTCTGTGATGCATTCTGCACAACAGCTGGCGCTGGAGGAGGCAGAGCAGGTGGAGTCTGAGCATTTGAATGAGAAGCAGATTGAAGAATGACTTTAAAAAGAGGAGATGTATCATCATCAACGCCAAGGAATTGATAAGAAGGCGCCGCAGAAGCTGAAACTGCAGAAGGAAATACAGTCTCATCGAATACAACATGTCTAGAAATTATGATTTTCCTGGTTTTGAGATCGAGGCATCTGTAGCCACGATGTAGAGAAGGATAACCGAGGAATAGACATGGTGTAGATCTTTGTGACAATTTGTGAAGGTTGGAGTGATTTATGTTGGGGAAGCATAGGCATCCAAACACTTTGAGATGATCATAAGAGGGCTTTTTGTTGAAGAGCTTTGTGTAAGGAATCTCATTCTTGATGGAGGAAGAAGGGAGAATGTTGAGCGTGTGCACTGCAACATGAAGAGCCTCCACCCAGTAGGATCCTGAGAGTTTAGCCTGAAACAAAAGACACCGTATGGTGTTGTTGATAGTTCTGATCATCCTTTCGGATTTACCATTTTGTTGAGATGTATGGGGACAAGAGAAACGAACTTGTATGCCCTTAGTATCGAAAATATTGAGAAAGTTTTTGTTTTTAAATTCCCCCCATTATCACATTGAAAAGACTGAATTTTGAGTGAAATTGTGTTTCTACGTAAGAAAGAAAATGAAGGAATTTTGAGAAAACCTCATTCTTTCGACGTAATGGGTAAACCCAAAGAAAATGAGTATAGTGATCCAAAAATAAGACATAATATCTGATACCACTTATACTCTGAAGAGGAGATGTCCAAACGTCAGAATGTATAATCTCAAAAGGTCTGGAAACGTTTGTAACAGAAGAATAAAATGGTTGCTTTATTTGTTTGCCCAACTGACAAACCTGACAAGAAGAATCAAGACTGTCATTATTACATTTTATGAAATTTGAAGAAAGCACAGATTGCAAAGAAGCATTATTAGAATGAGCAAGCCTTTTATGCCAAAGATTTTGAGAAGAAGCAGTGAGAGCAGTTGGAGGAAGAGACTGAGTAGTGTAAGCAGGAGTGGCAAAAAGATCACCCGAGCTGTCACTGCGGAGAAGAATTTTCTTGGACTGAAGATCCTTCACAGAAAAACCAAAAGAGTCAAATTCTACTGGGCACCAATTATCTTTAGTAAACTTTCTTACCGAAATAAGATTTTTGATAATGTTAGGTGCAACAAGTACTTGAGATAAAGAGAGAGAAGGTGAGTTAGATGGAAGCAAAGAAGAGCCAGAAGAAACAACAGGGATAGAAGAACCATTACCATCCATAACTGACTTATAGATATTTGATTTGAGACCAGAAGTTAGGATACCTGACGTAGAAGCCAGATGGCTGGTGGCGCCGCTATCCATGTACCATTCCGCTGCACCAGGATCTCCTAGCGTCATAGTGTTAAACGCTTGAGCAAAGTCAACCGTTGGCTGAAACTCGGTTGATGCCGCATTTGAATGTGGAGTTGAGGATGGTCGTGGCCCGAGAAGTCCACGATTTGGTTGGTACTGTGGCATGTAAGGGTTCCATGGCGGCATCTGGTATTGCCATTGAGGAAGCGGTGAGTTCCAGAACTGAGGCTGAGACATGTTGTTGTTGAATCGCTGGTTGTTGTGTCCTCGAGACTTGTTTCCTCCGTTACGTCTGTTACCACGATTGTTGTTGTTATTGTAGGAACGGTTTTGTGGAGTACGTGTTGATGTCCGTTGATTGATGTCAACAATCAGGGCCGTTGAGGAAGAGGAATGATCTGAGTGCTCAGCCACTTGTTTGTTGAATCGCTTCAGTCTGGTTTCCTCCATTTGTAGCATAGATTTTGCGGTAGAGAACGATGGGAAAGGCTGCCTATGCTGAATAACATTGATAATGTTATCAAATTTTGCGTTTAATCCATTGAGGAGATACGTAACCTGAGTGCGATCAGTGATCGGAGCCTCAACATTTGCAAGACGGTCCGAAAGAGACTTCAGCTTCTGTGAATAAGCCTCAATGGAGAGATCACCTATCTCTGTGGTGCGTAGCTCATTATCCAGTTGAATTGCCCGCGCCTCCTTATTGTTGCGGAACTTGTTCTCGATGCGAACTCATATGTCACGAGCCGTTCCTCCAGTTTCAAACGAGCTCTTGAACAACGCTGGTGCTAAGGTACCATAGATCCATAGTTTCACCAACCCATCACGTTTGTTCCATTGAACGTCATTGTCGCCATCGGGAACAGAGGTGCCATCAATATGGCCTGCAACATCAAATGTGAGACAGTGGGTAGAAAACAACTCGCGCCACGCGTCGTAGTTGTGATCATCAAGATCAAGGATCAGGGGTATGTGAGACTTGATGTTAGTCACCCCAAAATCACCCTCGATATTCATAGCAGCCATGAAAGAAATTTGAAGAATAGAAAGAAAGAGATGATGAGATAGAGAAGAGATTTGAGAAAAAAGAGGAAAGGATTTTGGTCTACGAGCTTTGTCGCTCTGATACCAAGAAAGATAGGATAATTCCCTGCCGGGATCATTCTCATTGATCGGCAATATAAAGCCGTAGTCGTTACAATCAGTTCAGATTTACAGAGAGATATCAGGAACTGTCTAACGACATTTACAAAATATACAATGGAATATTCTTGTCATCTAATAGATGTAAGGGTAGCGAGAAACAATGAATATATGATTGTACCACCAAAGGAAGAAGTGGTGAGAGTGATCATGAGGTTGATGGAAGGAGAAGAAGGAAATGAGATAAGAAATCAAATGAAAGAGTTAAAAGAAAGAGCTGTTAGAGTCTTGAGAGAGGATGGGCTCTCTACGAAGGCACTCACTGAAGTTTCATTAAAATGGAAATCCCACTTACCAGAAGTGGAACAAGACACGACCCACAGTATATGTAGTATTTAACTTTGTTTGTTCTCTGATGAACTTGATCCAAGAATAATGTTGATCTACCCAAATAACTAATAAAGCTGCTTTAGTCACACAATCAAAATTCATATATGATGTAGACTGTCAAGTAATCAATCCTTTTACACCCATCTCAGAACATAATATAACAAAATCTAAAATAAAATAAAATCACATCTAAAAGCCATGACAAAACACTAACTAAGCATTTCCCTCTGAAACAATCCGATCCTTATATGTTTGTCTCTCTGGATCGATGATAGCTGCAATATTTTTTAACCATGCAACCTATTAAGAAAGGGCTTCCATGTTTCCAAAGTCTCAAGACTTTATTTCTGTATATAATATTCCAGTAAAATATTCTTTACCTTAATTTTTTTAGTCTATTAGATATTCTATTTTCGTGTACATCTATAATATATCTCACAAAGTTTGTGCATGATAAAAAAAATATAAAAAAATGTGTGAGATCAATGAAATAAAAAAATTTGAATAAGTAAAAATAAATATAATTATCAGGAACATACATTTTATTAATATTATCAAAAAATGTTTATTAAAGAACTTATATGTCCTCGCGAATACGCGGATTCATTTCCTAGTTATTATAAATAGCAAATTGGCAAATTGTATCGTTTAAAACTCAGTTCGGTCTTTGTTGAGTTCTTGGTGATATCAAAAAGAATAAGAAGAAGAATAATCGGTGACTTTAAGGTATGTGATTGTTGTGATGATAATGATGATTATAATACTGGGTTGACGTTACAATATTCTTAAGTAATTTTCGCATGTTCATGGCGCAACTGGGTATATCGTTACTTCTATATTCATCTTGATCATTTCTCTTGCTTTTTTTCTAATTTCTTGGTCAGGTTTGTTGAATATTGTTGTACAATCCCAAAGAAAAGAAAGATGAGAAACTGGGGATCATGTACTACTACACCACAAGCCGATGACTCTGCTAATTATGCGTTTGTGTTTCCTCCATAATCCGGAGGAAAACCAACTAGGAGGCAGATGAGAGAAGCGAATCTTGCATCAATGCCACTCGATCTTTGCTCCTCTTCTGAAATAGTGAATAAAGAACACAACTTGTTGTCGACTTTTGCTGGACACCAAACCGGGAATAAAGATTGGTCACCTGCTGATGATGCAAAAACCAGTCCTCAACTTACAACACAAGCCCAAACTGAGATTGTGGATCAATAGGGCCGGGTCTTATCACAACGTAAAAAGCGACTGGAATGTTTATTGAGCTTGGTGTGGGTGAAAAAGCTTCCCAAACCAGAAACAACAGTTGCTCAAAAATCAGATTTGTCTTCTAGGAAAGGAATAATGTTAGTAGTTGCTCAAAAATCAGATTTGTCTTCTAGGAAAGGAATACTGTCAGCAAACTGTTGGTCTACAAAGGTAGAGTCTCCAAGGGCTGTAAGTTCTCAACCCCAACATTTAGTATTAGAGGCTAGCTTAATGTTTTTGCAAACCATCCAGCAGAATCCTACAGGATCAACAACTCCTCTGTCAGAAACCCGTGGCTCCTCCTGTGAAACAATATTGCTTGCTTATTTCCTTCCTTGACTGGAGAGAAACAATCTACGAAGCAGATGAGGAACGCCCATCTTGCACCTAATTAACATGAATGAATCCAAAGCAAGATACTTGGTGTGTTTCGGCTCAAGTAATTCAATAGTTATATAGTAAAGCAGATTTAACCAAAGTTTTCAGATATCTTCAATAGATTTCTTACATTTTCTGAGCATCCTAGTCAATTTCAAATTAGGTTTTCGATTCAACAGAGAATAATCTGAACATGTTTTGCTTTTTTCAATACTGTAAACTGTATATTACATATAAACATGGGTTTGCATTTACATTGGTCTTTTCTTTTTCTTTTTACAAACACAGCAACGGTCATATAACATTTTATATCAAAACTTATTCACCATTGGAGATATATATAGATCTTCTTCATCTTATAAGAAACTGATCATTATCACACACACACAAACACACGCATATATATGAAATCTTGGAGAGTGTCTGCATAAAACCAAACCAAAACATAAATTCCTGATGAATAATAACACACTACTTTCACCTTTAGTGGCCTCCTCCTCTCCTCCATCTTGATTATATTGATAGATTCATGATGTCCTGAGAAGCCAGTCTTTCTGAAACATGTGCCAAGGATTTCAGATTACATCTGATGAGTGCTTCGACAAAGTGGCAAGTCTCATCCTTTGTGTTTCCTTGAGGAACATCAACTACAAACGATTCAATCACCATTGTTCCTGGTCTTCCTTCTATTATCTCTGGATGAACCGTCACAATCGAAGAGTAATTCTGCCGAAAGAAACATAAAACATATTTCAGATTCCTCATTCTCCTCCTCTAAACATAATTTGTATATGTTATGAGAACTGAATTTTTCATTTACCTTAAGTCTATGGTCACCACCGATGATTTTGATACCGAGTATATGTTCATTGTCGTCGAGAAGCTCCAGTCTCTCAGTGCTTGTAGTTGCAGGAAGGCCAGATTTGACATCAACTTCTCTGAGGCTGCCTATTTCAGGATCGCCGATCACTGTGCATCTGCTCACAAATGGTTTGTATTTCTGGGGCTCATCAAATCTCCTCACCACTGACCAAACCTATATATACATAGTTCAAATTACCTTTTATTTAATTCAATCACCAGCTTGAGAAAGAACTAAAGCAGAGGCCAAAACCTAATCAAAACTAAAACTAATTAAATATATATATAGAGACAGACATCGGAGATCAGAGGAAGTTCAAGAAATCAGAAACTATTTAGTGAAAAACGTACGAGATGGACAGGAACTTTGATGTGTTTGACAAGAGCAGAAGTACACTGGTCTTCTCTGCAGTTATGTTGATGATGCCTCCTTACGTACTGCATCGTCTCAAGTCCACCGTACATCTCCGTGCCTCCTTCCATATCCTCTTCCGATTATAATCTTACTCTCTCCTTCTCTCTGTCTGCTTTTCTTGGAGGGAATCTGTGAAATGAATGGATGTGTAGAAGAAAACAAACCAAATATAAGGGAGAAGAAAGATGCTTCGGTATGCAAGAAAATTAAAAAAGCATTTAATTTAATATTTCCCCAATAATCAGTGAACCCCACCGACATATTAAACCATTTATTATTGTGTGCCTAAACTCTTTATTTTAGCTTCTTCTCCTTCACACATTTTAATCTTTTCAAGCCATACTAATAGCTTCTTTTTCTTTATCTTTATTAATATAGGCAAAATTAACAACAAAAAGCTTAATCAACTGTTGTTGTGGTTGTTGTTTCTGTATGACTTTTTGAGACCTAACCCCAATAAAACAAAACCAATATTTAGAAAATTATTTGTTATGATGAGGTAAGGTCGTTTCAAAACTTTCGAGATATTTTGTTAGTAAAATAAAATAGAGTTTGTTTTATTGAATTGTTAGGCTTTTAATATATTTTGTGTATAATCATCAACCAAACATAAACATAGCTTTAATTGCTTTGTATGCACGCAAACAAGCAAAAAAAATCGTATAACGATGGGTATGTAAATTACTTGGTATGCTAGCTAGAGTATATGCTGAGTTATATTCTAGCTAGTTGGTCTTCACTCTTCACATATGTACCAAAGTCCAAAAGGAAAAGGAAAAGGAAAGAGGTTCATGCATTGGTTAAATTTCAAAAAATTTCATGCATCGGGTCCCATATGTCTTGAACCATAAATATAATTGTTGTTGTTTTTATTTTTTATTTTTTATTATTTTTTTTTTTGTTGTTGTTGTTGTTGCTGTTTACCTTAAATTTAGTCGTTAAAAATATCAATTGCACTAAGATAATGTATAGTACGGTAACACCACGTCGAAATTAATAAAGTACTAAGAAAGAATTTAGAGTAGAAAATATTACACAATATTAAAGTCAGTTTTCTAGTTAATAATAACACAATAACAATAGGACAGTTGTGACTACAGAGACCCTTTCCTCTCCCTTCCATTAACAAAATCAAAAGTGAATTTCCACGGCTGCCCTTCACCACTATAAGATAAATAATTTGTTCAATTTTTAATTTTTTATGAACACGAACTCTTTTTAAAAAAAAATAATTTTAAATAACAATAAATTTGAGAGACTTTAACAATACCAAAATATCACAGATCTTCGTCGTTTTTGTTCCCCCAAGAGATAAGAGATGCAAAAGAGAAGAGGATGTGTTTCCAAGATCTCGAAGCTGGCTCTCAATTTCCGTTTGCCAATCGTGGGAGAAAGCAGAGACGTCTGTCTCGTTGGGATCCATCTCAGGATGCAGCTGTCGAGATAACAAAATCAGCACGGCTCTGAATTTCTTCTTCCGCGTCGTTAATTCCATCCGAACGTCTAAGGATACTCTTGATTTGCGAGAAAAAACCGTTAGTGCCACTTCCCCTGTTTTATTAAATCTCTGTTATGTTTTTTCATTTTGCTATGAATTAAAGAAAAATATGTATCTTTTAATTTTTTTGAAGTTGACCCTGTAGTTTATGAGTTTCATCTGTTTGTTATGGATATTGTTACACATATCAGAGTTGGTGAAAAATGTTAGCTAAACGTAAAGAAGCTAGTAAAGCCGATCTCCATGGAAAAGCTAGTGTAAGTAAGTGCTTACATTTTTGTTTCCCTTCTCATATGGTGCTAATGTTTATTGAAGAATTTGTTGCGTGTAGGTGATCTGTGTGACTTGATTGGTATAAGCTTGCTAGAGGTCCGTATGGTGAACAACAATGGCGGAAAAAAAAACGCAACACTGCCATCAGATCATGTTGTGACGTCACTACCACCTTCTAAGCCTCCATCTCCACCATAGCAACCTCATTCACCTCCACCACAGCCTTTCATGAGCAGCAGCAGCGGGCTCCGACCTAAGATGTGTATTATTGTTATTCATAGCCCACCTAAGATCTGAATGGGAGGAGTTACGAAGCAGGTGGGGAAAACATCGTGCTATTGTATTTGGTTTTTATTTGAAACTTGGTCATGAAACTGGAGATGTACAAACTGCTTTTCATTTATATAATCTCCAATGTAAGTTCGAATAGTGTACATGTGGATGATGAGACCTATGTACACTACTCATTTATACAAATCTACAATGTACATGATAATACTGTACACGTGGATATGAAGACCTATGTACACTATTCATTTATCCAATCAATAATAGATGCACAAATCCACATCGATACCACTTATCCATGTAGACGAAACGTATAAAATAGATTGTTTTCAGAGTTTAACCGTTGAAACAGAGGAAACCTCACATGCATTTGCGTACATGTGAATACTTTTTGACCATATTTATATTAAAAATTTGTTAAAGCGAGCAATGGATTTGTAAATTTCTACGTCCCCCGTGACATTTTTGTAGTAAGATGTACATGTAGATATTCTGTAAACCATGTACACTTAAACTAATGTACATGTGGATAGCGCTAATTGTGTGTACACGTGGATCAGACTAACATCACACATATATATATGAATGACCTCCTAGCAATATACACATACCATGCACAACAAGAGTACAACAAAACAAGCAACAAAACAAACAAGCTTAGTAGGACATACAGCTCATCGTAGTGAGTTTTAAGAGTCATGAAGCCATGGTAAGAGAACATTTGTGGCCTGAAAGTTCTTATGAAATTACAGAATATTATAATGAGAGTACTCTCGGTGGCCTACAAATTGTACGCCTGTGAGATCTTAGATAAAAAAAAAGAGACAAAAGCTGATCAAGATTCCACACATCTTCAAGCAATCTAGATTCCACACATTTCTATCAACCTAGCGATCAAGCAATACAATGAGCTCAGTCATTGCCACATACATAACTCAACAGACCCGACCGACTCAACAATCAAACTGACTCGACTCCACGCAACCTAGACATATGAACCTAGGGCCGTTTACGGATGTCCATACGTGTTCCGGCCTAACCTAGAAGGGGCGCCCTTGAAGGAAACCATCCCCCCTCTAGCTTCCTAGATAGCTATCTGAATCGTAGCACGTTGGCCCACCCGGCACTGTCTACTATCCGGTCATAATAGCTATAATTATGCCACGACACGGCATTGACTCGATCTTAAGGCGCCTACATCCATCCCGTCCTTTCACGGTCACTGTTCATCAACGGTCCTTACTCACCTTTTCATCTACGGGTGCCTCGTGTTAAGCTAGGGCCCGTAGGCCCTGCGGGTACCTCATGTTAGGCTAAGTCCCTCAGGCACCTAGTGTAGACGCACACCCGTTCTCAGTGTTCCAAGCAGGACTACAAACAAGTTCATTGACTCCGTTCACTTCTCATTCTCATTCATGTTCACATTCTCATCCACATTCACGTTCTCATTCCCCTTAACTCATTCACGTTCTCATTCGTATTAACTCATTAACTCATTCGTCTACACTTAGACTCGTACTCAACTCTAGACGCCACCCGTTATCGGTGACTCATACAATACACTTCACAATCTCAAACACAAGGGTGATGCCTAAGACATCCCATTCACATACATCTATCACCTTAACCATTCACTTCTTTCTAGCAACCTAGCTCACATTCGCAATCATCACTTGGGACATCACAGATCAATCACACAAACATCATTCATTAATCATTCATCACAGCAACGCAAGGCAGTCCATTAAGTCTTATTTAACAAGATGAGCGTTCTTATGCAACATGATCCATTCATCTAATACCCTAGCAATCATCATGATCTATCAACCTAACTTTCACACAGGGTCTAATCAGACCTAATTCCAACATAAAGAGGTATAGGGAACCATGCGAGAAGACTGGGTTCAAGCCACCTCACCTTAGCCTAGATCTGAATCTGGATCTGAGAACAAGAGGGAAGAGGGAAACGAGATCTGATCACCACCACACCACACGCCACAACCACCACCTCCACCACTACACGGCGCTGGCGAGGAGAGAGAGAAGAGAGAGTTCGACGGCTCAGAGAGGGAGAGTTCGACGGCTAGGATTTCTGGCCTCCGAGGATTTTCTGCAGAGCTCCGCTTCAGTTTGTGAATGAGACAAGAGAGAAGGGGAGGCTGCCTATTTATAAGAAAAGAGGAGGAAAATCTATGTTTTAAGACAAGTGGGCCGTAGAGAGGCTCATCTCTCTTTAGAAAATTTTGGGCTAGGTTTTGGGACGTTACAATTCTCCCCCATTTATTGGAATTCGTCCCCGAATTCCGTGCGCGTTGAAACTTCAAACATGAACATCCCAAACCCCAACATGTAACCTCTTGCATTCACAATCTAATGGTTCTTGCAACGAACTCGGTTCCCTAATCCTCACAGAGATCTAACGTTCTCTTAGATCTCGTCCCTTTCCCATACCATCCATGTATTTTTTTCCTCTAACTACCGCTCCTCTGTAGTTCACAAATTCAACATGCATTCTGACCAATGATACATTAAGACACACCACTACTGATGACTTATGAACAATCACTCATACCCTTTAACCATAATTCGCTCAACTGACACATGGACACATTGTGAAATCCAACGTTCGTTGCGGCCCCTCCAGACGGCATGCCACGACCACAATGTCCTCCTCTTTTACAACCGAAGCATCCTTAACTTATAGTTCAATCAACCTCCTCGAGCCGTTCCACTTGCTCAGTAGTTTCATGGATCCTTTTCAGCTCGAATTCCAGATCTCCCCCACTTTCGATCAAGCATACAAAGGTCCCATGTGATCTCTCCTTCCAGCCTCGTACCAGTACATCAATATGTCCCATTCCTATTGTGAGACCTATAACTGTTGTAGTCACCCACCATGGGCTTGTTAAGGAGATTATAGACATCGGCCCAAGAGAGCCCTCCCATTTCTTTATTAACCTCAGTCTCTTTCCCCAAGAGGATCATCTATCATCCTTATCAGCATCAACCTTTGCCCTGAGGCAATCCTTAATTAACCCCTGCACTCGGAATTGGTTCCCTTCTCTGTTTCGTAGTTTCGGAAGGCTCCTTTCGACAGTCTATCCCATTCAGGTCATCATCTTGTTGGTCCGCCAGCCCCAAGAAGCTTAGACCCTTGACCACAGAATGGGGGCCCCTTGTCCTCCCATAATTATCCCGTCCGCTGGGTCGTCCAACATGGTCATATGAGATATCCATTCTCTTGTGTCGTAGTTAATGTCTTGCATGAATTCAACCATTATCAGCTCCATTAACAACCTTCCTCTCTAAGCTCAACACACATGTTCCCCACATAGGTTAATTGCCATATCCTTGGCGTCCCAACAACAAAATCTATCGTTATCATTTTCCATTTCCATTCTGATACAGATTCAACTCTTGCATCAATCATATACGGACTCACCCCTCATCGTCCTCAGCTAGCAAGGCTCAACTGCGAAACTCCATTAAAACCATCTTTATCTTTACCCATTGCAGATCATCTTCGGGTCCTGATAAATCTGTTTGATGCCCACTATAATGACTATTGCAACCCATAAGCTTGTCCCATGATCTCATCCTTCACCATTGTGTGGTACCCACCCACATCTCCGTTGATTAACTTAGAGAACACTTCATCTCACGAAACTTAGTAAGCTACTCCCAAGTACCATCACGCTCTTCCTGTGGAATAGAATATTGCGTCTTAGATCATCACTACCGCATGCTTATTATAATAATCTTGAGTATCGTACATCTACTTCACAGGAACATGTTGTGCATCAGTTGCTCCAGTGACACAATTCTATAACTGGTAATGTCCATTACCAGTTCGTAATGTTGTCTTCTGAATATCTTTCTTTTGATATCAGAATTTGGCGACACTGTTATGTCAAATCGCTCTTGGTGGACTCCAAAGCTACTTGCAGTAGGTTCCCACAACTCAACGAACTATATGGTGCTAATTAACCGATGCGGTTCTTTTTACTAGACAATGTTATGTATTTCCGCTCTCTGGTGATTGCACTATCTTAGTTTAGTGGGTCCTTAAAAACGTTCAAAAGCGTCGGCCTACTCGACTACTGCCAGAATGGTATCCCATATTTAGAGTCTCCACTTCCAATGCAAATGATTCTCATTTCCAACTAACTCTTCAGCCTTCAACATCGAGCTAGATTATATCCAGATCCTAATCCTTATTCCATTAAGGTCTACTCTCCTCAAATTCATTAATCTCTGACTTCCGTATAGTTCTTCGCTAAACCCCGATGCTATCACTAATACGCGGCAACATTTCCAAACACTGGTAGACCTCTAAGTACGCATCCAAAATGTTGTCACTTCATATCATTCAAAACTTCAATTCCATCAGGCCTCCATGCAAGTTCATACCGATAAGAGTTATTAAAACCACCACATTCACTCCCATGGTCATTATCCTCCGTACTCTCTCGGTCCCAACCCAGGTAGTCCTGACCAAAGTTACCCCTTAGAATACTACCAACGGTGTCACGCCAGTGTTAAAAAGAGTGTAGGCTACCACTCCTCTCGTGTCGCAAATCCGTAAACCATAATTGCTCCTTCATGGTCACCTAAGATGAATACCTTCAATCTTTTCTCTAATCTTCCCCCAGTACCGATAGTTAAGATTACACCTCACCCGCGGATCCTACTAGTAGAGTCCATCAGCCCCGGCTTGGTGTTTAATTCCTCAACTCCAAGCATATATTTGCCTCTGGGATCCCCCGGTCTGACCATGTCTTCCTTGATGAACGGGCCCCTTATCATAGCCCCACTGGTTGCTCTGGTTGTACACCCCCGTCACTATATCCTAGCTTTGTTCTTTCCGCACTTCCACTATAAGATTTTTTTTGTCTAACACGCCTCAACTTATGAGTCGGGGTCAGGACTCTAACGATAACACCTTGCTTATCCATGCCCGTACAACAGACCTCGAAGTTTACGGCCGAAATGGATATAAACTCACATACTCACACATCACCCCCGGTAGACACACACGATGGAAACAACCTTGTTGGGGGTCTTTTTAAAACACGAATGATTTCAATAAGGGAAATTGAATAGGAGTACAATAATTTGAAAAGCTCAAGGCATATGTACATACACAAAATGCCTTTAGAAATGGAGAAACAACACCAAAGCAACCACTCAATAGTTAGAATAAATCCAATAGAAAAGCTCACGTCCTACTCCTACGAAGTGATCATAAAGCCTCAACTAGCCACAAGGATGTGGAAATACACGGTCGGCCTCCGGTCCTAAACCAACCATCCCGGCATCGCGAGGTGTAGGTCCTAGGTCATCATATCTCGGCTCTGGGTTCTCCTCTGTCTGACGAAGTGCGCATCTTCGATCCTCTTCGCCCAACCCCACGATCCACTCCCCTGCGGTTATTGTTTGCCCGACTATCCTTTTCATCAGCAAGAACTCCAGGGGATCCTTGGCGCTTTCCGGCTCCCCCCGAATGTTCTTGCGGATCCCTGCCTTAAACAGTTGGCACCACACTTATACGAGCTTGGGTGCGCACCCCCTTAGTCGTATTCAGGAACCCCTCCAAGTATTCACCCACTGAGCAAGACTTTGGGACCGTGACATCACTCCCACACGATTCCAAACTCTTTTTTGAAGCGTCTTCCTTGGGGGCAGCGGCCTTGCGCGGACGCCCCCGTTTCTTCTTGGGTGGCTCCTATACAGGTGGCTCAGGGACCCACTCTATGCCGGGCGCCGGCTTCTCCTTCCTGGGATGACCCTGTCCCCGCTTAACCGGCAGCACCTCTGGCTCGTGCTTGGTCGAATCTGGCTGGTACTAGGGGCCATCCCGTATCAGGGCTCCTAGCCATTCAAACTCATTCGTCTGGCGGTGAAACTTTGTTAATGGGTGTCCCCGACAGGGTATCACCTTTCCTCTTATGGTACGATGAGTGTGAGTGTGGACCGAGTTCAACCATGGGTGTTCACGATACCTGCAGCCGTCATCTTGGTCATCACTGGTTGACGAAGACATCCTGCAAGCAGAGATCCGATAAGAACCATAATAGAAGTGCATATATAGTGGGTGGTTTTGAAATCATTTCATCTCTTGAAAATACTATAAAACTTTCTCAACATTTCTTAAAAACCGAGTTGTTTGAAAACATCGGAAATGCTGACCCCTTAGGATAGTACTAAAGAATCTTAACCCCCGCTCTGATACCAATTGTAACATCCTGATCCCTCGGCGTCCGACCAGGGTTATCGAAAGGGAGTTATGGACACGTGTCTACTCAATAGACAACCCTACGTGTCCCGTTATTGGTCCCAAGAGTCGACGAACGCACTTCTTCAATAAAAAGCCAGCCACCCATATCCACGCACTTCTACTTACAGTCCTACGCACAGGGAAATAGAAATGGAGGGGATGAGCAATTGGGATTACTCAGTGAAGTGACTCTAGACCATCCTGCCCGCATGGATCTCTATACTCCTTTATGCGGGGACCAGGGCTGGCTAGTCACTACAATCAATCAAATGCATTTGCAACAATTCAACATTCAACATCTTCAAGCGATCAAGATTCCACACATTTCTATCAACCTAGCGATCAAGCAATACAATGAGCTCAGTCATTGCCACATACATAACTCAACAGACCCGACTGACTCAAAATTCAAACTGACTCGACTCCACGCAACCTAGACATATGAACCTATGGACGTTTACGGATGTCCCTACGTGTTCCGGCCTAACCTAGAAGGGGCGCCCTTGAAAGAAACCATCCCCCTCTAGCTTCCTAGATAGCTATCCGAATCATAGCACGTTGGCCCACCCGGCACTGTCTACTATCCGGTCATAATAGCTATAATTATGCCACGACACGGCATTGACTCGATCTTAAGGCGCCTACATCCATCCCGTCCTTTCACGGTCACCGTTCATCAACGGTCCTTACTCACCTTTTCATCTACGGGTGCTTCGTGTTAGGCTAAGCCCCGTAGGCCCTGCGGGTACCTCATGTTAGGCT
Source organism: Brassica napus (assembly GCF_020379485.1). NCBI lineage: Eukaryota > Viridiplantae > Streptophyta > Magnoliopsida > Brassicales > Brassicaceae > Brassica > Brassica napus. The sequence continues at coordinate 13,657,637 of NC_063448.1, forward strand.
AAGTCTCGGACGCACCTAGTCTAGACGCACACCCATTCTCAGTGTTCCAAGCAGGACTACAAACAAGTTCATTGACTCTGTTCACTTCTCATTCTCATTCTCATTCACGTTCACATTCTCATCCACATTCACGTTCTCATTCCCCTTAACTCATTCACGTTCTCATTAACTCATTCGTCTACACTTAGACTCGTACTCAACTCTAGACGCCACCCGTTATCGGTGTCTCATAGAATACACTTCACAATCTCAAACACAAGGGTGATGCCTAAGATATCCCATTCACATACATCTATCACCTTAACCATTCACTTCTTTCTAGCAACCTAGCTCACATTCACAATCATCACTTGGGACATAACAGATCAATCACACAAACATCATTCATTAATCATTCATCACAGCAACACAAGGCAGTCCATTAAGTCCTATTTAACAAGATGAGTGTTCTTATGCAACATGATCCATTCATCTAGCAACCTAGCAATCATCATGATCTATCAACCTAACTTTCACACAGGGTCTAATCAGACCAAATTCCAACATAAAGAGGTATAGGGAACCATGCGAGAAGACTGGGTTCAAGCCACCTCACCTTAGCCTAAATCTGAATCTGGATCTAAGAACAAGAGGGAAGAGGGAAACGAGATCTGATCACCACCACACCACACGGCACAACAACCACCTCCACCACTACACGGCGCCGGTGAGGAGAGAGAGAAGAGAGAGAGAGACGGCGCAGAGAGGGAGAGTTCGACGGCTAGGGTTTCCGGCTTCCGGAGATTTTCTGCTGAGCTTCGCTTCAGTTTGTGAATGAGACAAAAGAGAAAGGGAGGCTGCCTATTTATAAGAAAAGAGGAGGGAAACCTAGGTTTTTAAGACAAGTGGGCCGTAGAAAGGCTCATCTCTCTTTAGAAAATTTTGGGCTAGGTTTTGGGATGTTACAATCTTGACTATTTTAATGCGAAGTGATAGTACAATACTTATAAGATTAAAGAGCGGTAGTTGATGATAATTATAGTAACCCTATCGGATAAGATAGAGCTGTCAAATGGGTGGGCTTTCCATTGGTTGCCCACGTCCATATTTATATGGGCTCTAATTGGTAAAGCTCGTTTTCCGTGTGGGTTTTAAATGGACAGAAATGGAAAACTACTTGTTTAGTGGGTAATTATGCGTTTGGTCATTTTGGTCGTGGGCCATCCAATATTTTAAAATTGCTAGGGTTTTCATTTGGGGAAAAAAAAATCATTTCCCCGATCTCTCTCTTTTGGCTCTCTCCTACGGCGACTCGAGTCAGAGGCCACCAGATCTATCTCCGTCTCATTTGGGTTTTCTCTCCATCTCGTCTCCAATCTATCTCCGTCTCATCTCCGTCCGTCTAGTCTCCGTTCGTCTCTCTCCGTCTGTCTCTCTCCGTCCGTCTCTCTCTGTCCGTCTCTCTCCGTCCGTCTCGTCTCCGTTCGTCTCTCTCCGTCCGTCCGTCTCGTCCGTCTCTCTCCGTCTGCGGTCCGTCTCGTCCGTCTCTCTCCGTCCGCGGTCCGTCTCTCTCCGTTTGTCTCCGAGATGGGTTTTATGAGAGTTGAGATAGGGTTGAATCGTTTAGTGTGAGATACTGATTTATGTTGTGGGTTTAGGGTAAAACGTATGGTTTAATGTTTAAAAGGTTTATTATTATGACATGGCTGGACAATGGCTCTGACTGAAAACGATAACTAAAAACGTACGGTTAGATGCTTGATGGAAACGACTGTTCGTATATGGTTTTATGTTGTGGGTTTCACTTGTTTAGTGTTTTTTGTGGTTTCACTGATTTACTGTTGATTTATGAGAGTTGAGATATGTTTAATTTACTTCAGAGATTCGTTTATCATTCTCTGTTGTTATGATGATGTTACTTCATAGATTCAAGCAGTGATTATAGCTAATAAGTTAACTCAACTACGGTTCTGTTGTTTTGTTGATTCATTTTACTTGTTTAACTTGGTGTTCTTTACTCGTTTGTATTCATTTAATCTTTTACTGATATTCATACGAATTTTGTGGTTTTGTTCCACAGAGACTCCACCTGAAACCCAAGACAGACACAGTTTCTTTGATAAACATTCCATCTTCTTCGACTGCCTCATTGACTTCAGGTATCTTCCTAAAACTTTAGATTCCCATTTGACATTAAACTTTGTTACCCTTTGGTTCTCTTGATGGTCTGTTGTGATTACTGTCTGAGTTTGTAAAAATATTAATATGTGAATCTCTGTGACTACTGTCTGAGTTTGTAAAAATATTAATATGTGAATCTCTGTGACTACTGTCTGAGTTTGTAAAAATATTAATTTTGTGTGTACTGTTAGTCTCTTGATTCATTTTACTTGTTTAACTTGTTGTTCTTTACTTGTTTCAGGATGGAAAATGAAGAGGATGTTTTGAACTTAAATGAAGATGCAGACTACAAGAGTGGAGATGAGCTAATGGATGAAAATGAAGATGATGATGAAGCAGTAGCAGTGGTGGATACTCTCATGAGCACAGCTGAAACCCGCAGAAAAAGAGGAGGCAAACGCAGACACTCCAGATGCTGGAAGCACTTTGCTATAATAGGAGAGAAATATCCAGATGGTACAAATGACGTCGAGTGCAAATTCTGCAAACTCAGCTACTGTTTAAACCTGCGTAGGAGTGGAGCTTCTAGTCTTCTGCGGCATATGAAGGTCTGTAGTTTGAATCCTGTCCCTAGTACACCTGGAACTGGTAGGAAGATAGATCAGATTGTGTTTCGTGAGTTGATTGCGGTGGCGTTGATTGAGCATAACCTGCCGTTATCCTTCGTTGAGTACAGAAGAGTCAGGGAAGCACTCTATTATGCGAATCCTAGAATAGAGTTCTGGTGTAGGAATACAGCTGCTAGCGACTGTCTGAAGATATATGAGAAGGAGAAGCTGAAACTGAGACAGCAGTTGAAAGACATTCCTGGAAGGTTTTGCTTGACTACTGACCTGTGGAGAGCTCTTAAAGTTGAAGGGCACATGTGTCTCACAGCTCACTACATAGATGGAAATTGGGATCTGAAGTCAAGGATCATCGACTTCTGTGCGTTTCCTCCTCCTCATACTGGTGGTGCCATAGCCATGAAGATAGTGGAGTTGTTGAAAGATTGGGGGCTAGAGAAGAGAGTCTTCAGTGTCACCGTGGACAATGCTTCATCAAATGATAACATGCAGTCCATTCTCAAGAGGCAGCTTCGAAAAGATTTGGTGTGCAATGGAGAGTTCTTCCACGTTAGGTGTGTCGCTCACATTCTGAACTTGATAGTACAAGATGGATTGAGTGTTATTAGTGGCGCTTTGGAGAAAATAAGGGAGAGTGTCAAGTTTGTCAATGTGACTGAATCTAGAGAGAGGCTGTTTCAGAGTTGTGTGGAAGCAGTGGCTATTAAACCTAGAAATGGTGGTGTGTTGCCAGGGTTAGTCATGGATGTTGCAACAAGATGGAATTCCACCCATCTTATGCTAGACAGAGCCATCATCTATAGAGAAGCCTTCCGCCAACTTGCTGAAGTTGAGGCATGTTATCAGTTCTGTCCAAATGAATTGGAGTGGGAGAGGGCAGAGTTGATTCGCGATTTCTTGGCTCCTTTCGCTGAGATGACCAATCTGATTTTTGGATCTTCTTATCCGACAGCTAATCTATATTTTATGCAAGTGTGGATGATCGAGAACTGGCTGAGAGGAAATGAGTTCAGTGGGGATGAAGTAATTTGTGAAATGGTGGCTTCAATAAAGCCCAAATTTGATAAGTATTGGGAGGAGTATTCTGACATCTTAGCCATTGCTGTTGTGCTTGATCCAAGACTGAAATTTGCATGTCTGGAGTATTGCTTCACAACTTTAGATGCATCGACAAGCAAGACGAAAGTGGATCATATTAGAAAGAAGTTGTTTGATGTTTACAAGAAGAACACAAGGAAAAACATGGCTGGAGATTCAAGATCAAACGCTGCACAGACCACTTTACCTGGATATGATGTAAGCTCTTTACTAACTTTGCTTGTTTCATTAAGTCTGAATGTTGTTGTATTCATTAAGGTCTGATCGTTAAAGTCTGAATGTTGCAGGGGTTTTATGCTTTCATTTCGCAGAACGTTGGTAGCAGTGGAAAATTAGCTTTGGATAAGTATCTAGAGGAACCGATTCTCGACATGGCTTCCTTCGAGAAGATGGATGTTCTCTCCTATTGGAAAGAGAATGCCAACAGGTTTAAGGAGCTCTCAGCAATGGCGTGTGATGTTCTGAGCATTCCTATAACCACAGTGGCTTCAGAATCTTCATTCAGCATTGGAAGTCGAGTTCTGAACAAGTATAGAAGCTCTCTTCTCCCTTCCAACGTTAGAGCACTGATTTGTGCAAGGAACTGGCTAAGAGGATTTGAGTCTTTAGACAGTAAGTTCCTTGATCATTAGAATGTTCATAATGTGTTCGATAGCAATATACAATGTTATATACTGATAATCGAATTTGCTTAGGTGATGAAGTGGATTTTAAGCCCTTGGAGGAAGTTGGAGAAGCAGTTAATGAAATAGGTCAAGTCTGAATTTATGTGTAAGTTCTCATTGATCTACTTGCTTTGTGCATATTTGATTTCCGGTTAGGCAGTTGTGGAGATTATCTTTGACTAGTATGCATCTTGAACTTCCTGATTTTTTTAATCAATTATAACTCGCATTAATCTTGTTGTTGTAGAGATTCTTGATTCTGGAATTGAGCTTGTAAGATGTATTGTATCATGTGAATGTGATGGATAGCTGATGGATCATTTCAGTGAACTAGCTAGCTGACGATGTTAAGATGCATATGATTTCTATACTCAATTTGGTTCGATTCCGATAGCATCTTGAATGTGTTTGTTTTTGGTTCATATTTGCTTTTGCATTTTGATGTTAACTGATGGACCTTTGTAGGGGTTATGGACTTGGAGGAAGATGAACTTATGGAGCTTAGAGTTATGAACTTATGGAGTTATAGTTTGTAATTTGTATGCACGTATGGAGTTATATTATGTATGAACTTATGGAGTTATGGTTTGTATAATTGCACTTATGGAGTTATGCTATGTATGAACTTATGGAGTTATGGTTTGTATGCACTTATGAACTTATGGAGTAGACTATTTTAATCTTATGAAGTTGTACTTGTATTTATAGGTTTATAGATTGAAATTCAAAATTTTCTTAAATGGTTCTTATTGGACTCATGGCAGCCCATGTAAATATGAGTTTTTGTGGGTCCGGTCCTTAATGGACATGGCCACTTTCTGTTCACAAACTATAAATTGGTAAACGGATATGGGCTAATGGACATGGGCTCGTCCATCTGACAGCTCTAGGATAGGATATGACCAGCTTTAGGCATTAAGCATGCAAATGAAGGCAGAAAAAGATGGCTTTCACGTAAATTCTAACGGTCACATGATAAAAACGACCAGTCTTTTTTGGTAACAGCGACATTACAGCTAAATATGGTCAAACTATAGGAAAATTGTTTACGTGTCGTTTTATTATCGGGGTCATTCTCTGACTGTTTTCATGTTCACTTATTGGCGTCTCTACTGCAACTGATATACTTTACAAATCTACTTTTTTTGCTTACTTTTTTTTTTTTTTTTATTATTATTTTTTTTTTTAAGAAACAAATTTTATTCATCCCAATAAAGGGGGTTCAGATCCGGTTACAAGATCGATTTGAACAAAATCTCTCGAGTCAAAGTATTACAACCTAGCTTCGCCCACCCACTAGACCCGGCACATTCCGCTAAGCCATTTTTAAAATCCTAAGGAATCAGTTACCGTTCTCTACCATCGACGATGACCACAGGACTGTGAGGTTCTCCTCGTTGCCTCGGATGCCGGGAACTCCCGTGTCGTCTCCGGAGTAGCTGGCTCCCAATGAACTCCTCGAGCTTATAACCGTCACCGATCGATGAAGTGCTAGACGAGCACAAAGATGAAATAACTCTTACCAAGAGACACCACCTCCATTGCCGCCACGAACCGTGCAAGAAATCGGGTTGATGCCATCGCCACATCCTGTCAAAAAGCCTCCATCACCTGCAAGTAAAGTCAAGCCCACTGCCGCAAAGAACGAAAGGAACAAAGCGACACTCGGACGTGAGCTATAACAATCTGTTGACCCGAGATGACCAATGACTCCCGAGAATCGCCTCAACAAATCCGGTTATCGAGAACCGAGAGCGTTTACTTGACTGTGAAAACTGAACTTCGGAGTCAAACGAAGAGATTTGACAATGAAACACCAAGAGGCTGCTCCGGAAAGGAAAAGGCCACTTCCAAACCAGAGAACCGGGCAGGACGCCGTGAGGGAGATATCGGAAGCGAGGCGGAGCCGCGAGAAACCATCCAGGAGCCATAGACGACTGCCTTTCACAGTCACTAACAACAACCACTCACGCCGGATACGAAGCCATGATACCATCTACTTCTGCGTATCACAGCCCCTGGCGCGCTTCATGTGAAGTAAACCACCGAAACTCACTTGGTAACAAGCAGGAGGAATGGACCTCGCCGACGCCGGAGAAGACCAAGGAACCCACCACCACTACCGAAAGACTCCACCATTCAACGGTCGACACCGCCGAAGTCGAATAGTAGGAGCAGACCTTCAAATCCCCTTAACGACGAAGGAATCCGACGGGATCTAAAAACAGATCTGGAAAATCGATCCCGCCATAAACCCTAAAAGCCGACCACACCTCCACTGAACCTTGAGTCCTCCTCACCACAGCACCAGAAAAAGTATGTGGAGCCAGAGAGAGACGCTCCTTGCGCACGGAGCACTCTCCGGAGCCACGTACCAAACCCAGGACAGCGAGCATATCAGAGGGAAGAGACAGACAGAGGAGCAGCAAAGGAGAAAACGAGGGAAGGGAGAGAGGCTCCTCCAGCGCCGGCACGCGCGCGGACGCACCTCCGGACACCGGAGAGAGAGCAGTGACGCGTCTGAGCTTTGTTGGTCTTGAGAGAGTTTGGATAGATGAGAGAGAGACTGCAACCGAAAATGTCAGATCTTATCTTTTTTTTTTTTTTTGCTTACTTTTTAAAAACGGACAAGTCATAACAATGATTATTATTCGAGTACCTGCCATTTACATTTTAATAAATTCTGCAATCAAAGAGGCGGAGACATGCATGCCGAAACAAGCATTCCTCTTCTGACTTTTCTCATCCACAATCTTTTAGCTTTTTGAATTCTAAGGTGATAATTTATTTTATCATAGTTAAGAGCAAATAATGTAAAGTATATGTCGATGTTTTTAGAAAAAAAGTGTAGATCTTATAGATCAATTATTGGTGGTATGTATATGTCTTTATTTGGTACGTTATGTAACCTTCCTATATTGTCGACCATTGAGAAACCTAAAATATATTCCATGCATGCATATAATTTAGAAATTAGAAGTGTTATCATTTTTTCTATCTATATTGTAAAAGCGTACTCGTAGCTTAAGATTCATACTAATATGATGCATTTATAATATTGGATGGCGCAGTGGTTTTTGGTTTTGGGAAATATGAAGACCAGTAAATTTTTCTCTGCAGGATAATTAATTAGCGACTTCCAAGTCTGAAATTCAATAATTGAGTCAAAATTCGGTCAGCAAAATTACATGCGGGATGTAAGAAATTAATATAATCAGATGAATATATGTGTTGCGGGATGTAAGAAATAAACAGAGCTACACGAATAGATGTGTTTCTTTTAAATACATATTAGTAATTTATTGCTACAAAATAGAGATGAAAACTCATACTCCCTCTTCGAAAGAATGTTTTTTTTTGGTTTTTTCTTGTTTCACAAAACTGTTCCTTTTTTTTTTCCATCTGTATATTATTATTTAATGGACAAAGCCCATAAAGCAAAGCCCATACAAAAGCCGACAAAATAAGTTCAAAGCCCAACCGAAAAAAAACTAACACACCAAGGAAAAACATAAAGGGCAAAGCCCAAAAACCGAAAGCCCACCACCGATTCACCCAAACACGTCGAAAAACACGTGTTAGAACCTCAACAACGAGGCCAACACGTGTCGTCATCTCCCATCGTCTTCTCCCCCACCGGAGAAACACGAATCATTTCGCCAGAATCTCACCGGAAAACACATGTAGCTTCCCATCGTCTTCATCGACCAAACTAACTTTCTCCTTGAAACCACCAGAATCACCTGGGACCACCACGACGAAAGAAACCTCCAACGACTATGTTGGAAGGTACGGGAAATCCATCGTCTCCAACACAAATCCATGTGCTCGTTTTTCATAGAGCTTCAATCGATCTAAATCGAGATCTCATCTAGGAGCCGAACTACCGAGCACAAGACCGACACTTCTACCCCTTCGGATCTGAACCGTAAACCATTCAAAACCACAACCCCGGTACCAGCCGACATCACCAGAGTGAAAGTGAGTCGCCGGAATCAACAAGCCAGCCATATCGTGTTGTGGGAACCACTATATGCTGGAACCAAAGCCCGAACCTCGGGAAACCTTCACCGGAATTAGAAACCGGTGAGATAAAGGGATGAAACTCTCTTGCTCTCTCTCTGAAAGAAACTGATCATGTTGATCAGAAAATCAAAAGAGAGATTGAGTTTTATCATCATCTCCTCAGTGAAGGATTTTTGATAGAGAACGGAGAAGAGAGAGAAAACTCTCTGGTAGTGTCCTTTTCACAAAACTGTTCCTAATTAGTTTAGTAGTTGTTTGAAAATGTCTAATGTGAGAAAGTAATATATAGTATAACCAAACGTTGTGTGAAATGTATAGAAAATAATTCTTAGAGAGAGATTATCATAGTCTAACTTCTCTCTCTTTTTTCAGATAAAAGTATCATATTACTTGGGATGCTTTTTCCCCAACAATTAGGAATATATCAAATATTGTAACATGTATTTACATATTTATGAACTTGAAAAATCATTTTCCCTTTATCAGAGAACGTGAATACTTCATCATGTAATATTTGATCGCTTTGTGTGTCGAGTGGTCTATTCATCACATAATAGCTTGATAATTTAAGACACTAAAACAGTTTAGATCAATGTTGTAATTGTTTTGGAAAAGGTTAAAATAGCTGTAACAACCCGTCCCATGAACGAACCCAAAACCTCATCTTCTAAGAACATTTCCACGAACAAGTTATTAGCAATTGAGCTGCAGTATATTGGTAACAACTTGTCTTGTGAAAAAATTGTTAAAAGGCGAAGTCTTGAGTTCGAAAATCGCCAACTGCACTAATAACCTATCTGAGGAGTCAATGAGAATTCACAGATAAAATGTTAGGATCGGTATTCTGCAGAGCCGCGGGACGAGTTGTCACAATAGCATTATAGGGAAGTACTTGTATCAAACTTTGAGAAAAATAAGTATTATTATTTTAGTTTACAATGTATAAAATACGCAATTCTTCTGACCGAAATAAATCTGATATTAATATGTTGTTATTTTTAAAAACTATGCTTGGAGTATTCTTATGCCAAGGGAGGCCAATCCAGCAAGAAACCATGTGTTCAGTGGCGTATATAAAACATAAGACTGGAAAAGGATAAGGATCTAAGATCATATATAAGTCCCAAATGATATCCTCATTATATCATGATCGATAAGGACACATGGCTTCTTCGACATTTCTTTTATGCGACGAAATATGTATGCATCGGATGTGTTATTGTCGACATGCCGTAACCAATATAGTTTTGTTTTTGTAGTCTATGATTGATTAAGTAGTTTTAAATCCTTATCCATATCCATAATGTAACTAAGTACAATTTCTGTCACCAAGAATTCAAATTTCAAAGTAACAAAAGAAACCGATTTCAAATTTGCCTTTTGCAGTAAAAGCATACAAATGAAACCTAGAAATTGACGCCGATTCGCAAACTCACTGTGTTGATACATAAAGTTATTAAACATTTTTTACGATAGGATTATCTCTCTTTCTGTCTCTGTTCTCAGATTTCTACTTTTCACAGAGAGAAAGAGAGACTTGCCTTATGTTTTTTGTTGTAAAATATTTTATTCGATCTATAGATCGATTTCCTTGTTTCGCTTAGGCGATTTTACTTCCGGTTAACGGATTAGTTTTTCGTTTGGCGATCAGTTTGGGTCGTTAGGCGACTTTTGATGTGTTCTAAAGCTTCTCCTTCTTTGATTTCATCTGTATCTCGTAAGATCTCTGAGGATTTTATCTCACTTTGTTAGAAAGCTTTGTTCGTGATTCTGGATAGGAATCAATCTTCGCCTTAGCTCAAGCGGAGTTTCCCAAAAAATCAAGACCAAAGATGTGTATAAGCTCGGACGTTTTGAAGCAGTTCCAGATGAGGCGGAGCTTCCCGTTTAGGAAAGTGTTCCGGCAAGGTGCAGTGTTTGATTCTCTCTGAAGCTTTTCCTGGATAAATCTCTAGCAAGTGATGAAGAATCCTTGGTGAATCAATGGCGATTAGAAGAAGGAGCGGCGTGCAAGCACTACAAACGAGGCGAGAAGTGAGTTTGATGGTTCCTCGTCCGGTGATGAGCTCCGGCGGCGCAATCTCTTTCTTCGTTTCTGCAGAGGCGAGGCCACGCAAGCACAACGTGTCGAACATGCGGGAATCCTAATCTTATGTGTTTGGGCTTCGTAATGGGCCGAATGTATTAATCTTAGGTTTGTATGCTTGTAATCTTAGTCTGTTGGACTTTAATAAAAAGAAGTTGACAAAAAAAAGTTATTAAACATTTTCAAAAATCATATTGGCAGCCGCATTTTACAAAAGTCAGATACAATGATGTGTATTTGCAGAGTGATTCAATCTAACCTAGTATTTGGAAAAAAAAATATTGACTGCTAAGTGTTAACTATGATATTGCAAAAGAAAATAAAACTGAAATTTTTGAAGATAACAAAACTTCAGCTAACACCTAACACAACTTTTTATAACTAGAAGTGTTCGGCTGAAGCTTACTTTAACTAGCTTTAGCCAAATAATATCCGCAGAAACCAGTCTCAAAACCAACAAATTTACATCTTTTCCCAAAGCAACCTCTTTCACAAACCACCATTGTTTGGCTAGCTAACATAATAGCTAAACATACAGAAAAATAGAATTATTGCATTGTATTTTGACATTACGAGCATAGACCATAAACATGTCGTAGTATCAATGCAAAATTGCAAATGCAATTATTAATACTCTCTCTGTTTGTGAAAGTAAGATTTTTTAGATTTTTTTCTTGTTTCATAAAAATAGATTTTATATATTTTTAAGATATTTTTGTATACTTTTGATAAATATTAATTAAAAATATTTGAATTGATTAGATTTAATTGGTGAAGAGTAATTGGATAGTGTGTAAAAAAATAAATAATAAATTAAATTGTAAACATTTATTATATTTTTAATAATCATAAAATCTCTAGAAAATCTTATTTTTATTTTTGAGAAGAGGTGTAGTATTTTTTTGGATCACGACACGGGGTGATTAGTTTAACCGATAGGTTTTGGGGAATCGCAAGCTTAGCGCCGAACAAGAATCTTCTTCCTCCTTCTCCTAAATTTTTAGTTTTTCTTGGGCAACCAAGTAGCAATAAACTATTACCATTATTGTGTAATATCTAAAAGAAAGACATGTCAGTGATCCAGATCAAGATCATAATATCAATCAACATCACTTCTTCCCAAAGATTCCATCATAAAGCCGTTCATTTACAACACAAAAGACAACAACCATCTTCATCTTCATCTTCTTATACTACTTCTATGTACAGATTGTTGTCAAAGAAGTAATTAATATCGAAAATTACTATGTTAAAAACCTCTGAAACAAGCTTTTCCATTTCTTTTAGCTCAATCAGGGTTACAAAGAAAACCGGTAACAAAACCGAAATCAACATCAAACCAAAAAAAAAGATTTACAATTTTTCTTTCTTTCACCCAAATGTTTCAACTTTGACAAAATTTACCATCCATCTGATTCTGAACGGCTTTAACAGCAGCCACTCTTGCAGCCGTTGCAGCTTTATTAGCTGCAGCCACGGCTCGACTCACTTGTTCATCTACTCGTCTCCGGTTCACTGCCTTCTTAGCCGTTTCTCTAGCAGCCTGAACCGCTCTGCGAACCGGCTCGCTCGTAGGGTGTAGAGAAGTTACAAGACTCCCTGAATCCCACTCACCAGATTTAGCATCACCGGATCTAAACGAGTAAGCACCATACCCTTGCTTACGACCTTCATGCCACGCCCCTTCGTAACAATGACCATTAGCAAAACGATACACACCAAACCCATGAATCTTGTCTCCAAAGTACTCTCCTGCATAACAATCTCCATTTCTACAAAATATAAAGCAAAACAAAATTAATATTTTTAATAATTAAATTTTCAAAAATCACAAAAAAAAACTATTTACCTGAAATGGTAAGATCCAAGCCCATGCTTGACACCAAATCTTGATTCACCAACATAAGAGCTACCATCAGCACAAGACTGAACACCAAACCCATGGCTTTGACCATTTAGCCACTCACCAGCATAACAATCACCAGTGTAGAATCTATAAACTCCATAACCATGTCTAAGACCTTGCCTATACTGACCTTTGTATCTACTCCCTCTAGCCCAGCTCTCGATCCCATGACCATCGTATCTCCCATCGACCCAAGCACCTTCGTACCGTCCTCTAGCGAAGTAGTAGTACACACCACTGCCATTACACTTCCCTTTGTGAAACTCTCCTTCGTAGAAATCTCCATTGCTGTAGAATTGCACGCCTTCTTTAACTAGCCGTTTGGTTTTCTTCTCCGGTTTGGTATCGGAATCGCCGATGTACCACTGTACCGGTTTAGACCGGTTCTTGCTCTGAAAGCCTAAGCTTCTGGTGGTTTCGTCGCAGATTTGTTTGACTGCGAGTACGGTTCGGTTGAGACGCGCGATGTTCTTGGACGCGAAGAACAGAGCGACGGCGACAAATATCAGAGCTAGGAGGAGGTTCTCGGAGGTAAGAAGCTCCTCGGTTTGGGAGAACACGACGAAGAAGAAGAAAGACGAGAGGCTGAGGAACGAGAGAGACACCATAGTGAAGGCTAGACCCGTATTGATCCGGTTTAGCCCGGTTCGAGGACTTGACCCGAATGGTTTAGGCGGTTTTCTCCTCTGTTTCTCTTCTTTCTCTCCGGCTTCTAGATCCTGTTTCTGGTGAGTGACTTCGCTGAAATCTCCGTTTAAGCTAAGAAAAGACGATCGCACCGTCGACGATGACCGGAGCAGCGATGACTGCGTCCTCGTCAGCTTCGCCTGTCCTTCCATCTCTTCCAAAATTCGAAACACAATTAAAAAAAAAAATTAATCGTCCGGTCACAACCGCGGTTCTTGATATCTCCGGCAATACACTAACCGTCGCGTCGCCGCCGTAACAAGCATCACGAACACAGAGAGAGAAGAGCAGTATGCAGTGATTTTTATGTTATCCTCGTTTATCAATTTTCCGGTGCCGGAGAAATTTAACGGCGAAGCTCACTGTGTTTTTAAAGAGAGAGAGGAGAGGAGAGTGGAAGAGAAGAGGTTTGGTCTTATTTTAAAGGAGAGAGATATGAGATTAGATTTATTGTGAGCCGTTCGATGAACATCCGACGGTTGATTTACCTTAAGGTTAAAGACAGCCGTTGGATGAGAGGAAGAGAGGCTCCCCTGTCATGACGGGAATATATTGGTCGACGGATCCAGACATGAACGGTTTTTTAGCTTTACTGTTGCAAAGCTGGCACGTGCCACTACGCACACTGTTCACAGATTCATACTACTACTAATTAAGTTTCTTTCTTTTCTCTCTTTTTTTTTTTTGGCTCTTAAGTAATTATTTCTTAATAGATTGATTTGCAGAAAATGTTACAAAAAAGACTTTATTTGCAGAAAGTGTTACAAAAAGACTGGTTTGCAGAAAAAGTTCTGCTTTTCTACATAATCTCTATTTTCCAAAATGGAATTAATTGGACAAAACAAAATTTGATTTGGATATCCGAAGAATTTTACAATTTTTGTTTTTTTTTTCCAGACTGTATATTTCTTCTATACTGCTTTCACATTTTGTTTGAGGTTAAAAAAATACAAAGTACAACGTATTGAATACAAAATATTTTGTATGTAACGGTTTCATTTTTAGTATATTTTTATTCCAATATATGATTATATCTTTAAAGATATTTATAATAAATCATACATAATCACATAAAATTTTAGCTTAATCAAAACTAATTTGAATAGGGGGAAACAATGCACTTTAGGGGGTGTAAATGTCCAAAAAAAATTTTGAAAATCAATTTTTATTTTATTTTTCTAAATATTTATTTATTTTATATATTTAATAAATAATTATGAAATTATAAATGATGATAAAATTGTCATTTACTCATTTATGAAGTCTAATTTGGTCACTTTGACATTCAGGAGCTGTTTAGAGATGGAAAATTGAAATGAAGTGATGTAGAAAATTTTCCCTTAATCATACATAAGCCAGCTGTATGGTTTATGTTTTGAGTTGGTTTAATAATTTAGAAATAACGTATAATTTCAAAAGTTTAAATTTTGAATATTTTGGTTTTGAACTTGGTGTTAGGTTCACTTTACAACACATATACGACCAAATTAATATGACTTAATTTGGATTAGGAACAGAAAATTGGTTTCAAGTTAAATCAAGTTTTCTTCCGGTTAAAATAAATTAGATCAAATGAATTTATACACTCTTTCATAATCAACATACACCACGTCACCACCAATATGGCAGCTATACTATTCACGCATGCATGTGTTTATCAACTTATGTGTATTACGTTGCTAACATTCAACAACGTCGATGAATTCAGTTTATTTTCGGTAAGAAATCTGGTGGGTGGTCTTCCAGCAGGATGGTTGAAATCGAGTAACTACTATATGCACACGAAATTGTTTTTCTTTTTGTCAAAAGAAATATTAATGGCGAAGAAAATAAAGAAATAGGATCGTTGGATCAGATCAAGTTACTGTGTGAACAAACCATTTCTCACCAAACATCCCGTTTGGTGTTAGGAAGTGTATAAATGAATAAACTTTGGTTGTTCTGTAAATAAATAAAAAAATAACTATATAACCGAACTATATATATTTTATGAAACGACATAGCACTACAAGAAAACACATGTTTAACGAGAAAAGTTAACGAGGAAAAACAATATTCGTAAATTTACGTCGATTTTACGAGAAACTTACGTGGAAAAATAATGTCATCGTTATTTCCTCGTAAAGTAACGACAAAAGCGTTTCGTCGTAAAGTCGATGTAATTTGACGTGTCTTTCACGAAGTGGTTACACGAAGTAATTCAATCTCCACTTGTAAAGGTCACCACATCACAGATGTATTTCACACGAAACTATACTTTTCACACATATGAGTATGGTAGACAGCGGGCGACCAGTAACTATGGAATATGTGTGAAAGGGGAAACATATTTCTATGAGATCTTGACGGAGATTATTGATGTCGAATTTCCAGGGATACTGAAGCTGAAATGCGTCCTCTTCAAATGTGAATGGTTCGACCCCATCATCAACAGAGGTGTTCGGTCTAACAAATTCGATGTAGTTGATGTCAACGGTGGACAAAGGTACAATAAATTCGAGCCTTTCATCTTAGCTTCACAAGCAGACCAAGTTAGCTTCCTTCCATACCCTCGGATGAGAGATTCAGGTATAAATTGGTTAGCAGTGATCAAAGTTACACCTCGAGGACGAATCATCAGTGGAGAAGAACCACAATTGCAAGAAGAACAGATAAATGAAGTCGAGGAACCTGAACAAGAAATTGATGACATCCTTCTCATTGATCCGCATAATCACGAATACGAAGATCTTACCGATGATGCCACAGACGAAGCTGTTGAAGACGAGTTTAATGAAAATGATGATGTTTCTAGTGATGAAGAGAATGTCGATGTATCCGATTGATGTATTTGATTTTGTGTAGTGTGTTTTATGAATAAGATGTGGAAGTTTGTTTATGAATAAGGTAATGTGGGGTTTGTTTTATGAATAAGGTAATGTGGGAGTTTGTTTTATGAATAAGCAAATGTGAGAATTGTGGTTTGGAATGGAAATAAAGATGGGGTTTGGAATATATGAAGTAGAAAATAAGGAATATGGGGTTTGGGGTTTCGGATTTTAGGGATTTAAACATAACACTCGTTAATTTCACGTAAGAAAAAATCGTCGTAAAGGACTCGTAAGCCAACGAGGAAATAACGACGAAATATAAAAATAAAGAACGCGGGGCTCGTTAATTCCACGTAAGCGCAAATCGTCGTAAACACCACGTAGGATGAAATCGTCGTAAACACCACGTATGCGAAATCGTCGTAAACACCACGTAGGAGGAATCGTCGTAAACACCACGTAGGACGAAATCGTCGTAAATACCTCGTAGTGTAAAAACTAGAAAAAAAAAAGAAAAAGGAGAAAGATACCAGATTCACATGTTGCAAGACTTCCAGCAATTATAATACGTAAGACTCGCCCACATGAATTCTAATATCTTCTTCTTTTCCTTTTTTTTTTCAAATATTTATAATTTGAATAGGATTTTGCTAAGGAGTGTGATTTGAGATAGGGTATGATTTGGGAGTTTGTGTGTGGTTTGAGAATGAGAGTTGTGGGTATATTTATAGGAAAGCGCGGCTCATCAATTCCACGTAAGCAAAATCGTCGTTAATACGTCGTATATAAAAACACGGGCCTTTGTAATTCCTCGCTATTTCCTCGTACAATAAAACACGGGCCTTTGTAACTGCTCGCTATTTCGTCGTAACCTTACGAGGAATTTGCGACGATATGTAATCTTATATATACCCCAGAGCGCTCACTCTTTCTTTCCTCTCTACTTTCTCTCCACTTCCTCTCCATTTCGTAGCAATGGTAAGCCTCTCTAATTCCTCTCTAATTTGGTTAGTTTAGGATAAATTAGGTGGTTAGTATAGGGAATTTAGATAGGTTTACGGATTTTATGTTATTTAGTGTTGATTAGGTGGATAATGTTGGGAAATATACTGTTGATGTTAATTTTAAAAATTAAATTTTTTTTCCATGTTCGAAAAGGAAGACTTACTGCCTATTACAGAGAGATGTTCGGTGAGCCGGGTAGTCGTTTAGACCCCTCTTCTTCAGCTCCCGGTTCTTCAGGTCAGGAGACTGTCCCCGAGACTCAGTACACTGAGAGAGTCTCTGGGTCTACTTCTTCTAGTGCACCATCGGCTCCTCATGTGCCTTCCCCGATGGCTCATCCGACGATGCCTCCTCCTGTGCCTCCTCCGATGGCACCTCCGATGCCCGCCAATATTCATCCCGATTTGATGGTGCCTCCGAGTGCTCCTTACTCGCAGTACATTGTAGAAGACATTCTCCGTCTGTCAGACAGAGAAGGTTTACCAGTCATCGACCCCGACCGACCGGACGGAACTTTGTGGTATGTTGCATTATTTTTTTTTTTTAATCTTTCAAAAAATTTTATAACATTAAAAAATAATTTATATTTTAAATTTATATTTTCAAGGTGGAGGGTTGACGGATGTCTTGCATCGGACGCAACCGACACGATCAAAGGTTACTTCTCCATGGCACATCCGAACTGGAGTAAGACGCCTCCCTACGTCAGAAAGACGTGATTCAAAATTTACGCTGTAAGTTTCTATTAATTAATTATATATACTTTAATTTTTTCATGATTTATATATATACTTTCTAAAAAACTAATTGTTAATTTATTTTTTCCAACAGCAAAAATATAATTGGGTCTTGGGGATCACTGAGAGGGTGAGGAAGAAGTTTAACGCGCAGGCAAAAGTTCGCTTGTTGGACACGGTATCCAACTGGAAGGGTGACTGAATCGTGAAGGGATATGAGCGTGACAAACCCTCGGAGCTCACCACGGATGTGTGGGATGGCCTCATCCGTTATTGGCGTCTTCCTGATTCCATTAGAATCGCTCAGTCTTGCTCTAACTCCCGTAACACGGTCGATGAGCACGAAAACGGGCGGATGCTTCACACTACAAGCCAAAAACTCCACGCCGGTGTCCGTTTGGAAATGGTAATTAAATATTTTATTAAATAAATTTTTTAATATATATATTTTTATTCTAACTTTCTTAAATGTTTTTTAGGCCAAAGAGACGGGACATCTCCCGTCTCTTATGGAACTTTACGAGAGGACCCACAAGAACAAAGCGGGCGTATTTGTAGATTGCAAGTCCGAGCAAATCTACAACGACGTGGTTGTTCGGGTTGAAGACCGCCAGACCCAGCTGACCCAGCAGTCTACCGACGGATTACCCGTCACCTTATCCACACTTGAAGTGGATAAGATTTACGAGGAGGTAAATTTTCTAAAATTTTAATTTTTTATTATTCATTTAATTTAACTTTAAATTTTTACTAACAATATTTTTTTTTTTTTAAGGTTGTCCCAAAAAAAAAGGGACGGACGTTGGGGATTGGTTCCGTCATCGATGTTCCGAGAGCGACATCGTCTTATGGTCAGCGACGGGATGATGAAGTCATTGAGCTGCATAACGAGTTGACCGCGACAAAATCTGCGTTCACAGCTCGTGTGGGTGGACTCGAGGGCTTCTTGGACATCACGAAAAATGTTAAACGAGTATTTTACGAGGAAATACTTTCAAGGTATTTACGTGAAAATTACGAGGAAAACATTTCAAGGTAATTACGTGAATTTTACGAAGAAATACTTTCGAGATATGTACGTGTCGTTTACGAGGAAATGCTTTTGTGGTATTTACGAGGAACGGTAGCGACATTCTTACGTCGACTGTCTACGTGATCTTTACGACGATTTGTTTTCTTCATTTTTACGACGAAATGATTTCCTCGCTATTTTACGATAAATTAGCGAAGAAATATGCGTTACGATGAACGTATAACGACGAAACCCTTTTCCTCGCTAATTTCTCGTAAACCCTCTTTTACGACGAACTCACGAGGAAAACCGCTTTCGTTATACTTATGTTTTTTTGTAGTGTAGAGGCGTACTTATCAAAATCACACAACAATAGGATAGTTGTCATGACATTATCTCCATTTGATATCGTATAAATCTATGAATGCTTACTACGTTTCTTTAATTAAACGATGACTACTTATTGCTAACGACGTTTGGATTAAAAGTGGATTCAAACAGTAAATTATCATGTAAAACCAACGTCTATTTCAACGAGATCTAAAGTCAAAACTCTGTGTATTCACGTTCATGTAACTTTCGGCTTCGGTAAGGACAATTATAATAAAGACATGCATGAATTGGCATACAGTAATTTTGCTAGAAATTATCACACTTTTTTTTTGTTTGGTCTAAATTTATCATCACACATTTAAAAGCTCATAGTTTGTATTTTGTTTGTTTCTTACTTGTCAAATGTTACTCCCTTGTGTTTCAAAAAAAAATGTTACTCCATTGTATATCAAACTGAAACTCACAAGGATTACGAATGTAGATTTGTATATGCAAAACCGATCACACGAGTTTTGTTGCCGGTCCACAATTTTGAAACGAAACCAGTTGCCATTATTTTTAGTGTGGTAATTAAATGATTTTAAATATGGAGTTTGGTCTGCATGGAAAGTAATATGGTAGCCATCTATTCTGAATCCTTGTGGTAAGATATTCAATTTTTATCTTTTAATTTTTGGACTAAATCCATCGTTCTTTTTTGGTAACTTAATTTCAAAAGTATTGATTTTTCTTTTCGAAAAGTTTAAACTTTCAAAGTTCGCTTTTGGTCTTAATGAAAAAAAAAACAAAAGAGCACCGGCGTAAGCAAACGTTTCATTACTTACACATGACAAAGGCTTTTTGGATACACATGCTAAAGTTGATCAGAGAACATGACTTCGTGTATATTTATAATAGATCATCAAAAATTATCAATTTCCTTGTACTGTTATAGAAGTTAAACATTATTGCTTAATATATATATATTTTTTTTTTGAGAAAGGGCTTACTTAATATTCTGTGGGTAAGAGATCCCTATTACGTACACTTTTTGTTTTTTTTTTTTAATTAACTTCCTTTTATTAAATTTCTTCCACTCAAAAAGGGTCAAGCTCAAACTTACAGACCCAAAAAACTACACAGGTAAAACTACTAGAAGACTTTAAAGTGCAAAAAAAAAACAACCAAATCACCAAAACAGAGGGTTGGCTTGGCGAGAGTGTCTGTCTACGAGCCACCGAATCCAATCTGAGTCTCAAAATCTGCTGAATTTCTGCAATAACAGTCCCTGGAGGCTTCTCCACCAATGTATGGATTCTGCTATTTCTTTCCTTCCAAACGAGATACAAAGTTGCTTGACGAAGTAGTCTTACTATCAAAACCATGTTTTTGTCACGCGACGGAGCTAACAGCCAAAGCAACACGTCCTCAAAAACTTGAGGCGGAGTGAGATGCAACCGAGACAGGAAAAAGGTCCAGACCTAAGAACTATACGAGCAGTCGAAAAATAAGTGTTGTCCACTCTCATCATTTTCTGAGCAGAGAACGCAACTGGAAGGAACCGTGAGACCCCATCCAATAAGCATATCTCTCGTTACCATTCTATTCCGAGCCGCCACCCACGCCACAAAGGCATGCTTTGGAATCCTATCAGTAAACCACACAGCCTTATGCCAAAACACTTCTATTGGATAAGGATGTAAAGCTCTCCACGTCTCACTTGTAGAAAAACTTCTGGAGCCGCGTTCTACTCCCGGGCATGCTATTACGTACACGAGTAATACAAAAATCATGCAATGCAATATTCTCACAAAGTAGTATCCACGATTATAGCATTGCAGACTTTGCAGTCGATGAAATAAATAAAAACAACAAGTGTGGAAGTGTGGTCAGAGCATCTCCAAAAAAAACTCTATAACTTCAAATATAGAGTTTTTTGCTCTCCAAAAAGGAACTTCAAAACTTCAAATTTAGAGTTTTAAGAGCATCACCAAAAAGGAACTCTATTTTGAAGTTTTCAAAACTTTATAATTGAAGTTTAAAGGTGTTCTTCTCCAAAAATAAAACTTCAAACTCAACTTCAAACCTATTAATATTTTATAATATGGTCATTATATTTGTCATAACTAATTTGAATTCATAAAAAATTTGTAAATAACTAGCACATATATAAACATATTACAACAATATTAATTAATAAAATATTCTATTAAAATTTAAAAATTTAAATAAAAATAACTAAATTAATATTAAACTTCAAACAAAATACCATATTATTTCATAAAATGATTTTCGTAATGCATATATGATCTATTAGTGCATATCGAATTAAAAATGGCTCTCCTTATTTTTACTTTGTAGATTATGAGCTAAAAGTTGTAGAAATCGGGTAATATTGATACTTGTAAATACAAGAGACCGTAATAAGAAAGTAAAAGATAAACATAAAATTTTGCTAAAAGACTAATTTTTTTTCGATGATATTAATACTTGTGAATATATTCGATATGAACAAGAAAGAATTGTACGAAAAAAACATCAAAAGCAACAACAACAACCATCTTTAGTTACACAAAAAAAATTGGACAATATTTGAAAATGTTAAAGGTTCCGGATCAAACTTACCTGACTATTAGTGTTGTTGTAATATTTAAATTTGTGTAATAATTATGTCTTCATGTAATATTTTTAAATATTTTTGTTAAGTTTTTTTTTTGGTATATAATTGTTGTCTAAATCTAGTTTAAAATATTTTAAATCTTATTTTAAAGTTTTATTTAATTTTATGTGTAAAATTTAAAATCTGTAACAAAATTTAAAATATTTATGAGATATAATTTTTTTAAGGATTAAAACAATAAACGAGAAAATATTTATGAATCCTAAAGGTGATGTGTGATTGTAAGGACCAAAATGCAAATAAAAATATGAAATTTAAAATTTGAAATTTTGAAAAGTAAAACTTTAAATATAGAGTTTCATTCTTCAAAACTTCAAATTTGAAGTTTTGAAGTTTCTTTTTGGAGAGCAAAAAACTTCATATTTGAAGTTATAGAGTGTCTTTTGGAGATACTCTGAGAAGTGAAACTTCATATTTAAAGTTTCATTACTCAAAACTCTATATTTTAAGTTTCATCTTTTTATTTGTATCTTGGTTCTTATAATTAATTATACACCACATTTATGATTCTTAAGTATTTCTTCATTCATAGTCTTAATCTTTAAAACTTTTATATATTTTAAATATTTAAAATTTATTTTTATAAATTAAAATTTACATATAAAAGTTTTTTAAAAATAAAAATAAGATTTATAATATTTTAAAAGTAGAATTAGACAACAAGAATATTACAAAAGAAACTTGATAAATTTTTTAAGAAGATATATATATGAAGACATAATTATTACACAAATTTAAATATTATAACTAGACTAATATTCTAGTAAATTTTCTCCAGAACTTCTAAAATATTTTCCAAACAAATTTTGTATAACCGAAAATTGAGCATTAATAAAATAATTTTATGCAATAATGTGGTATTTTTCTTGTAGTTTAATATTTAATTATGTATTTCAATTTATAATTTTATATTTTAGTGTAAGATTTTATTAATTAATATTACTATAATATTTTTATATATGTGCTAGTTATCTACAAAAGTTTTATAGATTTATATTAATTATGAAAAATATAAGGAGCATAATATAAATTACAAATAATTTTGAATTTAAATTTGAAATTTTAGTTTTGGAGAAAAACACCTTAAAACTTCAAATATAGAGTTTTCAAAACTCTATAATAGAGAGTCTTTAAGTATAAGTGTTGCTGATAATGTTGTCGACACTGAAGAGAACGTAGCCAATTTTGACTAATTTATTAGTGAACAAATTATCTAAATGATATTTTAGTCAATGACAAATTACGGGGAGTTAATAAATAAATCAATAATAGCCAATTATGGTGGGTTTAGGATTTATCTGGTTAAAAGCTGGGATAAAAGAATCCATAACAAAATCTATCATTATTGGCCTCAATATGATCTTTAAAAAAATTAGAACCTTAATTTTGTATTAATTAAAAAAAAAATCTTATGTGGCACTTCTAAATGCCTTCTAAATCTTATATCTAAGAATTCTATAGCACCTAATATAAACCATAGTTTAATATAACGTTGTCACATATTTCTATGATATAATGTTATATATTCTTTCTTTAAATAAAACCTACTGAATTACCTAATGTGATTAAAATATATATATGGCAATTAATAATTTTAAATAATAAATATTTGATAACTCTATATACTTTTTATCATTTTTGTTTTGTTTTTATTATTAAAATAAATAACATAATTACATCAATCAAATAAAAAAATCTAGATATTTTTGTATATGTTGTATTTTGAATTTTTCAAAACGAGTATAAATGACTAAAACTGTTAAAAGTCTCACGTAAAATTTTGTGATCAAGGTTTGAATTTTTTTTCTATATTAAGATATAATTATTATAAGACCATATGAATAAATAATTTTATTTTAATAGGTTTTTATGTTAACATATATATATATATATATATATATATGTATATTTCATATCATTTAAATTAAACTATACATCATATGAAAATACATACTTATATTTTGATATTTACATTAAACATATATTGAAAAGTTAATTTTTTAATTTTGAAATCTTCATTGTTTTTTTTTTTAAATGATTATAAATTATTGAAACTACTAAACATCCCACATTAAAAATAAATCGTTGGTGTAAAATTTTGTTACACAAATATGCAAATAATCATAAAATCATATAAGTAGAAACATCATTTAATAAATATCCATATTAAAAATATACTATATATCTATGTTAATATCATTTAAATTTAATTATATATCATTATACGATAGATTAGATTGATTATTTTGATTTATTTACCCTAAAATAATTGCGAATAAACAAAAATGATCGTTTGATTTATATGCACACACTAATTTATTACATAATAGTAACTGATTTCTTAGTTATTTAGTATATATACTTATTATTTTATTATTTCATAATATGCAGAAAACATAAAATAAGTAATAAATATAAAATATTTATTTTGCAAAAGGTGCGGATCTTAACCTAAGTCTGTATCTCTTTAATAATTTTAAATCTTAAACATTTTCTAAATCTCAGACCAAAACAAACAAACAAAATGAAAATAAACTCCAAAATCAATATTTATATCGAGCAATAACCAAAATGAAAAAGAGACACAAAAAAAATTGAAGATACATATGATTGGCACGTGAACGTAAACTTCTCATGACCATAATTAACTTTTAAATTTCTAAATCATGATATAAAACTGAGCTGGCATAGTTTCATTGTAATCAAATAGTTGACCTGAAATTCTTCGGCCTAAACGTTAAGAACGTTCTTATACGATAAATGATTTTTTGGCCTAAAACATTTTTTTTAAATGGGATCAGATCATCTGTATATAAATTATTTAATTAAAAAAAAGTTATAAAAAAATTTAAGGGCCAAATATTAATTCGATCAAGAATATAAATTTATTTTTCCATACAATATTTCTTAAATAATTTTCATATAAATTTCATCTGCGTAAGGCGCATGTCTTATCCTAGTACTTTTTAAATTATAAGAAAAATTCAAATCTACAGATTTCGAATATCAATTCGGATTATTCAGTTTGAAAAAGCGTTACATTTCTTATAAAATATAAGTTTTTTTTTTTTGAATTCAAGAAGTTCCGGACCTAGGCCCATAATCTCCTTGGGCCAGGGACAAGAGCCGGTTGTTTAATCCCCTCCTCGCAGCTGCAGAGACTCGAACTTGGCACCTCTACCCTTTGGGAAGAAGGTGTTTCCAGCTGAGCTAGCAACTCCGGGTATAAAATATAAGTTGCATGTACAAGAAGATTATTAGAGATTTAATCATGGAAAGATGATATCAAGCACAATATCATTCTGAATGTATTTTCTTCCGTTGCTTTCATAGGCGAATGACATAGTTATCCTCCATCGATCTCATTCTTACCTACTATGATACAACAGAAAACAAACATATTTAGGGCTTTCACGTTATACCATATATTAATTTAGTGGCTTTTGTTTTCTGTTACTTTAACAACTACGAAACACTGGCAAATCAGAAACATTTTAGTAAAAATCGGTCACTAATCTGAATTTTCATCGCAAACTTCCATTCATTACATTTTAGTAAGATTACTCCCTTAACGACTCTATCACCAACTTGCAAACAACTTCAATGAAGAAAGTGACTTCAGAAGAATTCTATTCGAAGCCCAATGTTTTGATTTGAGGGCCATAAACCGCAACAAATGAGATAGGAGGCCATACTCGTTACATTCGAATGAAGAACCAAAGCATCATCGATAAAAACTGATAGCAAGAGTACTAATAACAATTTTCTAAAACAAATTAAATAATAATCATTTCCGTAAATAATTTAAATTTATAATAAAAATACTTAACTCTTCTAACTCATTTATAAATATTTAAAAATTATTTAAAAATTATTTAAGAAGTTTATAAATGCATTCCCACCCCTAAATAAGTAAATATTAAACATTAACAAAAATCACTAAATTTTAAATTTGAATATTAGTTTATTTTGAAAATTGGTAATCAACTTAAGATATTTTAAATAATTTATCATAATTGAAATAGTCAAGGTAATTAATGGTCATCTACATTTTTAGAAAATGTTTTTTCTTTTTTACATAGTTTGAAGGTTAAGTTTTGTTGGGGTTGATTTCTCTTTTGGACTATTATTGAGGGTATGACTGGTTTTTCCGCTACCACCCGCAAACGCAGCTTTTGCGGTTGGTAGCGGTTGTTGGCGTTTGACAACAATCGCTCAAACCGTTCCAAATTGCTCAAAACCGCTTCAAACCGCTCTAAACCTCATAAAATCAAAAGCTGGTTCCAGCTAGCGTTTGCGGCTGCGGGCGGGTGCGGGAGGATAATTTTTATATTTTTAAAAACAATATAAATAAAAAAATAAAAATATTCAATAAAATTTTTAAATTGAAATTATAAAAATACTACAATATATCTATTATACTTTAATTAATATTATAAAAATTTAAAATAAAAATATTTTTTATAATTTTTAAAAATTTAAAACTATAGCTTTCTAAATATAATTTTCTATTTATTATAATATTATGATTTTTAATATTTTTATAATTATATAAAATGTAAATATTGTTAATTTATTATTTAACTGTTACTGCATTTGCTAGTTAACCAGTCATAAGTATTCTGCAAACGCACCAATTTCTAACCGCAAAATCAGTCGTACAAATCTTTTAAAACCTCAACCACTCACATCCGCAAATTCTTGCAACCGCAACTGCAACCGCTGCGTTTGAACCAGTCAGATCCTGAGTCTGAGTCGTATATGTGTGATTGGACCTTGATTTGTATTTGCGATGGTTAATGTTAATGAATGGAAGTTTAATTGTTTTGAAAAAAAAAGATTTCTCTTTAGGATACGTTCACCTCTGTAATTAAAATGTTTTCTTTTGTTATGAATAACAGAACTAATTGTTGGCTAATAGTACATTTCAGGTAAATAATTGATTAATTTTTCATGTCATTTTTAGTCTGTGGAAGTTGTAAAACCAACCAACAACTACACAACGAGCTGTATGATTCCGGTTCGGTAACTTTCCGGTTAACAGAATTATGTGACCCAATTAAGTCACTCCTCTGGGTTTTATTCCCTTTCGTTCGAGTTTCTCTCCAAGTCGAATCGAGAAAAGGTACTTTGCTCCATCTTCGTTCTTTTTAATCGGATTCATGATGTATTTGATTTTGTTTATGTTCTGGGTGTCTCGTGTTCTTGGGTAATTTGTGTTTGTTCATCTTCCCAGAAACTAAATGTTGATTGCGAGCTACTATGATGGCAGATTCGTTAGAAAGTTGGAAGGAAACTTGTTCAATAATCCTCGCAATTCGCTTTAGTTTCACTCTTTAGGGACATATTGTATGATTAGGGCTTTGGGTCCACATCGAAAATGTGAAAGAGGACTTATCTGACTTATGTCAGGTGATAACATTAACATCTCTTGTAAGATGGGAGCTCAAGGCAATGAGAAGCACCTCGAGGAGTGCACCGTCTCCAAGTCAGTTTCTTACCAGTTTATGCTTAATGTTTTGATTGTTTGCTAGTGTCATTAGAAAGAGAGAAAGGAACACAGTTTCAGTATTTGATTCTTCTGATCTAGAAATCATTGAGTCGTTGGTTATATAGTCCACTCTAGTCTTGTTCACACGACATTCTGTGGTGGTTGTTGTTGGTTGCAGTGCACTAGGGACATGGGTGTTCTCAGTGCTAGGCGCATTGGTTGCTATCCCGGTTGGAATAAAGCGCAAGTCTCTAGGTCCACTCGTGTTCTTCGGCACAACCGGAACCATGCTCGACATCATCATTGGCGTGACTCAGTGCGAGAGAGAACACGCGGAGCACCAAAAGAAGTTGCTCCAAGACTCTCAAAACGCCGAAACAAACAACAACGCAGACACCGATTCCATTTCCTAAATTCCTCTTCTTACAGTTTCTTTTGCAGTAAGCAAGACTTTGTTGTCAGATTTGTTATGATCAAAACTTGTTTCAGAACAAAGAAGAAAGCTTTTTGATGATTCTGCCAAAATGAAAAAGAAAAAAAGACAACGCCAGACTCTTGTACTCGGGTTGTCTAAATATAATATGCTTAAAACCAATGAAAGAAAAAAAAAAAAAACATAAAGGGAGAGACTCTAATACATCAATGATCTCAGTAAACGACGACGTGGAATGGAATAGAATCATCTCATGCGACAACGAACCAGCGAAGATAAGCCGAGAAAGACAAGGAGATGGACAAGCAGATGATCCCGAGCCCCAACCTCATGTCTGCGTCTGGTTGCACTCTTCTCATCCGCTCCACCACCGCCGGCACTTGAACGATTCCGATCATCACAGTCGGAAAACATAAATGAGCTAACAGGTTGAACTCCTTCGCCCAGTAGACTGCCACGTGCTCGTCCTTCGTCGTTTCCTTAAGGTCCAGACCAAAGCGTCGTTTGCAGTATCTTGTGAAAATATCGAGCAAGACTGCTACGTAGAAACGGTCGGTTACTCGGCGCATCTCGTCATGTATCTCAAGAACTCCTCCATCCATTGGTGGTCTTTGAGAAAATAAAGCAAAAAGATCCGTTAAAGAGGAAGGAAGGAAGGGAGGGGGTTTTATCAGCAGAGCATGAAGGGTTTATCTAACCAAACCATGGTTAAACAGCTAGCTATAGTACAATGGTTCATGATAACCAATTTGGCATTTTGCTTAACCGCGTAAGTTAGACATAGGGGTTCTGTTAACATATGGTTAGTCTAACCTAGGCTACCTTGCCATGGTTAAATTTAACCACGTACCATGGACAGATGGACTATTGTGGTCGTACTCTAACGTTATAAATTGGGCAAGTTTTAAAGCGAGTGGCTGATGAGGGACGCACGACCAGATTGGTTATGGTAAAATTTGTTTTATGTGAAAAGTATAGACATGGTTTAGTAATATTGAGATTTTATATAGTGACTACATATATCACAAAAGACTATATTCATGTTTATTTTTGTTTCATTTTTTACGTTCCTGAAATAACTAACAATGTAACGACCGTGACCCAATGTGGAAAAGCCCATTTGTTTTTATTAATTAAAACCCAAAACCCTTCTTTTTATTTTGTTCCACATTGGAAGTTTAGAAAACTTACCTCCTTTCCCTTCTCTTATATAAGAAAATCCACCCTTTCTCTTTATTCTCATCAAGTCAAAGTATTTCTTTGCGTGTGACGAGTTGTTGTTGAATTATTCGACGACCAGTCACTAGTGAATTTTCCGGTGGGATTTCCGAGTGAGTTTCCGGCAAGATTTCTGGACGAGCTTCCGGCGGGATTTCTGGACGAGCTTCCAGTGGATTTTTCTAGTAAGTTTGTCGCCTCCTTACTTCTAGTTACAGAAATCTATTTTAGAAAGGTTGTTATTTTAGGAAAGTTTCTACTTTAGGAAACTTTCTATTTTAGGAAAGTTTCCATTTTAGGAAAGGTTCCATTTTAGGAAAAGTTCCATTTTAGGAAACTTTATTTTTGGAGAATCTGAGCCTAAGTCGTTGATTGTCGTGTTGCAGGTGACCTCAGTTGACCGCATCTTCCGTTGTTTATTTCCTGCCAGTGGGTAAGGTGAGGGTCTATTCCGTAAATCCCGTACCAGTGTAGAATTCTCTCTATCGTAGTTTAGATTTCGAATCATGATCCATCTGTTTGAATTGAGTTTGTTTGAGTCTTGATTGTTAGTTAGTTCATTCATTGTAAACTGGAACTAGGGGTCTAGAGGATTCAACCGTTGATTTGATTGTGTGATGTTAAGATATGCGATATATATATGTATGTATACATAGTTATGAGTAGGGACTATGTGAGTGGGCGGGGGTCCAGAGATGTCTGGACTAGCGACGCAGCTTTGGTGGGCGGGGGCTCAGAGACGTCTGGGCTAGCGACGCAGATTGTGTGGGGCGTGGGTGCAGAGACGTTTGCATTCGACGCAGCTTTGGAGGGCGGGGGTACAGAGACAGACTGTACTAGCGACGCAACGTATGTATATATATATCCGTATGAGGAGATGCGGGGTGTATGGACTAGCTATATGCTATCATCGCATTGTTTGTGTTGTGTGATGCTTTAGGCATCTTGTTTGTTCATGTTAGAGCTAAACTTCCATAGTGGGAGTTCTATTTACTCAAGTCAGTGGTTTGCGTGTTTAGCATCCCATACCTCACGGAGTAACTCCCCTGTTGCTCACCCCTCTTTCTTCCTCTTGCAGGTGAGCATGACGACTAGTTGGATATGTGGACGGATTGGTGTCTTGGGATCGTTGTATTTTATTTCGGTTTTAATTAACTTTTCGATTTAAGGTACTTGGTTTTAAATTATAAACTCGTTTTTATTTGGAAATTATTTGATTAAAAGGTTCGACATTTTATTTGATTTTATAAATCGGTTTAATTCGATATTTTACCGTAAGTAACACGCCGTTCTCCATATAGGAGGTGACGGGTGTTACAATTTGGTATCAGAGCGGGGTTCCGTCGCGGCTCTGACCCGGGACGGCGATTTATGGGACTCGGATTTCAGCGGTTTTCAATGTTTGTTGGGGATTGGGAATTTCAAAATAAAAGTGACACCCTTCTGTCCATAATCATTCGTTTAGTAGTTAGCGTTTCTGATTTTTTCTTTTGGTGTGGATGAAAATCAAGTTTCTGTTTGTTTCCTTTTGTTTTCATCTCGTGTTCTTCTCTCCTTCGTATTCGTTGAAGTTTTTCTCGGGTTCCGTCTTGGAATTCGGGACGAATTCCGATTAACTGGGGAAGAATTGTAACGACCGTGACCCAATATGGGAAAGCCCATTTGTTTTTATTAATTAAAACCCGAAACCCTTCTTTTTATTTTGTCTCACATTGGAAGTTTAGAAAACCTACCTCCCTTCCCTTCTCTTATATAAGAAAATCCACCCTTTCTCTTTATTCTCATCAAATCAAAGTATTTCTTTGCGTGTGACGAGTTGTTGTTGAATTATTCGACGACCAGTCACTAGTGAATTTTCCGGTGGGATTTTCGGGTGAGCTTCCGGTGAGATTTCTGGGCGAGCTTCTGGCGGGATTTCTGGACGAGCTTCCGGTGGATTTTTCTAGTAAGTTTGTCGCCTCCTTACTTCTAGTTACAGAAATTTATTTTAGAAAGGTTGTTATTTTAGGAAAGTTTCTACTTTAGGAAAGTTTCTATTTTAGGAAAGTTTCCATTTAAGGAAAGGTTCCATTTTAGGAAAAGTTCCATTTTAGGAAACTTTATTTTTGGAGAATCTGAGCCTAAGTCGTTGATTGTCGTGTTGCAGTTGACCTCAGTTGACCGCATCTTTCGTTGTTTATTTTCTGCCAGTGGGTAAGGTGAAGGTCTATTCCGTAAATCTCGTACCAGTGTAGAATTCTCTCTATCGTAGTTTAGATTTTGAATCATGATCCGTCTGTTTGAATTGAGTATGTTTGAGTCTTGATTGTTAATTAGTTCATTCATTGTAAATTGGAACTAGGGGTCTAGAGGATTCAACCGTTGATTTGGTTGTGTGATGTTAAGATATGCGATATATATATGTAAGTATACATAGTTATGAGTGGGGACTATGTGAGTGGGCGGGGGTCCAGAGATGTCTGGACTAGCGACGCAGCTTTGGTGGGCGGGGGCTCAGAGACGTATGGGCTAGCGACGCAGATTGTGTGGGGCGTGGGTGCAGAGACGTTTGCATTCGACGCAGCTTTGGAGGGCGGGGGTACGGAGACAGACTGTACTAGCGACGCAGCGTATGTATATATATATATATATCCGTATGAGGAGATGCGGGGTGTAGGACTAGCTATATGCTATCATCGCATTGTTTGTGTTATGTGATGCTTTAGGCATCTTGTTTGTTCATGTTAGAGCTAAACTTCCATAGTGGGAGTTCTATTTACTCAAGTCAGTGGTTTGCGTGTTTAGCATCCCATACCTCACTGAGTGACTCCCCTGTTGTTCACCCCTCCTATTCCTTCCCCTTTCAGATGAGACTGACGAGCAGGAGTGATTGCTATTGGGCTGGTGCTTTGAAATTTTTATTACTTTCTTTTTCAGACTTGCGGATTTTATGCTTTTATCGATATTTTCGGGATTTATTATGTTATTTGGATTTATGGCTATTGATTGGATTTACGACTTTGAAGTTAACTTTTGAGGAATAATAAATGAAGATTT
The DNA here is from genome assembly GCF_020379485.1 of Brassica napus. NCBI lineage: Eukaryota > Viridiplantae > Streptophyta > Magnoliopsida > Brassicales > Brassicaceae > Brassica > Brassica napus. Next base: position 13,689,565 of record NC_063448.1, read on the forward strand.
CAGACTTTTTATTTATTTAAATTATTTCGGAAAATGCGGGTGTTACAAACAACTGTTACCGATTCAGCTGGACCTCTTGCTCTTGGCTCAGTTAACTTTATACATAAACTTTGAGGAAATGACCCAAGAGAGTCTCTCATCTGACATCTCTACTAAATTATATATTTATTAAGCGTATCTTCATCTTTCAAAGAAGAAACTTGAACGACGGATATATATCTTGAAAAAGTAGTCTGATATTAACCAAATCATGTTCAACCAACGAAACTAATTAATATGAGAGCTACGATCTGAAACTTAAACGAACCATTTTTATTTATACTAGAGACTTTTTCCGGGTTACGCCCGGTTTTTTGCATATTTTAAATAAATTTTGATGTATTTTTTGGTTTGAGTATTTAAATGTAATATAATTTCCAATATATTAATTATGGAGTATTACAACATTTTTTGGTGACCACGTGTCATATATGAGAATTATTTTTAGAATTGTTAAAAAAAACAGGTTGGTCCATCTACACTTATATTATGTTTTTTTTAAAACTAACTATTAAATTAATTAGTAGAATACAATTCTTTCCTTAAACAAAAACTGCGAAATTACCTAATATGATTAACATATATATCATAATTAATGATTATAAATAATAAATATTTAATAGCAATTTTTTATCCTCTTTTTATTTTGTTTAATTTTATATAATTATATATATTAAATATACAATAAAAATTGTATATATTACATTAAATATATAATTAAAAATTATATTTTTTCTTATATGTTATATTTCAAATTTTTTAAAACGACTATAAATTATTAAAAATAGTTAAAAGTCTCACATAAAATTTATGATTATTGGTAACATTTTTTTAGTTCAACTCATCGTTTTATTAATGGGTCTTGAACAATAATGATTAACTAAATAGACCACATACAAAGTAGAAAGTGTTTTGGTTTAAAAATTGTTGCATACTCAAAATAAAAATGAACCATCATCGGTTTCGTTTAAAACTATGTTACAATAAAAAGTATAAGGTTGCGTAAAATTCCGAATCCAAATAACCGAAACCAAATCCAATCCAAAAATTCGGGTATCTAAACCCGATCCGAACCGAAATATTTCAGGTATCTGAGTTTATTTGAACCAAATTTATATACTTAAATATATTAAATTATTTACAATTTTAATACCTAAAAGAATATACAAAATACATAAGATGTTTTTAAATTGTCCAAAATACTTAAAAATATAAAAATAGTTAAAACTATATGTTTAAAATAGATAAATGTTACTCAAAATACCAAAAATACTGAAAATATCACTTGGTTTTCTATACAAATATTTAATCTAAACTAATTTTCATGTCAAGTCTAAATATTTTAACATACATTATTCAAATTTATATGCTATACATTATTTTTATTTTTAGATTTTTATAAATTTAAAGTATATATGAACTTTACTTTAAAAATAAAAATAAATGAGTTATTCTAACCTAAACCTAAAGTTGTGGATACGGAAGCCATGAATCTTTGTAGGGGATTTTTGTGGAAATGTATATCCACAATTTATTTTTGTAGTTAATTGTGGCTGTGTTTCTTCGAATAGCCACAAAAGTTATTTTGCTGCTATGGAGCGACAAAAAAACAACAAATGGCCACAAATTTTAGATTTTGTAAGTAGTGGCTAATTTTGCAGAGATTTTGTAGTTGTTTTATACTGTCCACAAAAGTTTTGTGGCTAAGTTGTGGCTAAAAGTAATTTTTCTTGTAGTGTTACTTAATATTCTGTGGGTAAGAGATCCTTATTACGTACACTTTTTGTTTTTTTGTTTTAATTAACTTCCTTTTATTAAATTTCTTCGCACCCAAAACAGGGTCAAGCTCAAACCTACAGACCCAAAAAACTACACAGGTAAAACTACTAGAAGACTTTAAAGTGCAAAAAAAACAACCAAATCGCCAAAACAGAGGGTTGGCTTGGCGAGAGTGTCTGTCTACGAGCCACCGAATCCAATCTGAGTCTCAAAATCTGCTGAATTTCTGCAATAACAGTCCCTGGAGGCTTCTCCACCAATGTATGGATTCTGCTATTTCTTTCCTTCCAAACGAGATACAAAGTTGCTTGACGAAGTAGTCTTACTATCAAAACCATGTTTTTGTCACGCGACGGAGCTAACAGCCAACGCAACACGTCCTCAAAACCTTGAGGCGGAGTGAGATGCAACCGAGACAGGAAAAAGGTCCAGACCTAAGAACTATACGAGCAGTCGAAGAATAAGTGTTGTCCACTCTCATCATTTTCTGAGCAGAGAACGCAACTGGAAGGAACCATGAGACCCCATCCAATAAGCATATCTCTCGTTACCATTCTATTCCGAGCCGCCACCCACGCCACAAAGGCATGCTTTGGAATCCTATCAGTAAACCACACAGCCTTATGCCAAAACACTTCTATTGGATAAGGATGTAAAGCTCTCCACGTCTCACTTGTAGAAAAACTTCTGGAGCCGCGTTCTACTCCCGGGCATGCTATTACGTACACGAGTAATACAAAAATCATGCAATGCAATATTCTCACAAAGTAGTATCCATGATTATAGCATTGCAGACTTTGCAGTCGATGAAATAAATAAAAACAACAAGTGTGGAAGTGTGGTCAGAGCATCTCCAAAAAAAACTCTATAACTTCAAATATAGAGTTTTTTGCTCTCCAAAAAGGAACTTCAAAACTTCAAATTTAGAGTTTTAAGAGCATCACCAAAAAGGAACTCTATTTTGAAGTTTTCAAAATTTTATAATTGAAGTTTAAAGGTGTTCTTCTCCAAAAGTAAAACTTCAAACTCAACTTCAAAACTATTAATATTTTATAATATGGTCCTTATATTTGTCATAAATAATTTGAATTCATAAAAAATTTGTAAATAACTAGCACATATATAAACATATTACAACAATATTAATTAATAAAATATTCTATTAAAATTTAAAAATTTAAATAAAAATAACTTAATTAATATTAAACCTCAAACAAAATACCATATTATTTCATAAAATGATTTTCGTAATGCATATATGATCTATTAGTGCATATCGAATTAAAAATGGCTCTCCTTATTTTTACTTTGTAGATTATGAGCTAAAAGTTGTAGAAATCGGGTAATATTGATACTTGTAAATACAAGAGACCGTAATAAGAAAGTAAAAGAGAAACATAAAATTTTGCTAAAAGACTAATTTCTTTTCGATGATATTAATACTTGTGAATATATTCGATATGAACAAGAAAGAATTGTACGAAAAAACATCAAAAGCAACAACAACAACCATCTTTAGTTACACAAAAAAAATTGGACAATATTTGAAAATTTTGAAGGTTCCGGATCAAACTTACCTGACTATTAGTGTTGTTGTAATATTTAAATTTGTGTAATAGTTATGTCTTCATGTAATATTTTTAAATATTTTTGTTAAGTTTTTTTTTTGGTATATAATTGTTGTCTAAATCTAGTTTAAAATATTTTAAATCTTATTTTAAAGTTTTATTTAATTTTATGTGTAAAATTTAAAATCTGTAACAAAATTTAAAATATTTATGAGATATAATTTTTTTAAGGATTAAAACAATAAACGAGAAAATATTTATGAATCATAAAGGTGATGTGTGATTGTAAGGACCAAAATGCAAATAAAAATATGAAATTTAAAATTTGAAATTTTGAATAGTAAAACTTTAAATATAGAGTTTCATTCTTCAAAACTTCAAATTTGAAGTTTTGAAGTTTCTTTTTGGAGAGCAAAAAACTTCATATTTGAAGTTATAGAATGTCTTTTGGAGATGCTCTGAGAAGTGAAACTTCATATTTAAAGTTTCATTACTCAAAACTCTATATTTTAAGTTTCATCTTTTTATGTGTATCTTGGTTCTTATATTTAATTATACACCACATTTATGATTCTTAAGTATTTCTTCATTCATAGTCTTAATCTTTAAAACTTTTATATATTTTAAATATTTAAAATTTATTTTTATAAATTAAAATTTACATATAAAAGTTTTTTAAAAATAAAAATAAGATTTATAATATTTTAAAAGTAGAATTAGACAACAAGAATATTACAAAAGAAACTTGATAAATTTTTTAAGAAGATATATATATGAAGACATAATTATTACACAAATTTAAATATTATAACTACACTAATATTCTAGTAAATTTTCTCCAGAACTTCTAAAATATTTTCCAAACAAATTTTGTGTAACCGAAAATTGAGCATTAATAAAATAATTTTATGCAATAATGTGGTATTTTTCTTGTAGTTTAATATTTAATTATGTATTTCAATTTATAATTTTATATTTTAGTGTAAGATTTTATTAATTAATATTACTATAATATTTTTATATATGTGCTAGTTATCTACAAAAGTTTTATAGATTTATATTAATTATGAAAAATATAAGGAGCATAATATAAATTACAAATAATTTTGAAGTTAAATTTGAAATTTTAGTTTTGGAGAAAAACACCTTAAAACTTCAAATATAGAGTTTGCAAAACTCTATAATAAAGAGTCTTTAAGTATAAGTGTTGCTGATAATGTTGTCGACACTGAAGAGAACGTAGCCAATTTTGACTAATTTATTAGTGAACAAATTATCTAAATGATATTTTAGTCAATGAAAAATTACGGGGAGTTAATAAATAAATCAATAATAGCCAATTATGGTGGGTTTAGGATTTATCAGGTTAAAAGCTGGGATAAAAGAATCCATTACAAAATGTATCATTATTGGCCTCAATATGATCTTTAAAAAAATTAGAACCTTAATTTTGTATTAATTAAAAAAAAAAATCCTATGTGGCACTTCTAAATGCCTTCTAAATCTTATATCTAAGAATTCTATAGCACCTAATATAAACCATAGTTTAATATAACGTTGTCACATATTTCTATGATATAATGTTATATATTCTTTCTTTAAATAAAACCTACTGAATTACCTAATGTGATTAAAATATATATATGGCAATTAATGATTTTAAATAATAAAGATTTGATAACTCTGTATACTTTTTATCATTTTTGTTTTGTTTTTATTATTAAAATAAATAACATAATTACATCAATCAAATAAAAAAATCTAGATATTTTTGTATATGTTGTATTTTGAATTTTTCAAAACGAGTATAAATTACTAAAACTGTTAAAAGTCTCACATAAAATTTTGTGATCAAGGTTTGAATTTTTTTTCTATATTAAGATATAATTATTATAAGACCATATGAATAAATAATTTTATTTTAATAGGTTTTTATGTTAATATATATATATATATATATGTATATTTCATATCATTTAAATTAAACTATACATCATATGAAAATACATACTTATATTTTGATATTTACATTAAACATATATTGAAAAGTTAATTTTTTAATTTTGAAATCTTCATTGTTTTTTTTTTAAATGATTATAAATTATTGAAACTACTAAACATCCCACATTAAAAATAAATCGTTGATGTAAAATTTTGTTACACAAATATGCAAATAATCATAAAATCATATAAGTAGAAAAATCATTTAATAAATATCCATATTAAAAATATACTATATATCTATGTTAATATCATTTAAATTTAATTATATATCATTATACGATAGATTAGATTGATTATTTTGATTTATTTACCCTAAAATAATTGCGAATAAACAAAAATGATCGTTTGATTTATATGCACACACTAATTTATTACATAATAGTAACTGATTTCTTAGTTATTTAGTATACATACTTATTATTTTATTATTTCATAATATGCAGAAAACATAAAATATGTAATAAATATAAAATATTTATTTTGCAAAAGGTGCGGATCTTAACCTAAGTTTGTATCTCTTTAATAATTTTAAATCTTAAACATTTTCTAAATCTCAGACCAAAACAAACAAACAAAATGAAAATAAACTCCAAAATCAATATTTATATCGAGCAATAACCAAAATGAAAAAGAGACACAAAAAAAATTGAAGATACATATGATTGGCACGTGAACGTAAACTTCTCATGACCATAATTAACTTTTAAATTTCTAAATCATGATATAAAACTGAGCTGGCATAGTTTCATTGTAATCAAATAGTTGACCTGAAATTCTTCGGCCTAAACGTTAAGAACGTTCTTATACGATAAATGATTTTTTGGCCTAAAACATTTTTTTTAAATGGGATCAGATCATCTGTATATAAATTATTTAATTAAAAAAAAGTTATAAAAAAATTTAAGGGCCAAATATTAATTCGATCAAGAATATAAATTTATTTTTCCATACAATATTTCTTAAATAATTTTCATATAAATTTCATCTGCGTAAGGCGCATGTCTTATCCTAGTACTTTTTAAATTATAAGAAAAATTCAAATCTACAGATTTCGAATATCAATTCGGATTATTCAGTTTGAAAAAGCGTTACATTTCTTATAAAATATAAGTTTTTTTTTTTTTGAATTCAAGAAGTTCCGGACCTAGGCCCATAATCTCCTTGGGCCAGGGACAAGAGCCGGTTGTTTAATCCCCTCCTCGCAGCTGCAGAGACTCGAACTTGGCACCTCTACCCTTTGGGAAGAAGGTGTTTCCAGCTGAGCTAGCAACTCCGGGTATAAAATATAAGTTGCATGTACAAGAAGATTATTAGAGATTTAATCATGGAAAGATGATATCAAGCACAATATCATTCTGAATGTATTTTCTTCCGTTGCTTTCATAGGCGAATGACATAGTTATCCTCCATCGATCTCATTCTTACCTACTATGATACAACAGAAAACAAACATATTTAGGGCTTTCACGTTATACCATATATTAATTTGGTGGCTTTTGTTTTCTGTTACTTTAACAACTACGAAACACTGGCAAATCAGAAACATTTTAGTAAAAATCGGTCACTAATCTGAATTTTCATCGCAAACTTCCATTCATTACATTTTAGTAAGATTACTCCCTTAACGACTCTATCACCAACTTGCAAACAACTTCAATGAAGAAAGTGACTTCAGAAGAATTCTATTCGAAGCCCAATGTTTTGATTTGAGGGCCATAAACCGCAACAAATGAGATAGGAGGCCATACTCGTTACATTCGAATGAAGAACCAAAGCATCATCGATAAAAACTGATAGCAAGAGTACTAATAACAATTTTCTAAAACAAATTAAATAATAATCATTTCCGTAAATAATTTAAATTTATAATAAAAATACTTAACTCTTCTAACTCATTTATAAATATTTAAAAATTATTTAAAAATTATTTAAGAAGTTTATAAATGCATTCCCACCCCTAAATAAGTAAATATTAAACATTAACAAAAATCACTAAATTTTAAATTTGAATATTAGTTTATTTTGAAAATTGGTAATCAACTTAAGATATTTTAAATAATTTATCATAATTGAAATAGTCAAGGTAATTAATGGTCATCTACATTTTTAGAAAATGTTTTTTCTTTTTTACATAGTTTGAAGGTTAAGTTTTGTTGGGGTTGATTTCTCTTTTGGACTATTATTGAGGGTATGACTGGTTTTTCCGCTACCACCCGCAAACGCAGCTTTTGCGGTTGGTAGCGGTTGTTGGCGTTTGACAACAATCGCTCAAACCGTTCCAAATTGCTCAAAACCGCTTCAAACCGCTCTAAACCTCATAAAATCAAAAGCTGGTTCCAGCTAGCGTTTGCGGCTGCGGGCGGGTGCGGGAGGATAATTTTTATATTTTTAAAAACAATATAAATAAAAAAATAAAAATATTCAATAAAATTTTTAAATTGAAATTATAAAAATACTACAATATATCTATTATACTTTAATTAATATTATAAAAATTTAAAATAAAAATATTTTTTATAATTTTTAAAAATTTAAAACTATAGCTTTCTAAATATAATTTTCTATTTATTATAATATTATGATTTTTAATATTTTTATAATTATATAAAATGTAAATATTGTTAATTTATTATTTAACTGTTACTGCATTTGCTAGTTAACCAGTCATAAGTATTCTGCAAACGCACCAATTTCTAACCGCAAAATCAGTCGTACAAATCTTTTAAAACCTCAACCACTCACATCCGCAAATTCTTGCAACCGCAACTGCAACCGCTGCGTTTGAACCAGTCAGATCCTGAGTCTGAGTCGTATATGTGTGATTGGACCTTGATTTGTATTTGCGATGGTTAATGTTAATGAATGGAAGTTTAATTGTTTTGAAAAAAAAAGATTTCTCTTTAGGATACGTTCACCTCTGTAATTAAAATGTTTTCTTTTGTTATGAATAACAGAACTAATTGTTGGCTAATAGTACATTTCAGGTAAATAATTGATTAATTTTTCATGTCATTTTTAGTCTGTGGAAGTTGTAAAACCAACCAACAACTACACAACGAGCTGTATGATTCCGGTTCGGTAACTTTCCGGTTAACAGAATTATGTGACCCAATTAAGTCACTCCTCTGGGTTTTATTCCCTTTCGTTCGAGTTTCTCTCCAAGTCGAATCGAGAAAAGGTACTTTGCTCCATCTTCGTTCTTTTTAATCGGATTCATGATGTATTTGATTTTGTTTATGTTCTGGGTGTCTCGTGTTCTTGGGTAATTTGTGTTTGTTCATCTTCCCAGAAACTAAATGTTGATTGCGAGCTACTATGATGGCAGATTCGTTAGAAAGTTGGAAGGAAACTTGTTCAATAATCCTCGCAATTCGCTTTAGTTTCACTCTTTAGGGACATATTGTATGATTAGGGCTTTGGGTCCACATCGAAAATGTGAAAGAGGACTTATCTGACTTATGTCAGGTGATAACATTAACATCTCTTGTAAGATGGGAGCTCAAGGCAATGAGAAGCACCTCGAGGAGTGCACCGTCTCCAAGTCAGTTTCTTACCAGTTTATGCTTAATGTTTTGATTGTTTGCTAGTGTCATTAGAAAGAGAGAAAGGAACACAGTTTCAGTATTTGATTCTTCTGATCTAGAAATCATTGAGTCGTTGGTTATATAGTCCACTCTAGTCTTGTTCACACGACATTCTGTGGTGGTTGTTGTTGGTTGCAGTGCACTAGGGACATGGGTGTTCTCAGTGCTAGGCGCATTGGTTGCTATCCCGGTTGGAATAAAGCGCAAGTCTCTAGGTCCACTCGTGTTCTTCGGCACAACCGGAACCATGCTCGACATCATCATTGGCGTGACTCAGTGCGAGAGAGAACACGCGGAGCACCAAAAGAAGTTGCTCCAAGACTCTCAAAACGCCGAAACAAACAACAACGCAGACACCGATTCCATTTCCTAAATTCCTCTTCTTACAGTTTCTTTTGCAGTAAGCAAGACTTTGTTGTCAGATTTGTTATGATCAAAACTTGTTTCAGAACAAAGAAGAAAGCTTTTTGATGATTCTGCCAAAATGAAAAAGAAAAAAAGACAACGCCAGACTCTTGTACTCGGGTTGTCTAAATATAATATGCTTAAAACCAATGAAAGAAAAAAAAAAAAAACATAAAGGGAGAGACTCTAATACATCAATGATCTCAGTAAACGACGACGTGGAATGGAATAGAATCATCTCATGCGACAACGAACCAGCGAAGATAAGCCGAGAAAGACAAGGAGATGGACAAGCAGATGATCCCGAGCCCCAACCTCATGTCTGCGTCTGGTTGCACTCTTCTCATCCGCTCCACCACCGCCGGCACTTGAACGATTCCGATCATCACAGTCGGAAAACATAAATGAGCTAACAGGTTGAACTCCTTCGCCCAGTAGACTGCCACGTGCTCGTCCTTCGTCGTTTCCTTAAGGTCCAGACCAAAGCGTCGTTTGCAGTATCTTGTGAAAATATCGAGCAAGACTGCTACGTAGAAACGGTCGGTTACTCGGCGCATCTCGTCATGTATCTCAAGAACTCCTCCATCCATTGGTGGTCTTTGAGAAAATAAAGCAAAAAGATCCGTTAAAGAGGAAGGAAGGAAGGGAGGGGGTTTTATCAGCAGAGCATGAAGGGTTTATCTAACCAAACCATGGTTAAACAGCTAGCTATAGTACAATGGTTCATGATAACCAATTTGGCATTTTGCTTAACCGCGTAAGTTAGACATAGGGGTTCTGTTAACATATGGTTAGTCTAACCTAGGCTACCTTGCCATGGTTAAATTTAACCACGTACCATGGACAGATGGACTATTGTGGTCGTACTCTAACGTTATAAATTGGGCAAGTTTTAAAGCGAGTGGCTGATGAGGGACGCACGACCAGATTGGTTATGGTAAAATTTGTTTTATGTGAAAAGTATAGACATGGTTTAGTAATATTGAGATTTTATATAGTGACTACATATATCACAAAAGACTATATTCATGTTTATTTTTGTTTCATTTTTTACGTTCCTGAAATAACTAACAATGTAACGACCGTGACCCAATGTGGAAAAGCCCATTTGTTTTTATTAATTAAAACCCAAAACCCTTCTTTTTATTTTGTTCCACATTGGAAGTTTAGAAAACTTACCTCCTTTCCCTTCTCTTATATAAGAAAATCCACCCTTTCTCTTTATTCTCATCAAGTCAAAGTATTTCTTTGCGTGTGACGAGTTGTTGTTGAATTATTCGACGACCAGTCACTAGTGAATTTTCCGGTGGGATTTCCGAGTGAGTTTCCGGCAAGATTTCTGGACGAGCTTCCGGCGGGATTTCTGGACGAGCTTCCAGTGGATTTTTCTAGTAAGTTTGTCGCCTCCTTACTTCTAGTTACAGAAATCTATTTTAGAAAGGTTGTTATTTTAGGAAAGTTTCTACTTTAGGAAACTTTCTATTTTAGGAAAGTTTCCATTTTAGGAAAGGTTCCATTTTAGGAAAAGTTCCATTTTAGGAAACTTTATTTTTGGAGAATCTGAGCCTAAGTCGTTGATTGTCGTGTTGCAGGTGACCTCAGTTGACCGCATCTTCCGTTGTTTATTTCCTGCCAGTGGGTAAGGTGAGGGTCTATTCCGTAAATCCCGTACCAGTGTAGAATTCTCTCTATCGTAGTTTAGATTTCGAATCATGATCCATCTGTTTGAATTGAGTTTGTTTGAGTCTTGATTGTTAGTTAGTTCATTCATTGTAAACTGGAACTAGGGGTCTAGAGGATTCAACCGTTGATTTGATTGTGTGATGTTAAGATATGCGATATATATATGTATGTATACATAGTTATGAGTAGGGACTATGTGAGTGGGCGGGGGTCCAGAGATGTCTGGACTAGCGACGCAGCTTTGGTGGGCGGGGGCTCAGAGACGTCTGGGCTAGCGACGCAGATTGTGTGGGGCGTGGGTGCAGAGACGTTTGCATTCGACGCAACTTTGGAGAGCGGGGGTACAGAGACAGACTGTACTAGCGACGCAACGTATGTATATATATATCCGTATGAGGAGATGCGGGGTGTATGGACTAGCTATATGCTATCATCGCATTGTTTGTGTTGTGTGATGCTTTAGGCATCTTGTTTGTTCATGTTAGAGCTAAACTTCCATAGTGGGAGTTCTATTTACTCAAGTCAGTGGTTTGCGTGTTTAGCATCCCATACCTCACGGAGTAACTCCCCTGTTGCTCACCCCTCTTTCTTCCTCTTGCAGGTGAGCATGACGACTAGTTGGATATGTGGACGGATTGGTGTCTTGGGATCGTTGTATTTTATTTCGGTTTTAATTAACTTTTCGATTTAAGGTACTTGGTTTTAAATTATAAACTCGTTTTTATTTGGAAATTATTTGATTAAAAGGTTCGACATTTTATTTGATTTTATAAATCGGTTTAATTCGATATTTTACCGTAAGTAACACGCCGTTCTCCATATAGGAGGTGACGGGTGTTACAATTTGGTATCAGAGCGGGGTTCCGTCCCGGCTCTGACCTGGGACGGCGATTTATGGGACTCGGATTTCAGCGGTTTTCAATGTTTGTTGGGGATTGGGAATTTCAAAATAAAAGTGACACCCTTCTGTCCATAATCATTCGTTTAGTAGTTAGCGTTTCTGATTTTTTCTTTTGGTGTGGATGAAAATCAAGTTTCTGTTTGTTTCCTTTTGTTTTCATCTCGTGTTCTTCTCTCCTTCGTATTCGTTGAAGTTTTTCTCGGGTTCCGTCTTGGAATTCGGGACGAATTCCGATTAACTGGGGAAGAATTGTAACGACCGTGACCCAATATGGGAAAGCCCATTTGTTTTTATTAATTAAAACCCGAAACCCTTCTTTTTATTTTGTCTCACATTGGAAGTTTAGAAAACCTACATCCCTTCCCTTCTCTTATATAAGAAAATCAACCTTTCTCTTTATTCTCATCAAATCAAAGTATTTCTTTGCGTGTGACGAGTTGTTGTTGAATTATTCGACGACCAGTCACTAGTGAATTTTCCGGTGGGATTTTCGGGTGAGCTTCCGGCGAGATTTCTGGACGAGCTTTCGGTGGATTTTTCTAGTAAGTTTGTCGCATCCTTACTTCTAGTTACAGAAATTTATTTTAGAAAGGTTGTTATTTTAGGAAAGTTTCTACTTTAGGAAAGTTTCTATTTTAGGAAAGTTTCCATTTAAGGAAAGGTTCCATTTTAGGAAAAGTTCCATTTTAGGAAACTTTATTTTTGGAGAATCTGAGCCTAAGTCGTTGATTGTCGTGTTGCAGTTGACCTCAGTTGACCGCATCTTCCGTTGTTTATTTCCTGCCAGTGGGTAAGGTGAAGGTCTATTCCGTAAATCTCGTACCAGTGTAGAATTCTCTCTATCGTAGTTTAGATTTCGAATCATGATCCGTCTGTTTGAATTGAGTCTGTTTGAGTCTTGATTGTTAATTAGTTCATTCATTGTAAATTGGAACTAGGGGTCTAGAGGATTCAACCGTTGATTTGGTTGTGTGATGTTAAGATATGCGATATATATATGTAAGTATACATAGTTATGAGTGGGGACTATGTGAGTGGGCGGGGGTCCAGAGATGTCTGGACTAGCGACGCAGCTTTGGTGGGCGGGGGCTCAGAGACTTATGGGCTAGCGACGCAGATTGTGTGGGGCGTGGGTGCAGAGACGTTTGCATTCGAGGCAGCTTTGGAGGGCGGGGGTACGGAGACAGACTGTACTAGCGACGCAGCGTATGTATATATATATATATATCCGTATGAGGAGATGCAGGGTGTATGGACTAGCTATATGCTATCATCGCATTGTTTGTGTTATGTGATGCTTTAGGCATCTTGTTTGTTCATGTTAGAGCTAAACTTCCATAGTGGGAGTTCTATTTACTCAAGTCAGTGGTTTGCGTGTTTAGCATCCCATACCTCACTGAGTGACTCCCCTGTTGTTCACCCCTCCTATTCCTTCCCCTTTCAGATGAGACTGACGAGCAGGAGTGATTGCTATTGGGCTGGTGCTTTGGGATTTTTATTACTTTCTTTTTCAGACTTGCGGATTTTATGCTTTTATCGATATTTTCGGGATTTATTATGTTATTTGGATTTATGGCTATTGATTGGATTTACGACTTTGGAGTTGACTTTTGAGGAGTAATAAATGAAGATTTTAGACTTTTTATTTATTTAAGTTATTTCGGAAAATGCGGGTGTTACAAACAACTGTTACCGATTCAGCTGGACCTCTTGCTCTTGGCTCAGTTAACTTTATACATAAACTTTCAGGAAATGACCCAAGAGAGTCTCTCATCTGACATCTCTACTAAATTATATATTTATTAAGCGTATCTTCATCTTTCAAAGAAGAAACTTGAACGACGGATATATATCTTGAAAAAGTAGTCTGATATTAACCAAATCATGTTCAACCAACGAAACTAATTAATATGAGAGCTACGATCTGAAACTTAAACGAACCATTTTTATTTATACTAGAGACTTTTTCCAGACTACGCCTGGTTTTTTGCATATTTTAAATAAATTTTGATGTATTTTTTGGTTTGAGTATTTAAATGTAATATAATTTCCAATATATTAATTATGGAGTATTACAACATTTTTTGGTTACCACGTGTCATATATGAGAATTATTCTTAGAATTGTTAAAAAAAACAGGTTGGTCCATCTATACTTATATTATGTTTTTTTAAACTAACTATTAAATTAATTAGTAGAATACAATTCTTTTCTTAAACAAAAACTGCGAAATTACCTAATATGATTAACATATATATCATAATTAATGATTATAAATAATAAATATTTAATAGCAATTTTTTATCCTCTTTTTATTTTGTTTAATTTTATATAATTATATATATTAAATATACAATAAAAATTGTATATATTACATTAAATATATAATTAAAAATTATATTTTTTCTTATATGTTATATTTCAATTTTTTTAAAACGACTATAAATTATTAAAAATAGTTAAAAGTCTCACATAAAATTTATGATTATTGGTAACATTTTTTTAGTTCAACTCATCGTTTTATTAATGGGTCTTGAACAATAATGATTAACTAAATAGACCACATACAAAGTAGAAAGTGTTTTGGTTTAAAAATTGTTGCATACTCAAAATAAAAATGAACCATCATCGGTTTCGTTTAAAACTATGTTACAATAAAAAGTATAAGGTTGCGTAAAATTCCGAATCCAAATAACTGAAACCAAATCCAATCCAAAAATTCGGGTATCTAAACCCGATCCGAACCGAAATATTTCAGGTATCTGAGTTTATTTGAACCAAATTTATATACTTAAATATATTAAATTATTTACAATTTTAATACCTAAAAGAATATACAAAATACATAAGATGTTTTTAAATTGTCCAAAATACTTAAAAATATAAAAATAGTTAAAACTATATGTTTAAAATAGATAAATGTTACTCAAAATACCAAAAATACTGAAAATATCACTTGGTTTTCTATACAAATATTTAATCTAAACTAATTTTCATGTCAAGTCTAAATATTTTAACATACATTATTCAAATTTATATGCTATACATTATTTTTATTTTTAGATTTTTATAAATTTAAAGTATATATGAACTTTACTTTAAAAATAAAAATAAATGAGTTATTCTAACCTAAACCTAAACCGAACATGCAAAAAGTTGAACTAAACCCGCAAAGATCCGAACAATACCTAACCGAACCAAATGATACCCGAATGTTATCCCTAATCAATTGTAAAAAAAGTGATTGATAACAAAATATGAATTGTTTATAATATTTAAATACAACATATTTTAAAAAAAACATTATTTCGCACAAAGCGTGGATTATCATCTTGTAATTATTTATTTGTTCATTTGCCTAAAACTCTAGTATGAAGGCTACAGAACATGAAATGGACTGTTGGGGAGAGGAAGACGGTTTTATTTCCTCTGTTACGTTTTCTTTATCAAAAATGTTTTAATTTTTATAATTTAGAAATAGTTCACTAATAAACTAATATGAATAATGTTTAGTTTTTGAATTTTATTAGTTGAATTGATTAGTAAGTAACTGAAAATTGTTTTTAGTTACATTGTAGTGATAAAATTTATTTTAAATTTTTTTGTAATTTATTTTCTTTTAATTTAAGTTTGTTTTCTTAATCTGAAAATACGTGTGTTTGTTAATTTGTTGTCTTTAACACTTTGAGTATTTAAGATTAGTTAATTTTTCTTTGTTGTATATTTTTATATATTCATCTAATGGTATTGGGTAAGGGTGGATGTTTGGCTATCCGTTCGGGTTCGGATCAGATATTTTGAGTTTTTGAGTATTCCGGTATAGAAATATAAAATCCGTTCGGTTATTTTTATTCTTCGGATCTGGTTTGGGTTTTTTAGTTCGGATTCTGTTATTTTGGATCGGGTTTGGATATTTAGATTTTTTAAAAGAAAATATTAATTGCTCAAGGTTTTTAGTATTTAAAAATATACCTTTAACTAAACTGGGTTTTCTAAAAGTTTAATAGAATAACTGATTAATAATTTTGAAGATAATTTTCTTTTAAAAAGACACTAATTTGGTTATTATAATTAAAATTTTGGATACAATTTTTGTTAATGCACAAAACAAAGCTTGACATGTTTTTTAAGTGAATAACAATCAAAAATTATATATATTATCTGATATAAACTTATATGTAGCATTAATATGATTATTTTATTTTGAATAAAATAAAAGAAATAAACTAAAAATGTAAGATTAAGTATACATATCTTTGATAATCTTTGGATATCCATTCGGGTTCGGATATTATCCGTTTGGGTTTAGGTATCTAATCTCTCCTAACTCAATATCCATTCGGGTATTTTATTACTTCAATTTGCATTCCGGTTCGAGTTTTTGGATCGAATTCTAATGCGGTTTTGGATATCGGATAAAGTACCCAAACTTAGTATTGGGGAAGGTAAATATGATTTCACATATTAGTTCAAACTTGAATTTTTCATTTTTAATGTTAATAGACTATGAATTTCTATGGGATATGTAAGTTACAATTATTTAACTGGATATTAATGATTGATATAATATCTTTGTGATTCCATCATCCTTAATTAACCAGCGGTTGAGGCGACCAGTGAAAGTCTAGAGCACCATCTCGTGTATGTGCCAATGACTTCGTTCATTACTTGTAAACGTTCATTACTTGTAAATGTCCTCTTCCCTCTAATGCAGAGGTGAACACAACAGGGATTCCTGTAATCTGTAACCAAAACATTATGTTTCTCATCGCTCAAGAACCTCAAGAGTTCACAAAAGATCGGTTTCTTTCTTTCAGTTATTACTAAGGAGTAATGACAGATCAGATAACCTATGGAATAACTGCCTGAACTTCAATGGGAACAACTTCTTTGATTTTCTTGTACATCTCAGAGTTTTGTTTCCCTCTTAGACAATCCATTTTGTTAACGATAACGACTAAACCACGTCCTTCTTCTACAGCCCGTCTAGCTATAACTACTTCTGAATGTGTCATACTGCGTTGAGATTTTATGATCTGGAACAAAAAACATGTCATCGCTTTATTGACACAGTTTTTATTTCCGTTTAAGTGTCAAGAATCACTTGACACAGTTTTATTTCCGTTTAAGGTTTGGACCATGAATCCTCTAGTAAAGGATGGAGAACTTCATAAAGTGCTGTCATCCCAAGTCCTGTCTCAGCCGAGATAGCAGTAGGCTCACCGAATCCAAGCGCAAGAGCCTCAGAAGCAACTTCAGCAAGAGATTCACCAATAGACTCTGATTTGTTCATCACTACTATAGGCTTAATTTGTGGCGCATGCTTGCTCAGCCATTTACCAACTTCCAAATCCAACGGATGCAAACCCGCCCTACAAAAAAACATGAACACAAGAATATGAATAAAGCACTAACAACAGCTTAGTCGATTGCAACTTGAGATTAAAAAAAATCTTTCACCTCACGTCGATAATAAGAACTGCAAACTGAGTCCTTGCAAGAACATTAGCAGTCATAGATGTGGTTCTCCCGAGAATAGTACCAGAAGAAACTTCGGTCTCAATACCAGCAGTCCAAAACATTGAACCTCAAGTCACCTAACTAACATAGATTTGGAACCCTAATCTCTGATTTAAGCTTACCATTCAACCCCAGATCTTTAATCACAGTTCCGATAGCATCCTTGCTGCTATAGATTTGGCCCTGATAGTAGGTGGTTACAATTTCAGGGGATGTCATCTTATTTTGTTAGTTCAGCGGAGCCTTGCCGTCGGGGTTCTCAGATTTCATAGCCATTGTTTGGTGTGGTTGAAGCTGTGTTTGGGCGAAAAATTTTATTTAAAGAGAGAAAGGAGTGGAGTCGGATTGTGAACGTATTTGGCGTTGCAAAGATTAATAAAGGGAATTAAATGTAAAAAGGTGGGGGTGGAGTTAACTACAGACGGCAGAATGATAACAATTGTGGAGACGATGAAGGTGAAGAGTCGGTAATTCCACGTATTTTCGTCCAGTTCAATTGGACACAGTAATTAAGTGACATGGCATGAAAGTGATTCCTGATTGGTAGATTTTATTGTCCGACGTATCAATATATCCTCCTTTTAGTATAGGTTAGATATGAAGGACGGATACACCCTGTAACGTGTTCCTAACCAAATCACGTTCAACGGTTCAACCAATGAAACAACCAGAAATAACAAGAAAAGAAAAACGCGAGAAAGAGATTTTTGTAGGCGACGACGATGACCACATCAAACGACGTAGTTCCATTAGAGAAAAAAAGATTCTCATCATCATGACGTAGAAAAAGGACTCAGCAGCAGCGAAGATACGCGGAGAGGCAGGGGCGAAGCTAGAATAATATTTCTATGGGTGCAAAATTTCATAATTGACAAAAGGAGGTCTCAAACCTAAGACAACATGGGTGCACAATTCCATCAAACCATATCACCTACCTAATTTCTTTGTATTTCTACATTATAAACTGATATTAGTAATAATATTATGGGGGCACTTGCCACCATAATGAATGCCTTGGCTTCACCCCTGCAGAGAGGGCGAGGGAGAGAAAGAGTAAGACGGAGCCGAGCAAAAGGTGTGCGTCGCAATCCTCTCTTGTTCTTCGTATGCGCTCCATCACCACCGACGTTGTAGTGATTCTGGCGATCACCAGCGTGAAACAGATATTCGCTAACGTGTTAAACTCCGCGTTGCATCCCGTCTTTATTCCACGGTTCGGATCTGATTTCAGGTCGTGTCCTTTGTAGATGGCGAAAATGGAGAGCAGCATTGCAACAATTTGACGAGGGATTAAACGACCAAACTCTTGATGTTCATTGATATATGGTGTTTTTAATACCATTATATGTGTGCTTTGAGTTAATTCTCAGTCCTAATTCGTGCTTATTTGATATCATTCTAGGTTTGGAGCATGTGAAAGAGCAAAGAAGAGAGTTCCATGAAGAAAGATTTCATTTTGGAATATCCGACGCAGAACAGCCAGTTAGACCAATCCGAAGGTTGTTCCCGAAGAGAACAAGCGTCTAACTGTTCTCGATCACTAAGGAAACTTCCAAGATTTCGTAAGTTTGCCCTGGATTTCATCTCTTCTCTCTTTATCACCGGCGCCTCCATATAAAAAGTCTATCCTATCATTTCTTTTTGACTACGTTAGTTTGGCAAGAAACCTAGAACTATTTTGGCGATTTAGCAACTGAGAAGGCTTCATCTCTCATTTTCACGAGAAGATCATCTTGAACCCTTGTCTTTCTACTTTATTTTATATGCAGTATTATTCATAAATCATGTCTGTATCACTTTGCTTTATGATTGAGTAGTCGGCTAAGCTTGCTTAGGGTTTTAGGGTGTCAATCGCATGAGCTAAACGCAAATAAGTGATTTTAATTGTTCTTCATTCATATTGTTCTTACTGCTTGCATTGAATTGATCACTTAATGTTCGATCTTAAGTTTAATCACCTAGCTAACATCTTAGGAGATAAATTGACATATATTGAATGAGCTTCATATCCCTAATCAGCGAGAGTAGATATTAGGGTATTAAGAGAACTAATCGGACCTGATCTCTAAGGCTTGCTATTCCAAGTGAGAGCTTAGGACTCAAGACCGATTAGCACATGGAACAAGTCCACGATAGTGGATTGTTCTAGCCGAGTGATCCGAGTTCTAGACTGCACCTCATTGCACTTGAATAGTTGCTTGGTTCCGCATTGACACCCGATGAACAACCCTAAGCCGGCTTTCATTTAAATCGAATTTGAATCTCTAGGCATTCTAGTTACTTGCGTCGCCATTGATTTTAAAACCCCACTTGTTTCCCAGCTTAATATTGAACTTATAAGAGTAAAGAATAAACTGGTCCTCTGGATTGAATCTCAAATATTACAATTACCACTGTTAACTTGACAGTAGCAAGGATTCATTTTTAGTGTATCAAGTTTTGGCGCCGTTGCGACGGGGACCAGGCTTTTACCTTTATATTTCGGTTTAATATTTAGTCTGAGATATCTAACTTGCTTTTAATTCTTTGTTGGAACAGATGATCCAAGTGGATGACCAGTAGACATACTTGGAGCAACGCACGAGGACCACTACATCATCTGACCAACGACGAACTCGCAAGATTAGAAAGACAAAACCGTCAACAGCCGAGAACAACCGATACCAACATGGGTGATCACGGCAATCAAGATGACCTCACTGCTGCACTGGCAATCATTCAACAACAAATGCAGACTCAGCAACAACAGATGTTGCAGATGCAGCAGACCATCCAGAATCAGCAACAAGCTGCTCAAGAAGCAGCTGAGAACGCCGCGCGAGAAGAGCGTGGTGCTCCTATTGGAGAGCGGAACTTCGCTACTAACCGCTCCCCCATCAACCCTCCTCCTTGCACTCGGCAAGATTACGAAATCAAATCTGCACTGATAAGTCTGGTACAGAAGAGCACGTTCAGCGGTCTCACTACTGACATCCCGATGGACCACATCGAAGCCTTTAAGAGAATCTGTAATTTCTCTCGCTCTAACGGAGTGCCACCAGACTATGTCAAATGCACGCTGTTCCCATTCTCCCTTGAAGGGAAAGCTTCTCGCTGGCTCCAATCTCTGCCAACTGGCTCTCTTAACTTATGGGACCAGGTCCGATCAGCGTTCTTGAGCCACTTCTATATGAAGTCTAAAACCGCGGCTCTACGGCACAAGATCTCCAATTTCAAGCTGAAGTATGATGAACCTTTTCATGAAGCTTGGGAGAGGTACAAGGAGTACCAGAGAGAGTGCCCGCACCATGGGTTTGACGATGACTATATAATGGAGGTGTTCTATGATGGAGTGAGCTATGAGTTTCGAAACACCTTTGATTCTTCGAGTAATGGAGATTTCATGACTCAAACCATACCTGGTGCGTTCGAGCTGATTGAGAACATGGCTTCAAGTTCACTAAACAAGAACAAGGAGCATGACCGCTCGAAGAGTGTGAACAGCATAGTTGATCTCGCTGCAAAGGTGGACCAACTGCTTAAGGGAAACCAAAGCCAAGTGTTCATAATGGAAGAAGCAGCTCCTGAGAAGAGTGCCGGTGACCTGGCGTTTGATGCTGAAATATCAGGAGACGATCAGCAAGAGGTGAGCTACGTGAATGGGCAAGGATGGTAGCTCAAAAACTACCACCCAAACCCTAACGTGAGGAACAACCCACAGCTTTTCTGGCCTAAGCAAGACAAACCAGCTGATCCTGCACAGAGTAACCAAGGTCAGTATGCCGGGTATCAAAAGAACTACCAACCCTGGACCTATGTTCTAAGCCAACCGCAGAACAATCCACCTCAGATGCAGAAACACCAGAACACTCAGCTAGCTACCTCCGCTCCTGTCGTTGTTCCGCAAGATGAGACAAAAGCTATGTTGCAGCAGCTGCTCCAACGACAACAGCTCCAAGGGAAGGCTCTAAACCAGGTTACTACCGAGATCAATACCAGAATGAACCATATGTTCAGTGATTTGAGCACCAAGTACGACAATGTCGTGAGCCATATGAGACAGATGGACATTCAGATTGCTCAGACTACTGAGAGCGTCAAGGGGCAACAAGGTACTCTACCTGGGAAAACCGAAAAAACCCTAAGGAGTGCAATGCGGTTGAGTTGAGAAGTGGAAAGCAACTGTCGGAACCGGTAAAGAAGAGGTTCACTGCGGCTGAGAAGGGGAAGCAGAAAGATTCGGAACAACCACCAGCCGATACCCCGGCAGCTGAGAAGGAGAGGGAACCAACAGTTGGAACCAATTCGCCAGGACCAGAACAACAAGCTGAGGCTGTCCGCTCGATCCCAGAGCATGTTCCTACTCGCGAATATACTCCTAAAGTCCCTTACCCTGTTCCAGCAAAGGCTACTCGTAAGGACCGAAAGGAGATGAAGTGCAGAAAGATGCTGGAGGATCTAACCGTCCGACTCCCCTTGATGGATGCGATCCAGATGATGTCCTCCATGCGCAGCTTTATGAAGGGATTGATCTCAGGAAAAATATCAGAGGAGAGCGAATTCATGACTGTCTCTAAGGAGTGCAGTGCAGTGCTTCAGAACAGGCAGATAAAGAAGCGAGGAGACCCTGGCAAGTTCGTCCTCTCTATCCAGATTGGGAAGACAGTTTTCTCATGCTCCTTGGTTGATCAGGGATCCAGCGTAAACCTCATGCCCTACTCTGTAGCACGACGTCTGGGATACACGCATTTCAACCCAACTAGGATGTCCTTGGTGTTCGCGGATAGATCAGTTAAGTCCCCAGTTGGTATTCTAGAGGATCTCCAAGTAAAAGTTGGGAACACCTCTGTTCCAGCAGACTTCGTAGTTCTAGAGCTGGAAGAGGAATCCAAAGATCCTCTCATTTTAGGAAGACCATTCCTATGTACTGTTGGAGCCATCATTGATGTGCGGCAAGGGAAGATTGATCTCCATCTGGGGGACATAGTCATGATGTTTGAGATGGATGAGTTGCTGAAGAAGCCGATGTTGGATGGACAGACCTTCGAGGTGGATGAAGGGATTGGTCCGTTGCAACCTCGCAAAGGGATGATCGAGGAGATTCTTACAGAAGATTCACTCGAGCTTGCACTAGTAGGAGCTGAGGCCGAGCAGAGTGTCGAGAACATTGACGCAGATGGGTATGCTAAGATGCTTGACTCCGCAAGGAGTATGGGAAGAATGGTGGCGAGTCTAAGTCTGGGGGAAGAGAGCAACAAGGAAGAGAACACTCCAACTGGAGCGACCCCTTTACTGAACTCGCATGTTCTGCCGAACCTACCTGATGATCCCTGGAGCGAGTTGAAGGCTCCCAAGGTTGAGCTAAAACCTCTTCCCAAGGGGCTCAGGTACGCTTTCTTAGGTTCGAATTCCACTTATCCTGTCATTGTGAACGCTGAACTCAAAAATGTGGAAACTGCGTTGCTTTTGTGTGAGCTTAGGAAGTATCGTAAGGCATAAGGATATTCACTAGCTGACATATGTGGCATCTCATCTGATTTATGCATGCATAGAATATACCTAGAAGATGAATCAATGACTACTGTTGAACATCAGAGGAGGTTAAACCCGAATCTAAAAGATGTTATTAAGAAAGAGATAATGAAACTTCTTGAAGCGGGTGTGATCTATGCCATATCTGATATTAAGTGGGTTAGCCATGTTTATGTAGTACCTAAGAAAGGTGGAATCACTGTTATCACAAATGAAAAGAATGAATTGATCCATACTAGAACAGTGACAGGACATCGCATGTGCATTGATTTCAGAAAATTAAATGCAGCCACTAGAAAGGATCACTTTCCACTTCCCTTCATTGATCAAATGCTTGAGAGATTGGCTAACCACCCATATTACTGCTTTTTAGATGGTTATTCAGGTTTCTTTCAGATCCCTATCCATCCAGACGATCAGGAGAAGACGACGTTCACATGCCCATACGTAACGTACGCATATAGAAGAATGTCATTTGGCCTGTGCAATGCGCCAGCAACATTTCAGCGCTGCATGATGTCGATCTTTACTGACCTGATTGAAGATATTATGGAGGTTTTCATGGACGATTTCAGTGTCTTTGGAAGCTCCTTTAGTGTCTGTTTGTCAAAATTGTGTAGGGTACTCAAAAGGTGTGAGGAGAAACATCTGGTGCTCAATTGGGAGAAGTGCCACTTCATGGTCAGAGATGAGATTGTTCTAGGGCATAAGATCTCCGAGAAAGGCATTGAGGTGGATAAGGCAAATGTCAAGGTGATGATGAGCTTGCAACCACCAACAACTGTAAAAGCTATCAGAAACTTCTTGGGTCACGCAGAGTTTTACAGGAGGTTCATCCAGGATTTCTCAAAAATAGCGAGACCACTCACCAGACTGCTCTGCAAGGAGATCAAGTTTGATTTCGACAGCGAGTGCTTAGCTGCGTTCCACACGATCAAAGGAGCTCTAGTCAGCGCACCTGTTGTACAACCGCCAGACTAGGATCTCACCTTCGAGATCATGACTGATGCTAGCGACTTTACAGTTGGAGCAGTCCTTGGACAGCGCAAGGATAAGAAACTTCATGTGATCTATTACACAAGCAAAACCATGGATGAAGTTCAATGCAGATATGCTACGACTGAGAAGAAACTCCTGCCTATTGTTTTTGAATTCGAGAAGTTCAGATCCTACCTGGTGGGATCGAAGGTGATTGTGCACACAGACCATGCTGCTCTTAAGTACTTGCTCACAAAGAAGGATGCAAAACCGAGGTTGTTCAGGTGGATTCTTCTTCTCCAAGAATTTGATCTGGAGATAAAAGACAAAAAGAGAGTTGAGAATGGGGTTGCAGACCACTTGTCCAGAATGAAGATTGAGGACAACACAACCCTTGATGAAGAACACACAGTGGAACACGTCAACGCGATTGGTCTGCGCTTCACGGAACAACCCCTGAGCATAACATCCGATTGTTCTCGCGTACCGGAACAAACAGTAGCCGCGATCCAAAAGCAGTACTCTCACCTCCCCTGGTTTGCTGAGATTGCAAACTTCCTAGCTGCTGAAAATGAACCACTTAAGTTCACTGGAAACGAGAAGAGAAAATTCTTAAGAGAGGCGATGCAGTATGTTTGGGATGAACCGTACTTGTACAAAAATTGCAAGGATGGCATATTCAGAAGGTGTGTTCCAGAGGCAGATATTCCAGGGATTCTACATCATTGCCATGGTTCCTCTTATGCAGGGCACTTCGCCACATTCAAAACGGTTTCCAAAATCCTCCATGCAGGTTTCTGGTGGCCAACTATGTTCAGAGATGCTCACGCCTACATAGCTCGATGCGATGCATGCCAGCGAATTGGGAACATTAGCAAACGAAAAGAAATGGCTCAGAATTACATTTTAAAAGTTGAGGTGTTCGACTGTTGGGGAGTCGATTTCATGGGACCATTCCCTTCGTCCTTCAAGAACGAGTACATCCTGGTTGCCGTTGACTATGTCTCCAAGTGGGTAGAAGCAGTGGCGAGTCCCACTAATAATGCAAAAGTGGTGACTAAGATGTTCAGTTCCATCATCTTTCCGAGATTTGGGGTGCCTAGAGTGGTCATTAGCGATGGCGGAACACACTTCATCAACAAGGCATTTCAGGGCCTGTTGAAGAAGAATGGGGTGGAACACAAGGTGGCTACCGCTTATCATCCCCAGACGAGTGGACAGGTTGAAGTTTCCAACAGGGAGGTCAAGAACAGTCTCCAGAAAACAGTCAATACCTCGCGCAAGGACTGGTCGCTTAAGCTGGACGATGCTCTCTGGGCCTTCAGAACAGCCTACAAAACGCCGCTAGGGACCACCCTATCACCTGGTCTATGGTAAGGCTTGTCATCTTCCTGTCGAGCTCGAATACAAGACTGCATGGGCGGTCAAGTTACTGAATTTCGACATCAAGCCAGCAACTGAGAAGCGCATGATCCAAGTCCATGAGTTGGAAGAGATAAGGCACCTCGCCTATGAGAGTTCCAAAATTTATAAGAAGAAGAACAAAGCCTACCATGACAAGCGAATCATTGCCAGACATTTCGAACCAAACGATAAGGTCTTGCTCTTCAACTTCAGACATAGGCTGTTCCCAGGCAAGCTGAAATCTAGATGGTCCGGACCCTTCACCATTAAGGAAATCCGACCTTACGGAGCTGTTGTGTTGCTGGACAGTAAGGGAGACGAGTTCGTCGTCAATGGTCAGCGCATCAAGCATTACCTTGATGACTCCACTATCGCAGAGGGTGAAGAAAATCCCCTAAGCGATCCCCCATCAGCCTGATCGGCTGAGCCAAGTCAAGCTAATGACTTTAACTAACCGCTTGGTGGGAGGCAACCCACTGGTGAGTGTATATATTATTTTCTATAGTCTATTATATTTATTTTCAGACTTAGTTTGCAGGTCGAAAACAAGAAAACCGAAGACTTCAGTCAGAACAACCGAAGGACTGGTCTCCTAG
This sequence comes from Brassica napus, assembly GCF_020379485.1. Classification (NCBI taxonomy): domain Eukaryota; kingdom Viridiplantae; phylum Streptophyta; class Magnoliopsida; order Brassicales; family Brassicaceae; genus Brassica; species Brassica napus. Next base: position 13,715,537 of record NC_063448.1, read on the forward strand.
TGGAACAACCCATCGCCTGTTCCAGGTAAGTGTCTCGGACCCAAAATAATAATAATAATAATAATATATAAAAAAGGGGGTAAAAGGAAGCGGTTAGGGTTTCGCCTATTTAGGGCCTCACTCTACCTCTTTCCCGTCTCACTCACCGTACACCTCCCCACTTGCGAATTAGAGCAATCACCAAAACCTCATATGACCTCGGAGAGCTGGCGGATGTGACAGATGATCAGGCTTACCGATGCTGGATGGTTGACTCGCAGCGGAAGAACAACAGTCTCATGCGGAGGATCCTCCATCTCGTTACCGGCGGCTGCATTAGCGGAAGTAACCAGCGACAGTCACCAGCAGCGCAGACCCCACGACCACACCGTCCAGGCAAGGAGCCTATGGGAACAGGCCCTTCAACTGAGGAGGTTCATCGCTCGCGCAACAGACGTTCGCTTGATCCAGCCGAGAGCGGCAAGTCCGATTGAGTCCACCAGGCCTTTTCTCTATCCATTGTTTTATCCATCTGAACTCTTTATCTATTTGCTGTGTATTTGACTGACTCCGATTTGATGTCACACCAGGGATAGTGTGAATTAAGTCTGGGGGAAGCACTTGTTTGTGTGCTGCTACTCTATGTTTTTATTTCTGAGTCAGTCCCTATGTCATTTGGATGTTTTATTGAGTCAGTTTAGGATCGAGTCAGCTAAAACTCTTGTGGGAATTAGGACCTTGTGTTGTGATAATCTTTTAACCACCTCGTGCTCTAACATTCTTATCCAGTGACCTTAGCAGTGATGAAAGACCCACACTTGGACCTGGAACACCCCTGACTTATCTCATTTGATTCTCCGGAAGCTCTCAACCGATCAGGTTACACTGGGTAGACTCAACTCCACCTAACTTGAATCTAATCTTGACTGAAATTCTTCTTGTTATGGGCACTAAATCAGGGAAACGAGACTTACACTCAGGACTTCTTACTCTTTTTACCAATCTTGCTGATCCTGAGTGGCTAGCTCATCTTTAGCTAGTTCCCACCTTGCGCTTAAGCCTTTATTTTCACCCTCATACACTCTGTTTTTCAGTGTCATATGTGCAGATATGTGCAAAAGGGTCGGAGAGGAAATGATCGACGCAGCCTCTTACTCGTTAATGCCATACATTCAGAGAAGAGAGATCAAGCATGAAGAGAACAGTCGATGAGACCATGCTCTAACAAGAGAACAGTCTATGGGTGCATGTTCTAACCAGAGGAACAATGGCGACCAGTGAAAAACAAAAGAATAGACCACCAGTGGCTGCAAAACATTCATTATGTTGCCTCTCCCTCGCAACCCCATCACCTTGTAAAAAAAAAATATATATATATATATATATATATATATATATATATATTTTTTTTTTTTTTTTTTTTTTATGGTGATGGAGATGGGGAAGGTGAATCCGAAAAATACACGCCACTGGGAAGGTTGAGCAAGGAGTTGGTACCAATTTTTGAGGAGTAGACAAAGGAAGCCAAGAACTGAAGAACAGTCCCACAGTTGATCAGAAGGAGAGAACAACTGCACCCGTGAAGCAGAAACGAGTAAGGGATGTGGACATCAATGGATCCGTCATCTCTTGCTATTTTGCGCGATATCCTGCATCCACTTAAAATTGGTAGCCCCTAAACACTCTTAGCTCCACCATGAAATAGCATGTTCCTTACCTAGCCTGTATACACTGAATAGTGCCTGTGATGAGAAGCTCACGCTGTTCTTAATTGAATTTAAGGAGTTTTGTCTCGATAGTGTATCCTTTTTCAGGTATGAGATACAGAGTATGGAGCTGATTTTCGAACAGTGATCGTGGGTGTTCTGGTAAGGGTGTGTGGTCTGAGTCTACAGCTTGTATGGTTCAGAGATGTGTGGTAAGAGTATGGTTATTGAGGACAAGCGAGTTCCCACTCTTTCAAACCTTTCTCCCTGCCCTTGAGGATTGGCCTTGTTCGAGGACAAACAAGGATCTAAGTCTGAGAGAATTGATATATGGTGTTTTTAATACCATTATATGTGTGCTTTGAGTTAATTCTCAGTCCTAATTCATGCTTATTTGATATCATTCTAGGTTTGGAGCATGTGAAAGAGCAAAAAAAAGAGTTCCATGAAGAAAGATGTCATTTTGGAATATCCGACGCAGAACAGCCAGTCAGACCAATCCGAAGGTTGTTCCCGAAGAGAACAAGCGTTTGACTGTTCCCGATCGCTAAGGAAACTTCCAAGATTTCGGAAGTTTGCCCTAGATTCCATCTCTTCTCTCTTTACCACCGGCGCCTCCATATAAAAAGCCTATCCTATCATTTCTTTTTGACTACGCTAGTTTGGCAAGAAACCTAGAACTATTTTGGCGATTTAGCAACTTGTAAGGGAGAAGGCTTCATCTCTCATTTTCACGAGAAGATCATCATGAACCCTTGTCTTTCTAGTTTATTTTATATGCAGTATTATTCAGAAATCATGTATGTATCACTTTGCTTTATGATTGAGTAGTCGACTAAGCTTGCTTAGGGTTTTAGGGTGTCAATCGCATGAGCTAAACGAAAATAAGTGATTTTAATTGTTCTTCATTCATATTGTTCTTACTGCTTGCATTGAATTGATCACTTAATGTTCGATCTCAAGTTTAATCACCTAGCTAACCGCTTAGGAGATAAATTGACATATATTGGATTGTTCTAGCTGAGTGATCCGATCAGCAAAGGAAACAAGGCCACGATAGTGGATTGTTCTAGCTGAGTGATCCGAGTTCTATACTGCACCTCATTGCACTTGAATAGTTGTTTGGTTCCACATTGACACCCGATGAACAACCCTAAGCCGGCTTTCATTTAAATCGAATTTGAATCTCTAGGTATTCTAGTTACTTGCGTCGCCATTGATTTTAAAACCCTACTTGTTTCCCAGCTTAATATTGAACTCATAAGAGTAAAGAGTAAACTGGTCCTCTGGATTGAATCTCAAATATTACAATTACCACTGTTAACTTGACAGTAGCAAAGATTCATTTTTAGTGTATCATTCATCCATTGGTATAGAGATAGAGAGAGAACAAGAAAAGGAAGATTATAAACTTGGTGCGTGGGTTGGGTCTTCGTAGTACGTTTAAAGAGTGAGGGGTTTATGAGCGTGGTGGCTACGTGGGTTTATTTAACTTAGCCATGGTAAAATTTGACCGTGTGTCATGGTTTACAATAACCGTAACGACTCGGATAAAGTTTCAAAGCGAGAGGTGATGACCAGACAGGCTGGACGGAAGGACGAATGGACCTCTTGGTCACCGTATAAATGGTTTTATGAAATATCGGTTCACTGCTTAACCGGAAATCGATCATTTGGTTTAATCAAATTGTTTACCGGGTTGAAAACTTTGTCCAGTTTCTTTTTTTTACTTCCGAGTCATCATTTTTTCTTTTTGAAAGAATTTTAAATTTTATTCACTTCAAAACACATTTGTACAAACTATGCTTTCTTTTGTTGACAAAGTAAAGTGCAAACTATATTTACTTTAGAGAAGAATTTGAAAGAATCATCTGCTTCCAAACCACAACTCCATGGCCTTCTCATATTTGCTTATCGGCTTCCTTCTCAAGGAAAATATTATGTTTCGAATTTGCTTATCCAAACGTATGATGAGTCGGCCAACAGTTTGAGGAGGCTCTCCACGCGACGAGTATTTCTCTCATACCATATGGCATAAGCTACAACTTGAAAACAATAGCGAAACAGAAAAGTTGAGGTTCTATCTTGTAAGAGCATTTCCAACCCTACTGCAAAATTTACTGAAAAATGGAGTGGATTATGCAGCTGTGAACAAACAAAAAATGCATTACTCCATATACAGTGGGGTTGGAGATGCTCTTACCACTGACAAGAGCTTGCATCAGAGACGCCCATTGATCTGATACACCGAAACCATCTAAACCCATGACCGTTCCCCTCCAAACTTCACCAGAAAAGAGCATTCAAAGAATAAGTGGTCTCGCGATTCAGTAACAGAATTGCAAAGCCAGCAAGTAGACACAACTTGGGGATTCCACCTAAGGATCATATCCCCTGTTGATAGCCTGTTGTGAGCTGCAAGCCAAGTGAGAAAAGAGTATTTAGGAGTTTCCCCTGGAAACCAAATCCCCTTGAACCATGGCGTTTTTGGCAAATGAGATCTGATTATATTCCACTTTTGTGAAGAACTGAAGCCTGGACGAAACTCATCATTCTCCCTTCTCCATTGACAGACATCATCCTCCTGATTATGCCCTTGATTTCGGAGACGAAGAATCTCATGTTCTATTTGCATAAAAACAAAAACTATGTGCCTGCGTCGTCTATATGATTGAGCTGCTCTCTCAACTGTTGCGTTTAGAGGAATTCCAAGATCAATGCAGCTCCTCTCTCCTGTTAGATTGATCAGCACGCCCAACTGAGACCAATCATCATACCAGAAAGATGTCGTAGAGCCATTATTGATCTCCACTTTAGTAAACTGCTTGCGTTGATTTGGCACTGATTTGGAGCAAAGACTATTAATCTCTTGGATGCACTGATTTGGCAAGCGAAAAGCAGACATCCATAAGTTTGCTAGACTGTAGAGTACTGAACCAATCAGTTGCAGGCGGCCCGCAAAGGAGAGATGACGCTCAGTTCATGAACTTATCTTTGATTTAATTCTCAAAATCAAGGGACCATAATCATCAACAGACATTTTCTTGGACATCAAAGGGAGCCCCAAATATCTAACCGGCAGAGCACCATCTTCGAAGGGGAATTGTTCAAGAATTGCTATACTATCATCCTCCTTCACACCAGCCAGAAACAATGTTGACTTCTCCAGACTAATGTTCAAACCTAACATTTTGGTAAGCTCCTGAAAGACTTCTAAAATACCTTCAATGGACCGCTTCTTTCCATTCGAGAACACCAGAACATCATCAGCAAAACAAATGTGGGTGAGATGTAAATCCTGGAAATAAGGGTGATATCCCATGCGATTCTCGAATGCTGCTTTATCCAGGAGCTTAGACAGCACTTGCATACATATCACAAAAAGATATGGAGAGAGCGAGCAACCTTGTCGAAGCCCTCTTTTGCTGTTAAAATATCCTCCTAGTTCACCATTTATCTGAATAGAAAACGATGCAAGCTCAATACAATTTTTAATCCACATAATGAATCTCTCTGGCAGATGCATTGCTTCAAGGACAAATATCAGAAAAGACCACTAGACAGAATCAAAGGCTTTGAAGATGTCAATCTTCACTGCACATATAGCTGAAACAAAGGTTTTATGATAGCTCTTGACTAGTTCCGAAGCCTGAAGGACATTCTCCGTAAGAAGTCTATCTTGGAAAAACGCTGACTGATTCAAGGAGATGAAAGAAAGTAGTAATCTTTCCAAGCGGTTTGCCAGAATCTTAAATATGACCTTGTAAATCACGTTGTAACACGAGATATGGTGGTAATCCTTCATATAAAATGCATCGTTTTTTTTGGGAATGAGAGCCAAGATTGTAGAGTTGATCCCTTCCGGGAGAAAACTTTTAACAAAAAAAGACTGCACCGCGTGTACGAAGTCCCCGCCAGTAATAGCCCAAGTCATCCTTTTATTGGTCCATCACCAATCTATCATAATCTGGCTCATTGTTTCAATAATTATGGCCCAAATTCGTAACAAGTACGTCTCATTCATCAATAGTCATTGTTCTAATAGTTTATACTTGTAAAAAAATAGTTTATACTTTAAGAAAAAAAAACGGTCGGTTACTCGGCGCATCTCTCAAGAACTCCTCCATCCATTGGTCTTTTTGAGAAAAGGAAACTTAAAGATCCGTTAAAAAGGAAGGGGAAGGGAGGGGGTTTTATCAGCAGAGCATGAAGGGCTTATCTCAATGGTTCTTTCTTTTTTTGAAACACCTTTTCTTTGAAACACTAGTACAATGGTTCACAATAACGAATTTGGCATTTTCCTTAACGGCGTAAGTTAGTTAGACTAGTAAGACTAAGAACTAACAACCAGAGACTACTTTCGTGACCGTGAATGGTCCTGTGAGACAACGGTTATATATATATTCCTTGGTTCATTACTTCATTTATTAGTTGTTGACCGCCGGTTTGTGGTCTCATGTAACATGTTACATAAAATCCTCTCAACTATATTATAATGATTAATTATATATGTATGTATGTTATGTAACTATGGAACGGAAACGAGATATGTAGACGCTCTTGCCTTGTCGCACTTTGCAGTAAAAAAAAGGTGATAAACATATATGGGGTTTGTTAACATATTGCCATGGTTAAAATTTTAATCACGTACCGTGGCCTGTGAGGGTCAGTGAGGGTCACAAGTGTTTTTCAAGTCATCCTTTTATTCATAATCTTAGGGCAACTCCATCGCTTATGATAGAATTGGTGAGGGACCAATAAAAGGATGACTTGAAACTTAAAAAAGGACTAGGTGTTTTGTCCGCACATGCGGGCATAATCTTTTTATGAATACTTATTAGTTTATGTCTTATTAATCTAAAATCAGTATAATAAATTATTATTTATATTTTCAAACTTTTAAATCAAATATCAAAGTATTTATATATATGTCAAATATTTTTCATCAAAATATATACTTATTATTGTGTTAATTATTTTAAAATACTCATCTCTTATAAATAGTTTAGAAAATATCTTTATATAAATTTTTTGCTTGAGTAATATTTAATTATAAATTGTTTTGTATCTTATTTTTTTTTTAACTTTTATAATAAAAAATATTTTTTTCAGATAGCAACACAAGATATATAAAATTATCTTATTTTTTTAATATGTTTTTGATAATTTTATTATATTATTTTATAATCAATTGTTTAATATTTAATATAACATATAAATTTAAATTATTAAAATAAAATTCGTTAAGTGTATTGTTTAAATTAATAAATTAGTGAATCAATTAGAAACTAATAATAAATCAATAACTTAGCTAAAAGTCTAAAACCTAATAAAAATATGACATAAAAGAAAAAGTTACTAAATATTTAATATAGCATATAAATTTAATAGTATTAAAATGAAATTTGTTTTAATTATATATAAGGTTCATTAAGGGTATTTTTTAAAATTAATAAATTAGTGACTCAGCTAAAAACTAATAATAAATCAATGATTTAGCTAAAACCTAATAAAAACATGACAAATAAAAAAATTACCTAAAATTATGGAAAATATGACAAATCAGCAAATTCACTTCTCAAATAATAATATAGATAAGCTACACAAGGTGTGATACTTGAACCAACATTTTATTTACGACTTATTCTCGGGTTACACCCCTAGGGTGAACCTCTATGTTCACCAACCAATAGGATTGTGTTATTTCATATTCGATATCTTTTGAAAAAGGAAACAAAATATTGTCAAATTATATTATATTTTTAAAATTAAAAGGTAAAAAAAATAAATAAAAAATAATAGTAATTACAAAAAAAATATTTTTAACGTAGTCAGCAAAACATTAAATCATAAATCCTAACGGTCGCTCATGCGGTTGGTGGAGTTGGTGGAAGAAGTTTCTTTCGTCTCTTCCTTATCCGAATGCGCACGCAACTCCGTCCAGACCGTGTTGTTTATCGACTTTGGGACCTTTTAATAAAAAAAAAAAGAAAATAGTTTAATAAATTAAAAAATAGTTTAATAAATTAAAAAAAAATTGTTTAATAAATTAAATCGAACCTTATTGATTTCCCACTTCTTCTTCCACTCGTGGATCTGCTTCCCATAGTTGTCCATAACTTTATGGACGAAGTGGTGATAGATAAAGAGCGTCTCATCGGAATTCCAGTTGAATTCTTGCTGAAAAAAAAACACAATTAGTAGAAAATTTATATTAAAGATTAAAAATATAAGTAAAAAATTAGAATACTTACCGCAAACTGACGAAACCACAGATGCTGCTTGTCGGTAGGAAAGTCAGTGAAAGTCGGATGTCCCTTGTCGAGGGCCGAGTACATCATACGGTTGATCCATGCGCTGATCCCGTTCCCGGATCGGTTGAACCAAATAAAAAGAACAAACGCTTAATAATGAATCAAATTTTAATGAAAAAAAAATATGTTTAATTACCATGTTTGACCCCGTCCATGTGGATACGGAGTGAGATAAGGAAGATGGTCACGACCGGGCTGTCGAACCAACTCCGCAACACTCATCACGCCCGGAGGACCCGGAGGAGCAGGAGCGGGTGCAGCAGCGGGAGCGAGAGGAGCAGGAGCGGGTGCAGCAGAGGGAGATGTATGGTAGGAGCTGTGGGGCGAAGGGGAATCCTGAAAATGGCTGGAATCCCGAAACTGGCTCCCCGTACCACCACGACCACGACGCTGTCGAGGCCGGGTCTGATCATCATGCGACCTGTAAATTAAAAAAAAATATTTAATAAATATAGAAATATATAAATTAATTTTTTTTTAAAAAAAATCCCAAATAATAGTTTTAATCACAAAAAAGTTTTATAGATATTAAAAATGTTTAATAAATATATAAAAATAGTTCTAATAAACAAAAAAAAGTTTTAATAAATAAAAAATAGTTTAATAATTACAAAAAATAGTTTTAATAATTATAAAAAATAGTTTAATAATTACAAAAAAGTTGTCGGATGTGTTTGGTTGTAGTGGGTCTTCCAGCTCAGAACTTCCCTGAACTCGGCCTCTCGGGTTGAGTCTTGTAACAGTAACCCATGGATCATCTCTGTTCCTTACCCGGGGGTACTTGATATAGCAAACATGTAACATTTAAAAAAATTATTAGTAAAATTATAAATTAATACACATGATGATGAATCATTCTAAATAATTAACATTTAATTACCTGATCGGCCTGAGAAGCAAGAATGAAAGGATCATAATATTGCAGCTTTCGCCTCGAATTTACTGATGTAACACCAATGCATCTGTTCTCACACCTCGATCTAGAGTGTTGTCGTGCCAATCACAATAGAAAACAGTACAGCGCAATCCAACCATGCCCAAATACTTGATTTCCAAAATCTCACGTATGTGTCGGTAGTATACATCATCTCCTGATGCAGAACAAACGCCAGCATCATAAGTCGTACTCGAACGTCTCCTCTTCTGAGTTGTGAATGCATATCCTCGAGTACAAAATCTCGGATATGACTTCACAACAAATTTTGGTCCAACGACCATCTCGCGTATCCAATCGTCAAATATTTCACCTCTGGCCAAACCAGCAGACACCTATATTAATAGCACATATATATGTTATATCAATAAATGTGAATTCGTATAAATATGTGATAAATGATATTTTAATTTGTTTAAAGCACTCACATAAGTAAACATCCATCCAGAAAATTCTCTCTGCTTCATTTCTTCTAGCTCGTCCTCTGTGGCGTATCTATATTCGAACCGCTTTTCTGCCATGAAAATCCTGTACATATGATGACAATAATGTAATTAATTAAGATTTAAATTTCAACTTGTTAAAATAAAAATTTGTAAGCTAATTTATTTACCTCTCATATTGAAGAACATCTTCGCAGTTGGTGAGCAAATATGTTTGCAAATTACTGCGTTCCTGCTCAGTAAGTCGACGGTCCTTTGGTTTTCCGCTAAGTCGTCCAACGTCTGTGAAAATGTCTGGAACCGTAACATGATATGTTGCCTGTTCGCCTCTATCATCATGCCGAGCAGGTCTTCTGTTTTTGGTCTGAACTTCTGCTGGAAAGTAGTACTCGACAAAGTTTGAAGTTTCTTCATTGATCATCTGTGCGACTATAGAACCTTCCACCCTACTTAAATTTTTCACCATCTTCTTCAAATGGAACATGTACCGCTCATACAAATACATCCATCTATACTGCACAGGACCACCAAGTTCCAATTCTCTTGCCAGGTGAATAACAAGATGCTCCATAACATCAAAAAATGAGGGAGGAAATATCTTCTCAAGGTTGCACTGAATCACGGCTATGTTAGTCTTCAAATTTTCAATACCTTCAAGAGTCACTGATCTCGTGCATAAATCGCGGAAGAAACCACTTATCCCTGCAATTGCTTCATGAACATTTTGTGGTAATAGTTCCTTGAAGGCAAACGGAAGGAGGCTCTGCATCATTACATGGCAATCGTGGCTTTTAAAGCCAGTAAACTTTCCTTCCTTTCTGTCGATACAGTTACGCAAATTAGATGCGTAACCGTCTGGAAATTCCACATCGTTTGAAATCCAATCAAAGAATGAATCTTTTCCCTCTACATCAAGTCGGTATATGGGAAAAGGAGCCCTACCATTCTCATCAACATGAAGTTCTGAACGAGCACATATATCGACCAAATCCAGTCTTGACTTCAAATTATCATTTGTTTTACCTTGAACATTAAGGATCGTGTTCATGAGATTGTCAAAAAAGTTCTTCTCAATATGCATGACATCTAAATTATGCCTTAGCAGATGATCCTCCCAGTATGGCAGATCCCAGAAAATACTTTTTTTGTGCCAGTTATGTAGGTCTCCAACAGCATCTACCGGAAAACGCTCATGTCCACCGACGTCTGGCATCCTTTCTGCACCAAAATCTCTTAGTTGTGTCTTCAAATCTTTCCCACAAATTTCCGGAGGTGGACTGTCAAACACCCTCTTGTTCTTCGTAAACAAATTCCTACTCCTACGATATGGATGATCAGGTGGTAGGAATCTCCTGTGACAGTCAAACCAACACGTTTTCCTTCTGTGTTTTAGTTGGAAAGCATCAGTGTTATCTTGACAACATACTATATGGTGGAAAATCACTTATTGTCCACATTATACTGCCCACATTTGAAAGTTTTCTTTACACGAAACATCGTATGTTTCAGCACCTTGAGCCCATAGTTGTTGCAACTCATATATTAGTGGCTGAAGAAACACATCAAGTGATCTCTTAGGATGCTCTCGTCCGGGAACGAGAATCGAGAGAAACAAAAACTCTCGTCGCAAGCACAAGTTTGGGGGTAGGTTGTATGGTGTAAGAATGACGGGCCATAGAGAATATTGTCTTCCACTCTTGTCAAACGGGCTGAAACCATCAGTACATAATCCAAGGTAGACATTTCTTCTCTCATACGCAAAGTCGGGATACTTTGATTGGAAATGCTTCCACGCTTTTGCATCTGAAAGATGTCTGATCTCACCATCTGTTGAGTGCTCTGCATGCCATCTCATTGGTTGCGCTGTGCGTTCAGACAGATACAACCTCTGCAACCTTTCCGTCAAAGGCAAATACCACATCCTTTTATATGGCACTGGAACTCTTCCACTCGTATCTTTATAACGAGGCTTTCCACAAAATTTGCATGTAACCCGCTGTTCATCCGCCCTCCAATAAATCATGCAGTTGTCGCTTCATACATCTATTACCTGATACGATAAACCAAGACCAGCTACGAGTTTCTGAACCTCGTAGTATGAACCAGGAGCTACATTATCCTCGGGTAGAATACCTTTTACAAAATCAGCAATCGCATCCACACAGTCTTCAGCCAAATTATAATTTGTTTTAATGCCCATCAATCTTGTAGCAGATGATAAAGCTGAATGACCATCTCTGTAACCTTCGTACAATGGTTGCTTTCCAGCATCCAACATATCATAAAATCTCCTAGCTTGTGCATTGGGTAAATCTTCCCCTATAAAATGATCATTTACCATCTGCTCAGTACCTACACCATAATCTACATCTGTTCTAATTGGTTCTTCTAATCTAACCGCTGGCTGAGGTTCGCTAGTACTACCATGTTCATAATCAGTTTCCCCATGATGATACCAAATTTTGTAACTTCGTGTAAACCCACTCAAATATAGATGAGTCCAAACATCTCACTCTTTAATAACCTTTCTATTTTTACAATTAGAGCAAGGACATCTTAACATACCTGTTTTTGCTTCCGGTTGTCGGTGAACTAACCCCATGAATTCGGTTATACCTCGTTGGTATTCTTCCGTAAGCAATCTCGTGTTCGGATCCAAATGAGGTCGATCGATCCAAGAACGAAAATAATTTGAAGAATACATGTTTTTTATGAATCAAATTCGTGTGTAAAGAGAGTAAGAGGGAGGATGGAGATATGGAGTGAATGAAGAGGAAGAGGGGTGCTTGTATTTATAGTTGAAATCCTGCCCACAGTCCGAGGAAATTCCGACGGAATTCTGACGCCAACGGCTAGTTCCTCGGAATTTCCTCGGAATTTTTAAAATCCCCCAACGGCTATGATATATCCTCGGAATTCATCGGTTTTTTCCGAAGAATACATTTTTCCTCGGTATTCCATAAGAATATTCCGACGGATTAATATTTCCTCGGAATTCCGTCGGTATATTCCGAGGAAATTCCTCGGGGTATTCCGAGGATTTTATTTTCCGTCGAAATGTCCGTCAGAATACTGCTGTTTTCTTGTAGTGTCAACCAAAGAAATAACAAGAAAGTGCCAAGAAACGTAAAAAAAGAAGAGAGTTTGAGTAGTTTGTAATCTTTGATGATGCTGCATTAAACGACGTAGTTCCATAGAGAAAAGATTCTCATGATGACGTAGAAAAGTACTCACACTCAGCGAAGATAAGCGGAGAAAGCGAGCGAGATCAAGAGCAAGATAGAACCGAGCACAAGGTTGACATCACACGACTCTCTTGTTCTCCGCAGGTGTTCCAGCACCACCGGCGTTACAGTGAATCTGAAGATGACCATCATAAAAAACATACGAGCTAACGTGTTGGACCCCGATGCACAAGCCAACAAAACGCCTCCCCCATGCAGTGTTTGGATCTGGTGAGAGGTCGAAACCAGATTCTCCTTCGTTGTAGATTGTGTAAAGGCCGAGCACGGTTGCAACGAGTTGACGAGGGATCAAACGACGAAGCTCTTGACGTTCTTCCATTGGTATCGAATCTTGCAGAGAGAAAACAAGAAAAATGATGATAGTCAACAGAAAGTTATATAGAGTGTGTGTGGGTTCCTTTCTTTTTAACTTCTTCTGAGCGTGGCTGCTTGGATTTATCTAACCAACCCATTGTTAAATTTGACCGTGATCCATGGTTTATAATGACCGTAAAGATGGTGACGAACGACAGGACAAAGAGTCTGGTTTATGAAATACCGGTTTACCGCTGAACCGGGAAAACACTGGTTAGCTTCATTCATATCTGTTTTAATTTGTAAAAAATATCCTAACGAATCTTTTATGTCTTGCCAATTGAACTCTTCGTTTGCATTTATAAATTAATTCACAAAAAATGTCGACATAGAAGTTTGAAAATCAACATTTTATTTCAGGACGCAACAAATAGAAATGTTTGGTAAGACATAATTATTCAATAAACAGACATGCATGCAGAAAATAATGAAATTGTTATCTTCACTTATACTGACCATACTGGTCAAAAACCGGCATTCCATTCATAGAAGACGAAGATCCACCACAACCATCGGATCCATCTTGACCCGATCCGTTTTGGTAGTACCGACCCCCACCCATAACCATAGACTGATCCAACATACCGTAACCATAATGACCAGGGTGTGGTGGGCCTTGAGGTGGGCCGTGAAAACCAAAACCATTTCCTCCAAAGGCCGGTCTAAACGACGATGACTCTCCTCTAAGTGAACACCCACGATCAGACTCGAACTCACGGTACCGGTTAATGAACAAGTTGAGTGGTCCAACGTAGTCATCGAACCCAAGCTTGCTCATAGCCCAAAGGATGTCTTCAGCAGTTATGGTCTTGCGTTGCTCACGTTGGCAACGCTCGTTAGCTTCACCGGTCACGAAGCTGATGTACTCTGAGACGCATTCTTGGATCGTTTCTTTGGCGTCATCAGAGATTTTGGCGTGCGGCGGTAACGTCCGACGCATGATCCTTATGACGTTAGCGATTGGCATGTATTGGTCTTGTTCACGAGCCATGCATGGTTGTTGCTTCTCCAAGTTACTCTTGTTCTTGTCGTCGCAGGCAATGAGGTTGCCGATCGCTGCCGGGATTGAGTTATTTTGATGGTCCATGTTCAATCCTGTTTCATAAATAATTTTTTTTTTTTTTTTGAAAAAGGGCTTCATAAATAATTTTAAGTTAAAATAAAAATAAGTAGCAAGAAAAGCAAAGAAAATTAAAGTTTTTCAAATAGTAAAAAGCGAGGATTAATAAGGGTATCCCAACACCACTCTATTTTTCAATGTTAAATAGAGTTAGAGTAAAAATACTTCAATAGTATTTTATTTCCCATTTTATAATAGAGTGGAAAATAATTTTACTTCAAATATAGAATAACTTGTTTTTTTTGTTCATCAAATTATTTTTTTATTTTAAAAATAAAATACCATTAGAACAAATAAAAGTCATTGGAGATCGCTTAACAAGTAAAACTACGCGCTAGTGACAGACCACTGTTCAAACTGTTGTGGTACGTTCATATTTATAGAACGAAAATTAAAAGTCAAAAGGATATTTTGCTCTTCTCGAAATAAAGTCATTGAAGGTTCCCAATGGTTTTTTTTTTGAAAAACACAAAGGATACAGTTAATGACGGTGGTTTTGCTGGTGGTAACATCTAAAAGCAGTGAGTTTGTAGAATGAATTGACGTATAGTTGAATGTCTTAATTTGAGTACGTATATCTGTTAAGTAACGGAGTTCAAGTGTATTTAGAATTTATTTTATTTTATTTTTGGCTAAAAAGAGTATTTAGATTTGCATAGAATATCTTATACAATAAAGGAGAGTTGTCTCTTTCCTCATTCTTCCACGTCACCATCTAGCATGGTGCATTTCAAGCTACGTGGCATCTCCTTTGAGATTTTCTAATTCGTTGACGAGATTTTAATTGTCGCCCATTAAAACACATTAAACCAATCACGACTAAAATAATACGACACTTTATGCGCAACCCATTAAGGGCCCACCTATGTTCTCTAAGTCTTCGTCTTCTCGGTTGCTCAATTTTACTGTGCCGATGAGTGTTCCTCTTGCGAACGTTACTGGTTTTAATTGAATCAGACTTAAAGTGATTACATTAACTTCCTCAGGTCATTTAACCCACTACGTCTACGTCAAAGACCCCTCTCCACCACCGATTTGATAATCCCTAAATCCTGATACTATAAATAAGTCGTGAAGCCCTCTCCAAATCTCACTGCTTCATCATATGCATGTGATTGTTTTGTTGCAAACTTTGATTGCGACAATGGTTACCTCTCCGATAATCTTTTCCGATTTTAACATCGTCCGTGTTCTTCAGCCGGTTACTAGGCGTCTCCGTTATTGAGAGGCAGGCAACGTCAAGAACGGAGAAAGCTTATGGGGTTGACATGCTACTCCTTGATGAAAGGGTATGTTCCCTCAGTTTCCTTCGCATATCCCTTTGTATTCTTAGATGCTCACCTTACTTAACTTGGCACCGTTGTTCATATCTCTGCCTCTTCACTAGGCACATCTCCAAGGTTCATAACTGTCCATCGTCTGAATACGTTCAAACATCTCCTGAAAAAGGTTTTGATGTCACCAGAAGCAACAACCTCTTCAAACTTACAGATTCATCTGTAGTTATTTGATTCACTAACATCACTAAATATTTTGAACTGACGGTGGGACCATCTCCAATACTGACAGAGCTCTTTACGTTCCGCAGTGTGTTCAAATAATGGCTTTGTCAAATACAAACACTGAGTTGCCCGGTATGTTTCATAACTTGCATTCCTGCGATTCGTTTTTAGGGTTAAAATAACCAAATCCATCTAATTTTCTCTTGCAGACATCATAGGGGTGGTTATCCTCATCAAGACTACTTCCACTGACCTTTCCCAAACAACTCAGCGAATTATGTCAAACATTCATATTAATGGGTCCATCCACTGTCTCAGAACTAATAAGCTCTTTTCAAATTATTTACAATGGTTTTCGATAATATAATGTTAATATTAAACAATCCTCATCTGCATATGTCCATCTGTCTTATCTATTTCAGTTGGTTTTCTTCTCAGGTCTGCAACTGTCTACCTCCGTGTTTTTGATGTCCAGGTGAGCCAACTTCACCAAAAGTTAGACATGTTGGTTGGGTGTGGAGCCAAAGGTCATTCTTGCCACCAACATTAATCCCAAATTTGTTGGAGGTCAGTACCTTCTCCCCTCCATCTCTGTTTGAAACATGTGGCTGGGAAAATAGCCTTATACTAACGACGCTATACATGTAAAAATAGACACATGCATGCCAGGCCTTCTTAGCTAGGTAGGTGGGGAGAAAATGATCTTCAAGCTCAAAACCAATGAAATTTGCAAGTTGATCGATGTTGACTTAACCAACTTGGGTGAGGGCGGAGGTAAATGCTCCAAAAGTTTTACAAAATATGGTGGCGTAAAGGAACTCGAGTCTCTAATGGTGTCGGAGCTAAACACATACGTCGTCAATTTTCCTCCGCATGTACAATCCCTTCATGCTACCTTCTCTCGATATGTCACAAAACTATTGCATTACTGAAGGGCCTAGCTTCATCTCATAACAAAAATTTGAGTTTCTCTGCAAGTGCAAATTTGATGGCATAGAAACCACTAATAGATCATGTTTCTGGCTACATGTGCTCTGATGGTGAGAAGCGATTTGCAACTCACACTAATACCACCTGTGGTGCCGGACCAGTGATCCACTTGTCTCCACTGAATGAAACCACAACAGCTGCACAAGCTACTGTTGGCGAGAGCTCGGTAACATAACCACATGTTGCAGTGGCGGAGTAGGCACTTAATAAACCACGCGAGGCTAGCTGCTGTAGTAACCTATATAAAGAGTTTCCTGCATTTTATTGAGTTTGATTTGGGTTGTCTTTTTGTTAAACAATGTTAATTTTAATTTTCTTCTTTGTACCGATATTTGATTTTACATTTTTCTCTGCAATTTATTTAACCAATAAAAGCATATGCATATTTCAACTTTAAGGACCCCGTATTGATAATGAAAAAGAAAATACACGTTCTGTTATTGTAGCTATTTTAAATACATTAACTATTTGGTTTTAATAAACCCAAAAAAATAACCACTTACAATTACAAACCCCTTTACAAGGCTGAAACAACACCAGTTTGTAGCACATCTCCATAGCGAACGTCTAATATATGTTTACAATGTGCATTGTTTCATAAGTATCATTGTAATAAACTTATGGCACATGAATTGACATTCAGACTTTCTAGACATAGGTCACATGACACGTAAAACAGAGCATCCCACCGAGAGAAATACTGTTAAAATGAAGAACGTATTCATTACACATATTACGGATGGAACACATTCTCTCATGGGCCACCGTTTCCTATTTCGACTTTCTTTAAATATAAGTGATGAACATGATAATTATTCCACAGTATCCAACTAGAGAATAGATGCTACATATACGCACAGTTTAATATTAGTAACTTAATCCAGAACAATTCATTGAAATACCACTTCAAACCGTTACAAATAATATTAAGATACTTCAACTTTCACGACGGCCCAAGCAGCCAATTCCCACTAATTATATATCATTATCCACAGAACATGACAAAAGCAAACATGAAATCAGCGGCAAACACACACACACAAACAAGCAGCTAATGGCTTTGTGAAAGTAACAACCCGTTTTGATGTACTCACGAATATTTTTCCTGTCACTTTTTCTTCTGAAAGTAATTCTTTAAGAAATTAGGGTCCAAATTTGTTAAATATAGCTATAATTTTGGAGAAAAAAATCTAAGCCAGGGTCCATAATTTACATAAGACGGGCCTGCTGTCATCATATTGTTTTCCTCAATAACTCTTACAGAGATGTTGTTAGAAGAATATATACTAATATATTTCATAACAAATGCGCAACTGTCATTAAAACGAGAGCAAATTTACATCACCCATATGATGAGCTCCAATAGCACTAACTAAAATTTTCATCTACTGGAAAAAAATCTTAAGGCACTTCT
The DNA here is from genome assembly GCF_020379485.1 of Brassica napus. Taxonomy (NCBI): domain Eukaryota; kingdom Viridiplantae; phylum Streptophyta; class Magnoliopsida; order Brassicales; family Brassicaceae; genus Brassica; species Brassica napus. The sequence continues at coordinate 13,733,538 of NC_063448.1, forward strand.
GAACAAAACACCTCTCAAGCGTATGTCTGATACGCCCAACCAAGTTATAGACAAGTAACATATTTTAAATACTTAACATTTTTACCAAAAAAAAAGTAACATATTTTACTTTACTTTACCATAAAACGAAACGGAGCCACAGGTTCATCGTAGTTGTATTTTCATTAATGAGCTGCATAAGTTATATATTTGAACAGCTTCGTCAGTGGACACATATTTTTAAAAACACAAAGTATTTTTCAAAATTTAAGAAATCCAATATTCAAAAATTTCCTTAACTAAATATACCATGCCTTCTAATCTGACCAAAAAAGTGTTTAAAACAATATTGTGGAACCACAAACAAACATAAAACACACAATTAAAAAATATATTAAAATACTACACATATAATTTCATGCAAATGCAAAAAAAACGTATTTCCATTAAAAATATAACTGAAATGAATACTGAAAATAAATTAGTACAATGTCATAAAATATAGTTGATAACAAATAAAAATCCAAACATGTAAGAATTATAAACAAAGTTCAAATGTTGACAAAACAATATATATGATCTGATTAGAAAAAAAAATTATATTTATTCTATTCATGACTTTAAAATATTTTTTCAATTTTTTCATAAAATTAAAATACATTTTAATATACAATAATTTTAATGTAACTCATGCGGCCGGGCCAACCCCTAGTTTCCAAATAAAGGCGGAGAAACGAGATTTTTTTTTTTTTTTTTTTGAAGATGAGAAACGAGATTTTCGTTTTGAAACGAAAAGAAAAAAACAAAAAGGCAGACGTTACAGCAAACAAACTACTAAATAAAAGATTATAACATATTTAAAATTCCTTTAATATAAACTTCGATTATGAGCGACTCTTTATTTCTAAGAAGGCGAAATCCAAATCTGGTAAATAGGAAAAAAGTGAAACTCAAAACATTCCTTGTGCATGCACCGGTACATTTAAAGGACACGTATATATGATCCGCCATTGAAGGATGTTAAAAATACAAAGCATGAAATATCTGAATATGAAGCATTGGTTCATGCTCGGATGTATATATGAATACGCAAGTAGATTAGACATATACATATATCAAAGTCATTCATGCATGCATATATATAAGCATCTTCCTCATACCTATAAAAATTCTAATTATTTTTAAGACCAAAATCTCTATTATATCAAGAAGACATAACAATCTCTACTTCTTTCTTGTAAAAAGAGAAAAATCACAAAAAGACATGCATGCACGTACATATATAAATAGGCATTTCTTATTTGATTATTACCAGAGTTGGAGTTGGGTAGTTGATAGTGAGATAGAGGAACTCCACGTTCCATTGATTCTCTGCCAAGTCTTTTTTTGGGGTTCTTTAGAAAAAAATATTTGAATGATTTGTTGAATGCAGTGAGAGGTTGATGGCTTAATGGTTTTATAGAGAGATGATACAAATGGCGAAGGAGGCGGTTCTTACGAGGTCTCTATATCTCTCTATCGCCCATTGGCTGATTTTATTGGCTAGGGGTCAGTCAAACTAACCCCACTGCTCTTCTCTCATTGGTTTTTAATTTCACTTATCACCAAAGTTAAGAGTGTTTGGAAACAAATTAAAAGAAAAAGATTATAAGGCTCAGTTCTAATAGTTGTTTACATACTTTCTAATACATTCATAATCAATAGGCATGGCCAATTGGATATCCAAAATTTTAGTATAAGTGATATGTTTCATTCGAATCAAATAGTTAAGTTTATGATCCGTTTCAATCCAAAAAGTTTTAGAAATCCATAAATTCGGAATTCGTTTAGGTATTTTTAGATTATCCAATTCTATTAGTTAATTATATTAAAAATAAAATAAAATTTAAAAATAATATGTAGTAATAAAAGTTAAATAAACATGACATCATATAAAATAACATGAATAATATGATTAACTAGAAGCAAACATTTTAATGCAAATCACAAATCAAAATCAAATAATCCAACATTGATGAGCCAAATAAGAATATTCATATGTTAATATTTGGTGTAACACAAAAATTAGAGTGGGTGTGTAATGGCTCAAAACTAAAATTTCAAAAACAATTTAAAAGAGTAAAAGAAGCAAATTTATATAAGAAGATTTGTATAAATATAATGACTTGTATATATAATTATATTACATATCTATAAATATACAAACTAGATCGAATATTTGACTTTTCAAAAAAAAATATTTATTTATTTTTACGGATACTACATTTTACTATTTGTTTCGATCAGAAACTTTACAAATATTTAAATTTTTGGAATCAAATCAAAACGAATAACTGATCTAACCAAGTTAACAAATAAAATGCCCAACTATAAATAAAGAAGATATTAGTGTAATTGATATAAAAAGGATCAAAGTTTTTATCCGGAAATCCCTACATGATGGTCTACCAGTAGGAGAACATTTTGCTATTCGCAATATCCCAGTCTCTTCCCTTTGCAAGAGATGTAACGAAGAAGAATCAATCACGCACCTGCTTGATATCACTCAAATTACACTAAGGAGTGATTTATACTCTCTCAAATAAGAGGTCGAGTTGTAGTACTTAGGGATCAAATCCACAGGGAGCTAGGGCACACAAAAGATCTAATAGTTATACGATTAAGCTAGGCTAATAGTTTATAAAGTAGTAAATATAGATAGCAAAACGGTAAACAGTAAACAAGTTGAACAAGACTATTGTTCAGCTTGGCAAAAATTTGTTTGATGGAAGGATGGTTTGCTAGATCTAGGGTTTCTATTCAGGTAATCAGGATTATAATGATATAGAGGCTAATTGTTGCTTGTAAGATATTATAGAACTCAAACAATAATAATAATCTACCAGCTCTCGCATGTCTAGATTATCTATCACTAGATCTAAGATCTCAGCTCTCGCATGTTGATCTGTAGAAAGTGTCGATCGATTATTCTATAGGAATATTGATCGATACACCTTTCACAATATCGATCGATTAATCTATTGGATCATCGATCGATATCGCTTATAGCAAGCTTTACCATCGGGTTGAATATGTGTTCACTAAGGTTTCTAAATCAACTCTCGTATGTTTCTAGCAATCCTAGTTCAATAGAATTCAGTTCTGAGAAAAGACCAAGCGATGGCATTGTGCCTAATGATTCTAAGATCAGGGTTCTAGTTCGTGACTCTAGAACACAAGCAGTAAGAACAATCCTATGATGAATATCACAACTTAGCAGTTCTATATTTTGGGCTAATCCCTCATAACCTATCTGAACCCTAAACCTAACAGGTGGATCTATTCAGACATGAAGTTTGTCACAGAAATCATGGATACAATAGATGAAATTGTGATAGATATAAAAACCAAAGACAATGGAGTTCCAGGAGGACTCTGAAGGAGTTCCTCCTTTCTCTCCTAACTAATAACAATGAATTAAAGAAAGCTTAGATAGTGTAGCCGTCAACAATGACTTATAAATAACATAAATAGGGTTTCTAGTCGTCCAAGGGTATTCTGGTAATTTGGGTTGCTTATGGGCTTCAGCGGTCATAAAATATGCTCAGCCCATATTCTGGCATCACTGTCGATCGACACCAATGCTGTGTTATCGATCGACAGTCCTTTATCTCCCCGATATCTTCCTCTTGCGAGGCAGACTGACCACTCTTCAGTAAAACATGCATAACTTCTGCTACAGGATACCGATTGACCTCAAACTGGTGGCATTGGAAAGCTAACGCAAAGCTCTATTTTGTGTCAAAAGATGGGCTCAATCTAACGGTGGAAAGGTATCCATCCATAGCTAAATATCTGATGCGTCTGTGCAGTTATGCACCTCAAAAGACTCCAAAATCACCATATTTCTCCAAAACGTACCTGAACCTGTAAATACTCTAAATAGACTCTTAATAGTAGTAAATATATATTAAAACACTTATATACCATGTCTGAAAGTGGATAAAATCCATGGTCTATCAACTACCCCAGATTTACCCTTTTGCTTGTCCTCAAGCAAAACACACAGGTAATCTCTCTGAAAGAGATTTGAAAACAGCAGAGACTCACATGATTTAAAAAACTTAGAATCATCACCGCTACAATATTGTAATCCACATCTAAGAAGTCATAATCACAAAAGCACATTATATCATATCCTAGCTTAGCAACCAAATTCACCTAGCCAACAACTTAGCAAATCATGTCTGATATTCCCTTCTACCAACCTCATTTCATAACATAAATAAAAGTGCAGGCTTTACCTTGGGAGTATCGATCACAGAATGCAAGGATTTTCAAACAAGTATCTGGATCTGCATGTAAAAGTTAATTTCTATCTTTTCTCTCTACTAATTTCTCTCTTTAGTCAAAGTCTGCTTATATTGCAAGACCATTGACCAAGATTGGACAGGCTTCCATGAATCAAGCCTTAATGGTGGTTGCCACCAAGTCCTGTTCACTTCTTTTTGACCTATATCCAAGAATTCATGTGAATCGAACCTTGATGATTGCCGCCACCAAGTCTCGTTCGAAGTCTTTTTGTTGGAATCCTTATGAAGCAAGCCTTAATGGTTGTAGCCACCAAGTCATGTTCGGATTCCACCTAACTAACACCTATATATATATATATATATTTCTTTCTTTCTTTTTCGTTTTTTTTTTTTTTTTTTGAAAATAAATATCTCTACCTATAAATCTAGGGTCGAAATAAAGAGAGAATATGTGATAAATCTACACAAGGCTTTACCTTCCAGACTTGTTTGAAGAATCCGATCCCATGTATGCCAAGCTCCAAGACAAGCAGTTGTGTCAGGTTTAGTGTTGGAAGTCAGCTTTGGTTCCTTTAAGCAATCTCAGCAAGTGTGAATAGTTGACAGATTGATCCACTTTAGTATCTTTAGTACTATCTGCAATCAGTAAATCTAGAATGGTGCTAAAGAGTGGTTAGATAACAAGCAAAAATCAAATAAGTTCATTATTCCCTTCTTGACTCAATAAAACTCTTTTGAAAACATTTTTATAAGACTCATGAACACACTAATATCAGTAAACATCCCCCAGACTTAAATTACATTGTCCCCAGTGTATATCTAGTCGAAGATATGGTGAAAAATAATCATAAGTAAATAATTCAACAAGTAAGAACGATGACCTGCTCAGTGTCGATCGAAACAATGAAGTGACAATCGATCGTTGTTGATGAAGTGATGTCGACTGATAGCAACATGGTCTCATCGGTCGATAGCTAGAGCAATTATTCGACACAATGAAGAGACAATCGATCGTTGGATCTGAAGTGCTGTCGATCGATATCGAGCTGGTCTCATTGGTCGATATGCTGAGGAATCATCTACTTGGATCTTTTTTTTTGGTTTTTTTTTTCTAAATAGCTAACTAAAACACAATATTAGTAGAACCTCCCCCAGACTTAAACAACACTGTGACCAGTGTAATACAATCTAAGATTGGTGGGGAAATAAACCATAAAGACAATATTTAACAAGGTGAAACGTTATGCCTGATCGCTGATGGTGAGCATCGATCGACACAGTTAAGTGGCGATCGATCGATACTCGTGATTCTCTGTCGACCGACAATGGCATGTTGTCATCGATCGCTTATGGTATATCAACTCTTCTTCCTCGGATCTTTTTTCCTTTTACCTATCATAAACAAAACACTAAAAGTCAGTAAAAGATAACTAATAAAACATAACTTTTTTTCGATGAACAGTGTTCTGCTACGGTAAAGCTGCTACAGTAACTCCCGGTTTTCTGCTGCAGTGTCGATCGATTTGTTTGCTACAGTGTCGATCGATTTCTTTGCTACAGTGTCGATCGATGCTACAGTATCATCGATAGTGTTCATCCTTTTTTTTTTTGACCAGCATAAAAATAAAACAAAAATCAGTAACAATCTAGCATAAATTGAATGAAATTACCTAATAGTGGGTTGTCTCCCACTCAGCTTTGTTATAGTCATTTGGCTTGACTTTGGAGATCTGATTTAGTCTGGATGAGGATGAGAACTCGGTCCAAAAAAAGTTTTAGTTTCTACTCTCTGAAGCTTTATCATTCTTGTATGAAAGCCTCCTCCATAGACTCTTCTCCTTTGTCTATCATCTCAGTAATAAGGAGTGCTCGAACCTTTGCAAATGGCTTTGAGAAGCATCTGCTACGCACTCTAGTTTTCCTGAAACCATCTGAGAAGTGAGGAATCAATGATAACTGAGAATCACCCATGATCCTTTTTCTCTTCTTCCAATTCCTCATCTTCTTTCCCCCAAACTTGTCTAATCGCGTGGTGGTATCTCCATCCCTAAGATTTCCACACACATCGAACTCCTTCTGCTCTGATACGCGTCCAGTGTCGATTGATGATGAAGTGGTAGTATCGATCGATGGTGAAGTTGTAGTGTCGATCGATGGTGAAGTGTTAGTGTCGATCGATGGTATCTAGTCGGTGACGATCGATGCTGCCTCTCCTGGGCCTTTATCGACTTCACCTCTACATCTCGACCCTCTCTGAGAAGCTACTGCAAGTATATGATCATCAAATATTCCAGAGTTAGAATTGAATTGCATACTTCTATCAGGTGGAATAGGAGATTCAGCTTCAAATACAGCGCATGGAACCACAATCTTCACAGGATCATGTATCCTTTTCACTCGTTTGTGAAACCCAGCAGCTTCTTCTGTCCAGATAGGTGGTCTCTGATGTTTAGGGACAGCAAGGTGTGAGGCCTTAGACATGTACATCCTCTCCTCAATCGGTTCCATCTCAATTATGCAACCTTGCGGAACGTCTAGCAATGGGCATCAATCGATATTAGGTGGGTGGTGTCGATCGATAAGTGGTTGGTGGTGTCGATCGACGTCGGGTGGGTGTAGATCGATGATGTGGGGTGGTTGTCGATCGATCTCATCAGGTTGGTGTCGACCGATGCTAGCCTTTAAAGTTTCCAGATCTCCGCTCGAAGTATAATGATCGTCATCAAGCTTCTTCTCTGAATTCTGATCTATATTTTCAAGCCATTCCTCCAGCTCTAAGGAGTCTTCCATGGTGATTTCTCTGTCTACATCGTCGATCGACGTTGAGGTCGTGATGTCGATCGACGTTGAGGTCGTGATGTCGATCGACGTTGAGGTCGTGATGTCGATCGACGTTGAGGTCGTGCCGTCGTTCGACGTTGAGGTCCTGCCGTCGGTAGACGTTGAAGTCCTGCCATCTGTAGACGTTGAAGTCTTGCCGTCGGTAGACGTTGAGGTCGAGTCTTCAGTACCATATTCCTCTACTCTGCTCAGCTCTCCAGACACATGTTGTTCATCCCTTTTTGCCATAATGTCGTCGAGCAGCTGTACTGGAATCATATACTCCGCATCTAACGATGCCAAGAACCTGTCCCATTTATCATTTTTCTCCTTTTCTCGAGTTGCTTCAGCATCATCAAGAAATTTATACAAGAAGGCTCTTTCAATGTCATCCCAGCTGGTTAGAGATCCTGGTTGCAGTTGACTAAACCATTTGAATGCATCCCAGAGAAGAATAGGGGAAGACCGAAGTTCATTGCACAATTTGGTGCAAGCATTTTCGCATACATCATGAGGCGCATCTTTGGTCTCTTTCATGCATTGTTCCTGACAATTCTTTAGACAATTTGCGGTGTTTACGTTAGAAATGTGTCCCATAAATAATACCAAGAAAAACATGATCATCAAGAGAACATTGCATCTTTTAGCCAAAACTTGCCCCACCATAATTGCAAAATCTGTTAACGCGTTAAAGATTCGTTCTTTTGATTATGATTGGAAATTTGTAACAAGATCGATAGGTTTGATGAAAGCTTTTGGGCTGCTCTAGGTGATTTATATATTAAAATAGTCTATCTTTTTTTTTTGACATCGAACTCCATGCTTTATTAATTCAGAATGAAAATGTTAGCTTTGTGGGCTAACCATCCCGGAATTACAGAGTCTACATGGGAGAAAATAGAGTTTTTTGAACGAGCTCCTTTTGCAAGAAGGTCCGCTCTTACATTCCGCACTCTTGCGATAAAAGAAATTGAAAACACAGTAAAAAGAGATAATAGATGAGTGAATTCATTCCATTCCGAAGCCATAGCTGGCCAATCTTCTTCATCGTTAATCAGCTTGACAAGCTGAAGACAGTCCGATTCAAAGGACATCGATGTAACTCCTAGCTGTAGGGAATTTTTCATTGCGTAAAGCAAGATGGTGAACTCCGCATGCATAGGAGACATGGTCTAGTCCATACCAATGGAGCCATACGTAACGGTTCCAGGCGCCAGCTCGAGAACAAAACCTCCACCAGAAAATGGCGAATTTGTCACCCAGGATGCATCCACTTTGCATCTTAGATATGGTGACTCATTCTCCATATTCCCGTTAGTTGTGTGTTGGTTTCCTCCAGTCACTTCTTGACTCGCTAAAATTTGTGCCACTCTCCAGTTCTCCTCCTCTTGGGTAGCATGAAGTACAGTTTCCGGAGGTAGGATTTGTGTGTTGTTGAAGATCTTTTCATTCCTCGCTTTCCATATGAACCATGCGATCCACGGAAACCTAGCAAGAACGTTCCTCGGGGCTCCATTCTTTGTTGCACGAAGAAGTAAGTAGTCAAAGTTTTCGTATGGGGATTCGCTCGGGAATAACCCCGGAAGAGTTGGTATATCTGAGAGTGCCCACGTTTGCAGCGCCGGGGGACAAAGAAACAAGAGATGATTAAGTGATTCTTCTTCATGTCCACATCTGGGACATGATCTGTCGGTCCCACAATGTCTATCAGCAAGCCGGCTGCAAGACGCGATACTATCCGACAAAACTTGCCACAAGAAGTGTTGAATCTTCCTTGGTGCTTTTAGCTTCCAGATCATCTCTTTTAAGTGGTTGATGCTCGGCTCCATGACTGCACTTTCGATATTCGCCTCCTTCATCTGGGATGCAAGCTTGTATCCCGACTTCACTGTTTACAAACCGGTCTTTGTGTAACTCCAACAGTACCCATCATCTCTAAATATATGGCTGGGTCGAGTGCTCTGGATCAGACGGATGTCTCTCGGGTCTATCAAAGCCTCCAGCATCTCCAGCCTCCATTGCTTGGTAGCTTGATCAATAAGCTGGTTTACAAACATATCCCTATCTCGATACACACCAGCGTCCGTTGCCATACGGGCGGGTATGGTCGGAATCCATGGGTAAATCCAGACACGGGTATTGTACCCTGATCCAATTGTTTTCCGCAGTCCCTCTCTGAGTAAATTCTGAGCCGCTAGAATGCTTCTCCACCCATACGACGGGGAGTTAGACGTTTTAACCTCCATTGGGCTAATATGTCTGTAGTATCGACCTTTAAGTACCCGGGCAAGTAGAGAATTGGGATGATGAAGCAGCCTCCATAGTTGCTTTGCTAAGAGTGCAAGATTAAAGTTTAGGAGATCTTTAAATCCTAAACCTCCTTTCTCCAATGGAACACAGATTTTCTCCCAAGCAATCCAATGCAGTCCCCGATTATTTCCTTTCGTGCTCCACCAGAATTTTGCTATAGCTCCTTGCAGTTTGTTTATGATATCTTTCGGTAAAAGGAAACAGGACATCACATAGGTGGGCAGCGCTTGTGCTACTGACTTTAACAGTACTTCCTTGCCTCCTTTAGACAGGAGCTTGGCCGACCATGAATTGATACGATCATTGAGTCGTTCTCTGATGAAGGCAAAAACCTGTCTTTTGGAGCCACAGATTTTTTTTCCGGGAGTCCTAAGTACATGCCCATTCCACCCTCTCTATTGATACCCAGTATTTGTTTCATCGCTATCTTGACCTCCTGTCCTACTTTGTTGCCAAACAAAATAGATGATTTCGATGGGTTTAGCAACTGTCCCGAAGCTCTCCCATATAGATTAATGATCCTTATCAACTCAGCACCCTGCTGGACATCTGCTTTACAGAAGAAAAGGCTATCATCGGCAAAAAGGAGATGAGAAATTGCTGGACTAGCTCGTGCTTTATTGTTTTAGGATTAGTTCAAGATCAATACTGTTTATTGTTTCTTCTTCTTTTTTCGGGTAAAAATTTGTTATTTCCTTGTGCTTTGGACAGCTTAAATGTGTAAACGCAACTATTATTATTGCAAACCGAGAGCTATAAAATCAATTTTGTATAATCACCTGTAAAACCAAATTTTTTTACAAGTTTTAATCTATTCTATAAAATTGGGTATAAATATATAAATTTTGCTAGATATACATCATCTACATCGTTTAAGCATAATTGTGTTTTGGTATCCTAATACCGCATAGTCTAGAACATGACATCTAAATTAGATTCACATTCTATACTATTAAAGTAAAATCCAATGAATACTATTAAAGCAGAATTCTTCATATGATTCTTCCATTAGTCTATCTTATTAAAGTAGAAGTAACTTTATGAATTGTTTGGAAACAAGGATAGCAATAAAAAAAAGGAATATAATGTTGTTTGGAAACATGTATAGCTGTATATTAAGAAAAAAATGTAATGGGCTTATGTTATTAAGAAAAATTGGAAGTCCATTATATCATATGACAAAGTAATGGACTTATGTTTTTTTTTTTTGGATTGAATTTCAAATTTATTGATCAAATACTAGAAACCTTTACAAGTTATTTATATACTGATTGTTTTAAAGAATGAGAGAATAAGAGTTTCTAGTTTGGATGGACTTCAAACCATCTGCTAAGTAGACCCCGTAGCTTGTGGTTCCCCTTATACTTCAGTGAGGATATACGGTTTTTGATGATCTTACCAATAGCCTTACTCGTAGTCTCCACTGGTGCGCACAGCCCTCCATGCCTCCTTGAGTTTCTCTCTTTCCACAGTTGGTAGATAGAGGTCTGGAAAGCAAGTTTAAGAAGGATAGTGTTAAGTCTAATTCGACCCGAGGTGAGGATAGAGGACACAGTGTCTTGCCAATCTGGTGTAATCCTTGATCCAAGTAGCCCTTCAGCAACGCTCATCCTAACCGTGAAGGTATAGGGGCAAGCAAAGTAGAGATGGTCTCTGCTTTCATCTCTTTCACCACAGAAGACACAACCCTGCTCTATGCCCCAGCCTCTCATTCGCAATCCTGTGGAAAGTCGGTTCTGTAGGGCAAGTCACACCATAAAAGCTTGTCTAGGTACGACCTGAGGAAACCACACAAGCCGATGCCATGAGATTTTATTTCTCTTCTCGCGTAGGTAATCCCAAGTCGCTGCTGCAGAGAACGTTGGCTTGAAAACATCCTGATCATGTCTCCATATAACTATATCAGGTCCTGCATCAGCATTAGGAACTGTAGCAGCAGCAATTGATATACATATTTCAAATCAAAATAATAATTTAAAATTTATTTATATCAAAATTTCATTCAAAAATATACATATATTCAGAAATTAAATTTTACAAAAATATTTTCCAATAAAAATTATAAAAAAATCTTTTCAATACATATAAGAAAAATACAACACAAAGCCCAATTTCAAACACCAATTTAAATTATTGGTTTCATATTTCACATTAAAATTTTAAAATATAATATAATTATTTATATGATGGTACATATAAAATACTATTAATTATATTATTATTTATATGATGGTACGTATAAAATAAGACTAATTATATGATGACACATATATGATATATAATATTGACTAGGGGTGAGCGTTCGGATACCCATTCAGGTTCAGTTCGGGTCTCTTTGGCTTTTGGGTTTTCGGGATCAAAGATTTCAACATTTGGATATTTCTAAATTTTGGTTAGTGGTTCGGATATTTGCGGGTTCGGTTTGGATTGAAATAACTTATTTAAATTATTTTTGAAATTTTAAAATTCACTATATAGTTTAAATTCTCAAAATCTATTAACTAAATAATATATTTATATAAATTTGAATAACATACGTCACAGTACCTAAACTTAACATATGAATTGGTTTGGTTTAAATATTTGGATAGAGAATAAATAATTCTTTTAAATATTTTTGGTGTTTTGAATATACTTTAACTACTTTAGATATTTACTTTTGACTATTTGTATATATATTTTCAAGTATTTAAACCAATTTAAAAGTATCAAATATATTTTGGATGCTTTTATATACATTAAATCTAAAAATAATTAATATATATAAGTATATAAATATATTTCATATACATTCGGATACCTGAAATATTTGGTTTGGATCGGATTAGGTTTCAGTTCTCTAAATAGCAAAATTTTGAATAATTCAGATATTTGATCAATTCTGGTTTGGGTTTGGTACCATTTTTCGGATCGGGATCGGTTAGGTTCTTCAGATTTTGGTTTTTTTTTTCCAATCCTAAATAGTGAAATGAAAAATAAATAGCAACATATTTTGAAAAATACACCAGCGCAGGCACGCGAGACAAAATCTAGTATATAATTATATTACATATCTATACATATACAAACTAGATCAAATATTTGGCTTTTCAAAAAAAAAAGGGTTTTATTTATTTATTTTTACGGATACTACATTTTACTATTTGTTTCGATCAGAAACTTTACAAATATTTAAATTTTTGGAATCAAATCAAAACAAATAACTTATCTAACCAAATTAACAAATAAAATGCCCAACTATAAATAAAGAAGACATTAGTGTAATTGAATGGCGGAGGTAGATTTATGTGCATTTTCTAATTATTTGTTTATAATATGATAAAATTTATGTTCTACTATATTGAGTGTTATTAAAAAATATTTAGCATTAAGTCAAATAAAAGATAATATGTAGTACTAAACATTAAATAAACATGCCATCATAATAAAATAACAAATGTGGAAACACCATAGTGCTCAAGATTTAAAGGTTTTTACATCCAGTTCTGGGGTTCGACTCTCAGGCTATGCAATTTCTTGCAGATTACATATTAAATGAGGTGCAGGTTTCAATTCCCGGAGAGAGATATTTATTAAACAATTATGCAGACTACAGAAAAAAAACTTACAAGGGATCTTCAACATGTATCAAATAAATCTGGCCAGACCTGGATCTTCATTGGACGGCTCAGGTGATGCAGTTGGACATAGATCCTCATAAGGCATGTAGTATTGTCGGGATTCGAATCATCTACGTAATCTTTCTTATAATTGTAATATCATAATAAATCAGCGTTTAAAAAAAATAAAATAATATGATTAACTAGAAACTAACATTTTAGGCAAAATTATAAAGCAAAATCAAATAATTCAATATTTCTGAGACAAATAAGAATATTCATATGTTAACATTTGGTTTAACTCAAAAACTAGAGTGGGTGTGTAATAGCTCAAAGCTAAAATTTTGAAAAATAACTTGAAAAGAGTAAAAGAACCAAAATTATTTTATAAGATATATATAAACATATAAACTGGATTGTATATTTGTCATTTCAAAAATAGTATTTGTGATTTGATTTATTTCACGGATATCCAAATTTTTGGATTCAGATCAGAATGAATAACTAATCAAACAGTTTAATGGATAAAATGCACAGCTCTAAATCAAGAAGATACTAGTGTAATTGAGTGGCGGAGAAAGATGTATGTGTCATTTTTTAATTATTTATTATAATATAATATTTTTTTGTTTTATTGTATTGACTGTTATTTTACTGAAGAAGTTATTATTTTATTAAATGTAATTTTGGTATATTTTTTCAAAATGTATCCTGAGTTGATGATACACGATAACAGTTGATGCAATTATAAAAATTATATATTTTCCAGAATATCAAAATAAAAATTAACTACATCTGAACATAGGCAAATATTTTGTTAAAGAAACACATGAAATATCCAATGCGATAATACGAAACACATGTTGTATTTGAACAATACTGTTAAAGTGATACATTTGTTTCAGCAAGGAAATGAGATAAGGGCATCCCCAGTTAATTGTTCTACATGCGATACTTTTGTATTCAGTTTGAGTATTGAAATATTGTGCTTGGCTATACCGAAGTTCATTGCACAATTTGGTGCAAGCATTTTCGCATACATCATGAGGCGCATCTTTGGTCTCTTTCATGCATTGTTCCTGACAATTCTTTAGACAATTTGCAGTGTTTGCATTAGATATGTGTCCCATAAATAAAACCAAGAAAAACATGATCATCATGAGAACACTGCATCTTTTAGCCAAAACTTGCCCCACCAAAATTGCAAAATTTGTTAACGCGTTAAAGATTCGTTATTTTGATTATAATTGGAAATTTGTAACAATATCTATAGGTTTGATGAAAGCTTTTGGGCTGCTCTAGGTGATTTATATATTAAAATAGTCTATCTATTTCAAGATATTTGCTTTATTGTTTTAGGATTAGTTCAAGATCAATACTGTTTATTGTTTCTTCTTCTTTTTTCGGGTAAAAATTTGTTATGTCCTTGTGCTTTGGACAGCTTAACTGTGTAAACGCAACTATTATTATTGAAAACCGAGAGCTATAATCTAGCTAACTAATTACCCATAATCTTTCCATACAAATATTGCATATATCTCTGTGTGACCCACATCATTTATATTTTGGTTTCGTTAGACTATAGAATTAGAAATTTAATAATGCAAAATACGTTTTAAATATACATTGGAAAATAAACATATTTATAAAAAATTATTTTTTGAAAATTTGAAACTTGCACACCGTGACATAGAGGGGTTGATTGGCAAGTGTTTTATAAGTGCTGTAATATCTCTCTACAGTATAAATTATTTCTACAGCCCAAAATTTTGCCAATCATGCTTTGTAAAGATTTTTTGAAGATACAGATTTTTTTTTCCTTTTTATTTATTTTTAGCTGTGGAAAGCCATAAATCTAGAGCACTTATTTTTTGCTTTAGAAAATTTATATGTAAGTCTTTGAATCTTTTTAAACCTACAGCTAATATTTTACAGCAAAATTATCTACAGTCACAGCAAAAAAAATCTACAGATTTATTTTTAAAGCAAAAATATAAAGCTACAGCTTCTTCCAATCATCCCCAGAGTTAAGTTAAGACTTCTAAGACAAAGAATCTCAAATTAATACTCCCTCTGTTTTGATACGTAAATAGTTTTAGAAAAAAATGTATGTTTCACATGTAAGATGTTTACATAATCCAAAGCACCTTTTATATTTATTACATGTTGTGTGACCAATCAAATAATTCATACATTTTTATTATTGGTTGAATTTATGTATTAAATGCTATTTTTCAAAAGTAAAAGTTTTCTTAATATTCACACTTTTAACTAAAACTACTTACAAATAAAAACACAGGGAGTACTAAATTATTATATTTTAAACACTGTTAAAACCAAACAAAATAATTTCATCTCATATTTTAAATTCGATTGATATTTTAAACCGAATTACTTCTTGGATTCACATTTTATTGTTGTAATTGATCCATAAAAATAATAATAAAATTTAATATATACTTATAAATAAACACACAAATTATACTAGAAAATATAATATAAAATATAAATACACATTTATTTATATAAATACACATTTATTTATAAAATACAATTAAATATGAAATTTATGCTTTCACATTCAGTTTTTAATTAAGTAACTTTTATAACAAATTATTAATCATGATACAAAATAAGATAATAAATAACTAAAATTATTACTTTAGAGTTAATTTTAAAATTCATCCAAATAATTTTAGTTCTTTATATCACAATTTTCTTTTGGTGGCATATAATCAGATCCTCGGTTGATAACGGTTTTTTTATATTTTAACAAAATTTAATTATTAGTTTTTTCTATTATATCTAAACATG
The DNA here is from genome assembly GCF_020379485.1 of Brassica napus. Taxonomy (NCBI): domain Eukaryota; kingdom Viridiplantae; phylum Streptophyta; class Magnoliopsida; order Brassicales; family Brassicaceae; genus Brassica; species Brassica napus. Next base: position 13,749,352 of record NC_063448.1, read on the forward strand.
TTTATATACGAGTCACCGGATTCATCGGTAAAACCGCATGTTTAAAATAGATATGAAAATATTGATTTCATCTTATTTAAATAATTCAATTAAAATAATGAACATGTTAAGTGCTGGTTGAAAGATAAATAGAGATTACAATATAAATCAAAATAATTAAAATAAAATTACATAAATATAAGTTTTCAATTTATGAGTTCATAGAAATATAAATTATACATATTGAAAGATAAAAATATATAAAAAATGTATATTTTATATGTTTACTTAATATATTTTTGACAAATAAAATTTTTTTGCCCTTTTAAAGCACAGATCAAAATCTAGTATATTCTATTAAAACTGAAGTACAAAATAATATTTGCATAATTTTAAGTGATTTCTTACGTATTTTCATTCATTTTTAAACTAATTTTAGCGACTTCATTTATTATTTCCCTAAATAATTTGATTTCATTTGTTATAAAATTACAAAACATAACTATTATATCTTTTACATTCTTATTTCATTTTTTGAAACTACTTCATTAATTGCATTTACCATAATAATTCGACATAATTTATTTTACGTATTAACCATAATAATTTCATAACCAGTTGTTTTCTCTCAACCCACTGAAGGAAAAAATCTGGAAAATCAAAACGGGAAAAAATTTAGCCATTTCCTATGGCAAATTTTATCGGAGGCAGTATCAGTTAACGAAAGACTCTTCAAGAGACATATTGGAAACGACCTTAGCTGTCCAAGATGTGGCCATGCGGAGGAAACAATTAATCATATGGTTTTTACATGCCCTCCAGCTATGCAATGCTGGGCCCTCTCAACAATTCTGTCGGCTCCTGGGATTTTTCCTTCACAAAATCTCTACACCAATATAAACTACCTTCTTTCAAAGGTTAATATTGGTGGAAATATGGAGGAATCAACCAGATTCTTCCCTTGGCTAATTTGGTATATATGGAAAGCACAGAATGAAAAACTTTATAATGGTCGCGACTTTTCACCAGTGGATACAACAGATCTAGCACTACGAGAATGTAATGCATGGTTTTTAGCCAACGAGGAGATCGCCCAAGCGATAGTGTCACAGAACTTATACCAAGGAACCCACCAGACCCACCCATCTTTACATGTCGTGTGGATGGATCATGGAAGAATGATGGAACCACGAGTGGAGTAGGATGGATTTTACAGCTTCAAGATGGATCAATTGATCTACTTGGCCTCCAAGGTTGCTACAAGAAAATTTCGCCATTACATACTGAACTAAAGAGCTTAGTATGGGCATTGAAATGTTTAACTCGCCCCCAATGGTTCTGTGATTATTTTGTTATTGATTCCCAAGAATTAGTCAAAATGATATCCACACCTGATGATTGGCCAACCTTTGCAGCTGAACTTACTGAGTTTAAAACTCTTTGGGCGTCCTACCTAGACGGAAAAGTGGTTTATCAACCAAGATCCAACAACAATCAAGCGGATTTCCTTGCAAGACAAGCTCGGACAAGGAATCATGTTTTCTCATATGTTAACACGTCGGTGCCATACTGGATAGATATTCGCAACTCGTCCTTCGCGGATTTGTACTAAGATTCTTCTTTGTACTCTCATTGTGATTAAAAAAAATTCATAGGTTTGAATGAATTTATTCCATTTCGTGACAAGAATTCAAACAAGTTACATAATTTGTTAGACAAAGATATTCAGAGTACATATTAATTTTTCAGGTATTGATTATAACTCATATGTTTAAAAAGTCACTAAACAATTTATAAAAAATAAAAACCAACACCCGTGCGCCCGCGCGGATCAAGCTCTAATGATTTTTTTAAAGCACTTTTAGTATTAAGAGCTTTCAAACCAATCTAAAATATATGAACAAACTTACATAGATAAAGACAACTTCATCTTTCCTAATATTTTGAACTAAATGTATGTATCTTATTTATAAAACGTGGAATAAAAGACAAAGCAAAAGGTGAGAATATATATGTCCCTAACCAAAATAAATTCTTCAAGCATTGTCAAAGGCAGCCAATATTTATAGGCTTCGCTGAAAATTTGAGGTCATTCTCAGGAGAAACGTTTTTCATGCGATGTTATCATAAGATGAAAGACTTTGACTCTTTGAAATACGTTTTTTGAAATTAAAGATGTTTGACTTGTCTTGTGAGAATAATTTAGAATTTTACTTAACTCGTTAAAAACGAATTTTATTGAGAAAACATTTAAATTTGCATATTTTCAAAATAAAAACATCATTACCTATACACCTAACCATATTCGACCAATGAAAAAATAAAAAGAGAATTATATTAATAAATTTTGCATTGAAAACATAAAACGACACTTAAATGAAACAAAGTTTTAACTATAAAACGACGACTAATATGGAACGGAGGAATATGTTTTATTATTTGATACTTGTGAGTATTTGTGAGTTATTTGTAAATATTTCTGAACTATTTATTAAATAATACTCTACTAGATAAGATCTGCGCCTTGCGTGGGGGTGTAACTCCTCTAAAAATAAAACGTTACATGATGATACATGAAATTTCTTACGTTACATAATACATAATATTAAAAATTTAAATGTATATAAAAGTTTGTTATTACGGTAATAGGAAAAAACATGAGAATTATTCTAAACAATTTTTTTAATATTATAAACAAGAAGATTGAGCAAAATGATGAACCTTCGATATATTATTCTTCACAACAATAAAAATATAATATTTTAGGCTAATTACAGACAATGACTAATTTTCGCACTTGTTATTTGTTTTGTATCGGAAAGTATTTATATTCTACTATTTGATATTTGATTTGATAAGGATGAGTACTTAAAAAATTAAAGTTGGTACATGATGAGTAACGAGTATCTGTGGTCTACCCTATTAATGAACATGCTAAACGAAAGTACGCTGATGAGCAGTGCGTCAAATCGTTGCATGCCTAATATTCCCTTCTCGTTAATTGTCTTTCTCAAAACCATCCATTATGGCCCTCATGCCAAAACCCTCGCATCTTCTTTGAAAGCGTCTCAACTTTTAAAATCATCGATGAATGTGAGACACAAACATAGAGGTACACAATAAAGATATGGAAGTGCCTTGCCCAAAACGTTTCCAAGAGCTTCCACATAATAGAAGACTTTCCTGCTTCACTGAATCAGAACCACTACAAGAAAAACTTGAAATAGCTACAAATTATTTTGTGGCTATCAGCTTATTTTTGTGGCTATTTCAACTCTACGAATTGCCACAAATAATTTTCGTTGACTATAAGCTTGTTGCTATCCATAAAATGTTGTTATTTATGGCTGTCATTCTACAACTTAGCCGCAAACCATTTTTATAGCTAAAATCCACAAATAGCTCCAAACAATATTTGTAGTCATTTTAGCCACAAAATGTCACATTATAAATTGTGGCTAATACAATTATTTCAAAAAAATATAAATCACCAAATTAAAAAAATAGAATATATATATATATATTTTTTTTTGTTCTTTATAGAATATATATTTATATATAAAAAATTAGTTTACAGGAAAAAAAAAACTCTTTTACCAATAAAATTTTTGTTTTATAAACTAATTTGGTTTATAAAAATAAACCAAATTAAAAAAAAAAAACTAAACCTAAAACAATGGTCTATCTTCTATGCATTTCTCCGCCGCCTCTTCACTTGGATTCTCTTAAGCATGTCTCGTTGTCTCAGGCCAAAGCGATTCTCATGAGCCGGATTCAGAGCAGCCGTAAAGGTCAACGAGCACCACAAACCCAGATGGCTTGAAGCTGAGAGGAATCACGAGACCGGGAGAGATAGAAATGGATTCGCGCTCCACCACAAGGTTCCTCTTTACCACCAAACATCATCTTCTTCTGCCTCATCCACCTTCTTTTACCAAGAACAAAAAAAAATCATAATCGAAAGAGAGAGAGATAGAGAAGACATGAGAGAGAGATAGAGAATAGATAGAGATAGGTACACCACCGATTCTAAACATGTCTCCCGGAAAGAATTCCATTGCAGATGTGAGGCATCTCTAAAAGATGCGATGGGAAACTTAACATATACAAATTAAGAAATTTGATTCTGTATATGAAGAAAAAGAGAAGTAATTGTTAGGATAAGATGGCAGAGGAAAGACAGAGAATTAAAGGTTGAGAATAAGATAAGGGAAGAAAGAAACACACTAAGGAGAAGATCTGAGCGTTGGATCAAACTTTATCTACGGTAGAAAAGAGTGATCCATGTGTTTAAGAATTCAACCAATGACAATATTCCACTATTTTTACCTTTTCAGTCATTTGTCATAACTTTTAACTAAAATCGATTGTTATTTTCTTTACGCATTTTCATTAGGAATTGAAGTTTAAGGGTTACATTTAAATGTTAACCTTTTAATCATATATCTAACTTTTCAAAATACATTATTAGTTTAGAGTTTTATGATTTAGAGTTTGGATTATATGGTTTGAGATTTAAGTTAACATATAAGATTAAAATTTGAATAATTTATATTTGTAGCTTATGTTTGATATTTGAAAAGATTATATTTGGTGTTTAGTTTTGTGATTTAGTGTTTAGGGTCTAGAGCATAGTGTTTAGGGTTTAGGAATAAGATTTATATGTTAGTCTTAATGTTTGGGATTAATTAGGTTTGAAAAATAGATTTGGAAACTTAGCATATTGAATCAATTTAAGAATTATTTAAGGTTCAGTAGTATGTTTGGAGATAGGTACGAGAATAGGTTTAAGGTTTGTAATTTTGGGAAAATATATTATAAATGTCTGATTTTCTTGATTATAACTGATTTTTTGAAATCTCTTATAATGTTGGGTCTTGACATATTATGTATTGTTTATATTTTATAGTTTACGATTAAATATTTTTAATTTTTAGTTTATGTATATATAATCAGTCTTAGAGCATGCTTAGGGCCTGACTGGTTCAAACGCAGCGGTTGCGGTTGCGGGAGTTTGTGGATGCGGGCGGTTGCGGTTTCTAGCGGCTTTAAGAGAATTGTACGACTGGTACTGCGGTTAAAAATTAGTGCGTTTGCGGATGACTTATGACTGGTTAACTACCAAATGCGGTAACAGTCAAATAATAAATTAACAATATTTATATTTAATATAATTATAAAAATATCAAAAATCATAAAATTATAATAAATATAAAATTTATATTTAGAAAGTTATAATTTTAATTTTTGAAATTTTATTGAATTTTTTTATTATAAAATTTTATAATATTAATTAAAATAAAATAGATAAATTTTAATATTTAATATTTTAATATTTTCATAATTTCAATTTTAAATTTTTTATTAAATATTTTTACTTTGTATATATATTGTTTAAAAAAAAGAAAAAAAATTACTCTCCCGCAACCGCAAACGCTAGCTGGAGCCAGCTTTTGAATTTATGAGATTCGGAGCGGTTTGAAGCGGTTTAGAGCGATTTGAGTGATTGTTACAAACTGTCGACAACCGCTACCAACCGCAAAAACTGCGTTTGTGGGTGATAGCGGGAAAACCAGTCGCCCCCTTAGTGTTTATAATAAGGAAAAATCTATTATACTTATGTTTCAAATTTTTTTATTACTTTTGGATTTTATTTTAACCACATTATTTTTTGTGGGTTAAATTTAGGGTTTGGAGTTATAATTTGAACATATTTTTATAAATTTATAACTTTTTATAAAAGTTAGACCTTAGTTTTTAGCTATATTATAAATAGTAGTTTGATATTTAAAATATTAGCTAAGAAACATTAACATATTGTACAAACACATGTAACTTAATTATTACATGTGTTTCAATAACATATTTAATAAAAAAAAAAGTGTAATTTTCGTTGTTTATTTTATGAATATGTGATTTAAGATTGAATGTTTATCATTAAAGATTATAAGTTTAGGGTTTAGAATATATTTAGAGTTTGATGAGATCATAAGTTTAGAGTTTAAAGTTTGAGAGAAATTTATTATAAGTTTTTGATTTTATTTGACACATTATGAGTTATTTTATTTGAAAAGATTATGATTTAAGATTTAGATTTTATGATAGAAGATAAAAAATTAAGGGATTAAGTTTTCTTTGAATAGCTACAAATTATGTTGTAGCTATGTATTTCTACGATTGTTTTCGAGGCCATTCGTGGTTTTATATCTCTACAATCTTTTTTGTGGTTAATCGTGACTATTTCTCCTTAAATAGCCACAAGTTAAAATTTATAGCCATTTAGCTACGAAAATCCACATACTAGCTACAAATTGTGGATTTTGAAAATTGTGGCTGTTTTGTGGATATTTGTGGTGAAAAAAAAGCCACAAAACAAAAATTTGTGGCTAATTTGTAGCTAATCATAGTTTTTCTTGTAGTGAACATCACTATCACTAGTTTCCAAGAAAACTAAGTTATCTCTTGCCAGAAGTTTCTGCGAAGTGACAATTTCAGCATAAGTGCAGAACTATATGTGAGGTAGTGGCATTTGAGTTTGTTGTTTTACATGTGGTGAAAAGGTCCATTCACAGTTATAGATATAACGAATAGAAACATACATATCATGTTTTTCGAAAACACAATTGACTCAAATTGAATATTGATTGAGCATCTACCAAGATCGCGGTTATTCAAAAGAATTATAGTATTAACATTATATCAGAATTTAAAGTAAAAATAAATTTTATGTGTGTCAAAACATGATTATCAAACTTAATATATCTCGTGATCATTCTAATATATTAGTTTAACATCATTTGGATACTTACGCAAAATTGGCCTTCAAAGTAAAACATCAAATGTTGATACCTAAAGAGTAGAAACTCAGGGCTCATTGGCCATTAGAGCATCATCACTGGTTTAATTTCTCAATTAGTATCTTACACATAAAATAATAATATAATTTAATATTTTCATGAAAATTTAAATAAGAAAAAAATAGTTTAGTTATGTGATAGACACGTAGTAGGACGTCTCTCATATTATTATTTTTTGTCATCTAGTATTTTATTAAAGGACTAAAACCCAACATTTACATCAAACATAAAGGCCAAACATAGCTCAAACCAGAAAAACATTCAAATTAACCGGGGCTAAAGCCCATACAAGAGACAATGAGAAAGATACCAGCTCCTCCCACCACGTGAAACACCCGTCAGACCGGAAGGCATGAGCTTCCTCCGGAGACAGAGAGCATGCATGCCGGATCTCCGCCATTAGCGAAGCCAAACTGGAGAAGAAGGATTGAATCCAAGGCTCTGAAATCAGAACAAGAGGTGATAGCTCATAGGACAGCGAGAATCATAGAACCGCCAAGGTTAGAATAAAACCGGTGATACGCCAGCGAAGACGGTGTAAAGGAATCACCTCTTCCTGGAGACAAAAGCCGGCGAAAATGGTGTTATGTGAACCACCTTTTCCCAAAAACAACAGCCCCAACCATGGGGAGACACAATCCGAAACCAGAAAGAAATCTGGTAAGGACACAACACTACAAAAGAGGAGCTCCTTCGAATGGCCAGAACCTAAGAAAGAGATGAGCACTAAGGACCAAAACGCCAACCAAAAACGACTCAAACGACAACGATTTGACCAAATCTGATGGAAGAATTAACAGCCCACATCAGAGACGGCATCAACCAGCAACCGTACACCAGAAAAAAATACAGATTTGGTCAAATCAATCAAGCGAGCCTCCGCAGCGATGAAGAAATCAAACCACACCACATCTTAGAGACTACTGAAGGATCTCCTCAACACCTAAAGAATTACACCTTTAACACAAGCAGATAGCTACAACTGAGATAGAAAAAAAAGGAAAAAAAAAACAGATACCAGACGGATCTTAAAATAACCACACTGAGAAAATTTACAAACATGAAAGCACAGCTCCGACGGAAGCCGCCGGAGCTGCAAATCTGAAAGCCTGAAAGTTCTTGGAGAAAAGAGAAGATGGAGCGTTTTCCGGGACGTCTCTCATATATCCCGAACTTTTCTTGAAGAAGGGACGTCCCTCTACTTTTGTCTCTTTTCTCATTTTTTGTTTAATTAATTTATTAATTTAATGATGAAAGACTCTGTCCATGCTACCGCTGCTGATGCTCTTTGTTTCTATAGATAAAACGCCAAGTTTCTAAACTGAATTTTCAACTATCACAGTTAAGAATAGATTTTTTTTTCATCTTAGTCATGACTTTTTGATAATCAATGTTTCCACGCATGCCTCTATAAAATCAAAAGTTTCATCATTTGTCTTTCTTTTTATTTTTCCACATTTGTTTTTGAAAAAAAAAATTGAACTAAAAGGTCTTGCTCAGGGGATTTGTATTCCTTTTGTTTCTTTACAAAACAAAATGGTCATCTCCTCTTGTCTCTTTCTCTTATCTAAGAGAGTAATAATTTGCATCCCACACAGCTTTATCATCTTCACCACAGATCATATGAACCATCCACATTCTGTTGACTGATTTGCATACCCCACTGCACGTCCAGTCAAATGACGCCACACACACTTCTCCAGCATCCGCCTTCATTTCACAATCTTTTGGAAAGAGATAAAGAAAGAAACAAAAGAAAAAGAGAAACTACATGAGAAAAACATTATTTACTAACTTCTGAAGCATACAAAAATATATATAGCTGATTACCTGGAGTACTACAACAGAAATTACCATCATCGATATGCTCAACCTCAAGCCCGATGAACCATGACCCCAGCGTCACATCTTCATTTGCATACTTGTGCAAAATTGGCCTGCAAAGTAAAACATCAAATCAAATGTAATATATATATGTGCTTGGATAGTAACCATTTCCCTTGGTAAAACATATTTTTTCATTTCTTGATAATTCAAGAACACATACTTAGTCACTTACTGATTGTTAGATATGTATGTAGCAAGATCCTTTGAGATGGCATAGATTTGTCCTGTAGCATGTCGAAAATATTTGTTACCTTCTTCTCCAAATTTCCAAAACTCGGGTTCACGATACTTGGCCGTCCTGCATGTTTAAAAAAAAAAAAAAAAAATCTGCTTTAACATCCAAATAGATGATATATAAAATTGTAAGAGAAAAACGAGATTATTACTTTTTAGTAAGAACAGGTCCGGACTTCATACATCCAATGTAAACCCTCGGCTTATGACGGTGAAGAGCTAATGTGGAACCAAGCATACCTAAAACCTCAAAGAAAGATATTCAACAATTTAATTCAAAGAGAAAAGAAATAAAAAAAAACATGGTAGAAATAGTTTGTTACCAAGGTTGACATGAACATCATCATCAATCTTAACGTAAAACTCAGCATCCCACGTTGCAACCGCACTGGAAAAGAAGGTTTTGGTTTTGGCAGACAAATTATAATATCCTTCAACATGATCCTGCAACGAGCAAAGAAACCAAAAAAAATATCAAGAAACACTGTACGTAAACCAATCCTAGAAAAAAATAAAGATGTCTAATGAATCTCACCAGCCTAAAAAAATCTTTGTATTGAGCATCTTCTGAATCAATTTCCTTATCCAATATACTATGTGGTGTCGCACTGCCAACAAGTTTTGTACATACACTCAAGTAAGATTTTCACTCTAATAATAAAAAAGCATTAGACTACATTGCCTTCTCTTACTATTCCATGAATTAACCTGTGTCCGATCATGAACTTGACGACAATTCCCTTCTCTTTTTCCAGTTTCTCAAGCTTTTCCCCTGTGATAGATATATACGTTAAAAAGGTAACTAAGTTTAGAGACAATGAAGCATGAAAAGAACAAGAGATTTGAAAGAGGGACATCACAAAATGTAACCCTGAGGCATCCAAGTCTCTCTAAGCGAATCACGACGTTGTCTACTGCTAAATGCAGTATTGACACCAATCACCATGAAAACTTTCGACGTTTGGTTCCCTCCTGTTGAAGTATTTGTTGTTGAGACACCCACAATCTGTTGATAGCTGTGTCTAACAGAGAGCTGCTTCTGAAGCATAGCAACTGACTTACCCAGTGCTCTGTGGACACAAGACATACGATCATCAAACTATTTTTAACATGCAAGTGAAAGATTTACACACACACACAAAAAACATTTAATTATTATTATTATTATTATTATTATTACAACACTCACTCTATTGCTTTATGGATTTTCAGAACCTCTTCAGTTACATCTTTTTCATGTGATTTTTCCTGCATTTTGGCGAAATTCAAAGATTATAAATACGAGCTTTTAAAAAACAATAATAACATTCGAAACTATTCATATTACGAATACAGATTCAGACAATCAGATAAAAGTTTTAAAAGAATACTTTCTCATGACCGTAATCATCTGACCCACGAAATCTCTGAAAATACAAACAAAATAAAAACTGAATAACAATTGAATATCTAAATGCAAGAAGACGTGATTTTATAATGGTAAAGATTAATGGAGAGAAAACTCAAAAAATCTCAATAAAAACCAAGAAACCTGGACGTGAAGGTTACTCCGAGGAAAAAGCAGGAAATGCAGAGAAGTGAAACCCATGTCAATGATAGTCTCTTCGAGGCTTTGTGCTTCATTGGTGTGAAGAAACAAGAGAATGGGATACGAACGAGAGAAGACCTGAACAAAACTTCAAGTCGTGTATTATTAACGGAAAGGTCAGTAAATTTTAAGTAACAATCCTTTTTATTACATGTTTGACTATTTGTTTTTTTTTTTGGTCAAAGTATATAAGATGTCAGGTGATTTACTTCCAGTTATAAAATATCAACAAGATGTTAAGAGAAGGAAATTTTGACCACGAGTAGACGGCTTCAACTAGTGACCATTTAATTGAACAGAAAATAAATAAAATAATGAACAAAAATTCAGTGAGGAAATGAGAAAAAACATAAATATAGGAATTTATGTTCAATTCATTTCTCATCCAAATTGGAGAAGGAATTCTTTTTCATAATTTTTTTCATCCTAGAGGAAATAAGAGGAATAGAGTTTATATATCTAATCAAAAAATTTAACATGATTGGTATAAAAATTGAAGAATAAAAATTTCACCGATATTTTGTTCATAAACTGTGGTCACCAATTGAAGCCAAAGTGAAATAAGTCGATAATTTTAAATGATTTGTTGAATAGGAAATTTGACCCTATTACAAAAAAAACTATAATTTATCAAATAGCCATATTAATCTATATACTATAATGTACTATCTATAATGTGTATTAATTATCATTTTGCCTCCTATTATATACATATACACCTACTTTGATGTTTTCCTAGTTACTACAAAATATTTTTTTTTCCTCTTAATCAACTTTAACTTTAAAAAATACGGTTATGTAATTTCATAGTTTACATGAAAAGTATATAGAATTTTTATACATAATATATGTTTTGAAAACTTAAATCAGACATATATTACATAAACGGAGTTTAAAATCTATATTATATTATACATTTATATAATAGAATTTAGATTCATTTTCAAATGAGATTCTATTTTTTTATCTTCTATTCATTTAGTAAATATAATATAAATATAACTATACAAATCTCTTTTTTTGATTTATTGTACTCTATAGTTATATAAAATGTTCTATTTATACACAAGAAACAGAATAGTATTCTATTTGTTTCATATTACATGGTGTTTTTGTTTCCATGCACGTATGTTAAAAAAAAATATTTTTTTTATCAAAATATTACTAAAATATAATTTAAAACTAATTTATCTAGTTACAAATAGAAATAATAAAAACATAATTGACTAGCTACGCAGTTTTTGATAAATTTAAATTATCTAGATTTGTGCAAATATCTTATATTATGAAATAAAAAATATTTTCCAAAACATCATCTATATTGAAACGGAAAGAGTATTACATAACAAAATAGAGCTCAGTAACTTATCTTTCATACGTCCACTTGAGGTGAAAAAAGAAAATATATTTTATCTGCATATTTGTCACATCTTATGATTATGGTTATTTATGTAATTGTGTTTATTCCAATGACTTATACACAAATTTACCCAGTTAAAAAAAATCTTTCAAAAAATAAAATATTTTTGTGTTTAAAATTTTAACTTTTTTGTCAACTTCTTGTGTTTAAATGTAATATCAAATTTGTTGACAAAAAAATGAAATATCTATTTTTTTTTTTATAAACACGATATTATATCAAACTTTCAGAATTATTTGTTAAATTGAATATATCATATTTATATGAGTAGCTTTGAAGTTGTTTACATCCGGTAGTGAAAATCAAATATGTAAACCATGTGATGATGGTTTAGTGGTAGTCTGGCCTTTGGACTGCTAAGTAATTTGGATTTTAATAAACTCCAATCCGTTCCATTATGTAGTCATCCGAAGGCACTCCAGTACATTCCATTATGTAGTCATCCGAAAACACTCCATTGCTTATAACTCATATTTCTATTCGTGGACTGCACATCCCCAAGAAAATTAGTCTGAATCCTTCTGCATGTTCGGGATACCACTAGTTAATAAAAAAAATCAATGTGTAGAAATAATGCGGAATTATGACTAGCTTTATTAATATGACTAAACTACTCGTAACAGTTTTGATACAAATAACTTAACAAATTAACATTATTATAGCTAGGGTTTGGGCAAAAATCCAAATCCGATCGAAAAAAGTAATATCGAATCCATCCGAATGGGTTCAAAACTTTGATATCTAGAGAATCAAAATCAAATCTGATTCGAACCGAAAAATTTCAAGTATCTGAATCAAATTTATATACTTAAATATATTGATTATTTCAGATTTAATATCCATAAAGCCCAAGTTGTGTTAAGATAAGTGGCACGTGAAGAGGAATAGATCAACAAAAAAACGCTCTTAGGTTTTTTCCTCCCGCGCCCGCCGCCGCCTGGATACAAATTTTTGACTGCTACTTAGTATCCGCAATAGTTCAGAACTCAAGAAACTAAAGACTTTACTTTTAGTTCAAATCAAATTAAGCTTTGGCGGACCGTGCTCCACTCCGGTGAACTCGCGCGGTTCCGACGTGCCCATGGACTTTGCCCTTTTTAGGAATTTATCATATCCAAGGCAGCTTACCACAAGAACATATCCAAAATATATAAGATATTTGAAGTTGTCCAAAATACTTGAAATGTATACAAATAGTCAAAAGTAAACGTATAAAATAGCTAAACAATACTCGAAACATTTAAAATACTTGAAATATATATATTGATTTTCTATCCAAATATTTAAACAAAACTAATGTTTAGGTTAAGTTTAGTATTTTGACATACATTATTCAAATATGTATATATGAACTTGATTTTTCTTATAAATCAATTGGTGGATGTCCATAACCGGTCCGGTCCATAACCGGCCCATACACTTAGAGAGAGAGACGGTCCAACCCTATAGAGAGAGGCGGCTACAACTTGCCTATTTCCTAATTCGTTTATGTTTATGATTTGTAATTTTTCCTATTATTGTATTTCCATTTATCTCTCTTGTAATCCCTATATAAAGGGAACACTTATTCATTAATAATATACAGAAACTTACAGTTCTAAATCCTTAAGTTTACAACACGTTATCAGCACGATAGCCTCTAACACACTGAGCCTAAAACCAAATCGCTAAAACCCTAAAACCCTAAATGAAAAGGAATCTGCCTCGGAACTTCGAAGAGGCCGTTCTCCCAAACTGTGAGGACCCAGAAAACGATCAAGATATCAAATCGAAGCCCTGGCCGAGACGAATCAGTCAGTGCAAACCGTTTGTCGATCTGACCACGAAAGCGCCCTCACGCACAGATACAGTGCGCGCCGATTTGCTTTGGAACCCTAATCCGAACCCGACAATACCGACGAACCCTAATCCGTTCGCGACTCCGTTCCAGCTCACGTCCGTTCCAGCTCGCTGTCCAGCTCGAGGCTCTCTCTTGGTGGTCCGATTTCTACAAACAGCTAAACTAAAGGTATTTCGAATTTTAAGAACATAATGAATCGAATTTGGTTGATTGTAAAGAATGAAACCCTAAAATATAATCTCTAAGATGAAAGCCATAGGATAATAGATCAATCCCTAAGCGAGTAAATCGAAGCTCTATAAGTTCGATCCCCAAACCCTAAAAATCGAGATTGATCCATTGATCAATTAAAATCAGAACCTTAAAGGTTTTGAATCTCAAATCAAATCCCTTTGATATAAGATCAAATTTTCGAAATCCCTAAACCCTAATTCGAAAGCTATTGATTAATTATAACTGATTGATTGATTGATTGAGATTGAATTTGATCATCCTGAAATTGAAATTGCTTGTTAATAAAATCGAAACACTAAAACCCTAATTCTGAAAATCGATTTTGATTGTTTGAAATTGAACATCGATTGGTTGATTTGATCACCTAGAACTATTGTTAGGATTGTTCAAACTCGAATCTGATTGTTTGGCTTGTTTAAACTAAAACCTGAATGACCTAGTTTAGATTATTTTAAAATCGAAATCTGAAACTACATATTAAGTTAAACTGTTCTAGACTTGATCATACTCGTGGCCGTTTGGCCTTGTTGCATTCATACCATAACTTAATCACATTGATTGATTGCAATTATACTTAGAACTTATTCTAGGAATGGTGTTGAATTGAATCAAATAGCTGTGTGGCTTGATCTTTGCTTGGCCGATAGGTTTGCTTGTTTTGATTGCATCATGAACTGATAGAAACAAACCATGTTAGGATTGTAATTACACGACAAACTAAATGCATAAAAACGAACTAGTTTGCATCCATGGCCGTGCGGCTTGCTCATTGGCCGTGAGGCATAGATCTTGGCTGTGAAGGCTTGTTTGATTGTTTGAACATAAAACCCTAATCGTTTAAACATTAAAAAAATTTCCTAAAAGATTTAAAAATATTAATCTATAACTTCAGATGTCAAAAATCAACAACCTTGATTTCGCTGCCCTAAATCTATCTGGAGACAATTACCTTCAGTGGGCGCTCGATGCTAAGATCATCTTGAAATCCAAGGGTCTCGGTGAATGTATCACCGAGAACAATAATGCCAATGAAAAGGATCGTTACATAGCCATCTTGGTCATTCGTCATCATCTAGCTGAGAGTCTCAAAGATCAATATTTAACCATTGATAATCCACTAGATCTTTGGACTGAATTGAAATCGAGATATGATCACCATAGAACGGTGATCTTACCAAAAGCTTGGTTTGATTGGACGAATCTGAGGATCCAAGACTATAAGTATGTGGACGAATATAACTCTGCACTATTTAAGATTGTTTCTAAAATGAAACTGTGTGGTGAAAGTATTACGGAAAATGATATGTTTGAGAAACCTTTCCACTTTCCATGCAAGCAATGTGCTTTTACAACAACAGTACCTAGAGAAAGGTTTAAAACTTATGCTAATCTTATTTCTTGTCTCTTGCTCGCTGAGCAGAACAATGAATTACTAAATGAGAAACAGTCAGATGAGACCACTTGGATCAGCTCCACTACCTGATGTACACGCTACAGAGGACAATAAAGAGTCCAACCACGTCCAAAGAAACGGCCAGCATGGCCGTGGTCGAGACAAATCGAACGGACGTGGCCGCGGTCGAAGATCCTTTGGCCGCGGGTGAGGAAATGGTCGAGACCATGGACGGGACCGTGGCTCATTTGGACGAGGCCATGGTCGTGGCCGTGGATCTTCTTTCAAACCCCAACACTCGACTAAATCAGAGAAATACGTGTGTCATGGATGTGGGATGAGCAATCATTGGGCTAAGAAGCATCTAGTTGACCTCTATCAAGAGAGCTTGAAAGGGAAGAATCCTGAAGCCCATATGACTTACCAAGATGATGAAAACGACTTCAATCATGAGAAGGACGATCTTATGGATTATGAAACTTCAGATTGTCTTAAAAAAAAAAACTGAAGATTGATTTCGACATTTGTAATCTAAATTCTATGTTCTTTGTTTTGATGTTTTTCATTTCTATGTTTTTCATTTCTATGAACTTGTTTTATTAAAACTTAATAAAAGGAATGAATGATTATTGAAAACGCCAATATGATTTGCGGGTATGGTACACATTAAGGGCTATGGCCAGATATGTATAAGGGCAAGCATTTAGATGCTTTATATTCACCCAAAAAAACCCATTGAGATTATATAGAGATATAAGAATGAATGGTTTCCATATTGAAACAATGGGCGAAGGAAACAAAGAGTTCCTTCAGATATATGTATAAAATCGCCCAAGGCCATAATGAGTCCTAAAAAAAAAAAAAAAAACTATAAATGCATTCTCTATTGATCTAGACTATGCCAAGATCAGTATGATAGAGGCAATAGTCATGGTAACCAGAATGGTTTACCCACGAAATTATACACTTTATGGTATGACCGGATTGGCCATCCTGGTCCAAAACATGATGCGAAATTGATATTGGAAAGGGCACAAAGAGTTATCCCATAGAATCTCACGTGTGTAGCATGAACACAAGGGAAACTCATTAGGCCATGATGTCCCAAAGCACTTAAAGATTATAGTATGTCCATGAGGGGGCAGTGAGGACAAATCCGCACATGTCCATACTATATATAGCTTGGCTGAATCCTTTTATAAATCTGTATTGGCCATTACCCATAGGTCCAAACTCTCAGTCCAAGGCTTGGGGACACACAAATTTACATGCATCTTAACTAATAAGCATCAGACCATTAAGTGAACATAGATATTCCCATCTCAAATTTATTACGGGTCATGAGCCAGACATATAACATCTTGAGATATTTGGATAAGCCACCACAAATATATGTGTTGTCTAAGATGAATCCTTAGAAGAGGATGAGGATGGGGATATATGTTGGATATGAATCTCCCACAAATAATGAAGTACCTTGAGCCAAATATGGGTGATCTATTTAGTGGCCAAGAACATGGATTGCACATTTTAATGGATCCGACTATCCAACATTAGGGGGGAAAAAAAAAAAAGCTGGTAAGAGAAACAGAATGGCATCGACCATCAATGTCTTGGCAAGATCCTCGGACTAAAGAATGTGAAATAGACGTCCAAAGATTATACATTTACAAAGCTTGCTAATCAAATGCCAGACACATTTGCTGACCCGAAAAAGAATGATTAAGTCATATATAAACCAACTTGTAAAGCACCAACTAAATTGATGTCCAAGAGAGACACAGTCAAGTTGCTACAGAGTCTATACAAGATAGACCAATAAGTTCCAAAGATAAAAATCCTCGGAAACAAAAGAGAAATGTTCATAGAATGATAAAACAAATCCAAGGTCAAGGAAACCATCCCAGACATAGAGATAAAGCCGGCCGGCTCTAAGGTACAGGTACCAAACAATGTAGCTTGGGACGCCAAGCTGCAAAGTATTAAAGTTCCTGATAATAATGAATCTCAATTGATTATATCATGTCTGGAACATAATGGAACACAATAACGAATGTCGACATAAGATGATACAAGGTAGCACTTGAATTTATGAATATAAGCGAGGATCATGAACCCACGTCAATATAAGAGTGCGCACTCGTAGAACAGATTGAATGGAAACGTGGGGTTAAATAGTTTAAAGAAGAAATACGTATTTGGCCATATGATTAAGACGCCATATGATGTTAAAACCAGTGGATATAAATGGGTCTCGTGAGGAATAGAAATCGTGAGATATAAAGCTAATGTTGCACAAGGATTCTCACAAAGACCAGTAATAGATTATGAGGAGATATACTCCCACGTGGTGGATGCAACTACTTTTAAGATTTCTCATAAGTCTAGCTATATAAGAGAGAAAATTAGACTTGCAGCAAACTGATGTAGTGACTGCATATTTATATGGTCAACTGGATAATGAAAGTACTAGAGGGTATTGAGCTGAATGTACAACAAGTTCTCGAGAACAATATTGATAATCATCGAAATATATGATCTGAATATCCTAGGAACCTCTGGATACAATTTCCCAAACGGTTGAATACCTTAAGAAAGAATTCGAGATGAAAGATCTCGGGAAAACAAAATTCTATTTGGGATTACAACTTGAGTACATAAATGATGGGATCCTTGTGCATCAGATGGCATACACTGAAAAGGTACTCAAGAGATTCAATATGGCCGATTGCCATTCTCTGACCAGTCCCATGGTCGTGAGGTCTCTCGGCCTGGACACTGACCCATTCCGTCCCAAGATGGACGATGAAGATGACCTAGGTCCCGAAATGCCATATCTCAGTGCCATAGGAGCTTTAATGTACTCGACAACTCACACACAGCCTGATATAAGCTTTTCTGTGAACCTACTCTGTAGGTTTAGCTCCTGTCCGACCCAGAGGCATTGGAATGGGATCAAACATGTTCTTCGTTACCTGCAAGGAACTAAAGACTTGGGTCAATATTATACTAACCATAACAACGATGGTTTAGTTGTCTTTGCTGATGCTGGTTATTTATCAGATCCACATCAAGTTCGATCACAGACAGGATAAGTCTTTACACATGGAGGTACGGCCATATCATGGCGTTCCATGAAACAAACCATCGCGGCCACTTCATCTAATCACTCGGAAATCTTGGCCATACATGAGGCCATCCGCGAGTGTGTTTGGTTGAGGTCGATGACCCAACACGTCCGAGCTGATTGCGGGATGGCCGAGTGCAAAAAGCCAATCGTGATGTATGAGGACAATGCTGTGTGCATTGCTCAGCTCAATGACGGTTACATAAAAGGTGATAGAACGAAGCACATATTGCGTAAGTTCTTCTTTACTCACGAGCTTCAGAAAGCCGGTGAGGTCCAGGTCGTCCAAGTACGATCCAGTGACAATTCAGCTGACCTATTCACCAAGGCACTTCCTACCTGCACGTTCAGGAAGCTCACGCATAATATTGGGATGAGTAGGCTGAAGGACCTCCACTGAGGTTCACATCAGGGGGAGTAGTACGTGTTGTACTCTTTTTCCTTCATCATGGTTTTGTTCCACTGAGTTTTCCTGATAAAGTTTTAATGAGGCAACATTAAGCGTATTACAATCCTTGTATGGTTATGGCATCCAATGGGGAGTGTTATAAATCAATTGTTGGATGTCCATAACCGGCCCATACACTTAGAGAGAGAGATGGCCCAACCCTAGAGAGAGAGAGGCGGCTACAACTTGTCTATTTCCTAATTCGTTTATGTCTATGATTTGTAATCTTTCATATTATTGTATTTCCATTTATCTCTCTTGTAACCCATATATAAAGGGAACACTTATTCATTAATAATATACAGAAACTTGCAGTTCTAAATCCTTAAGTTTACAACAATTTTTAGATTTTGAAAAATTTAAAGTATATATAAATCTTGAATTTTTAAAAATAATTTAAATGGCTTATCCGAACCCGCAAAGATACGAACTAAATCCAAACCAAAATTTATAATTACCGAAATGGAAATGAAATCTTTAATTCTGAAAATCGAAAACTCGATTCGATTAGATTCGAAACCGTATTGGGTACCCTAATGCCCGACTTACAAGGATTTGATTGGTTTAGCCACAGAAACAAAAAGAAATCACCGGCTACTACCGGTTTTACTCCTTGTTCAAAAACGCGGGCGCCTAGCCGATTAATCGGCCGACTAGGCGCTCCGCGCAACCCCACCGCCCCGACTATGACCAAACCGGTGCAGTAAATCGGACTACCATTTAATCGGTCAAAACCCGACTAATCGGTCAATTAATCGGTTAAAATCCGATTAATCGGTTTTGAAATCCGATTATTATCAAACAAAAGTTGGGACTTTCTTTTTAAAGTTTGGGCCATGTTAGAAGCCCACTTAACAAATTAAAATCTAAGACCTTAACATGTATTTATAAGTGACTTGAAGACTTCTCCTACTCCTATATTACCGATGTGAGACAATTTAAGTGATCTTTTAAAACTTTTGTCCTAAATAGCGCTAATTTAAATGGAAAAGAAAACACACACTGCATATAATTCGAACCCATCTCCTCTCGCACCTAACAATTCCAACCGAACCACTGGACTACGATGTTCTTACATGCATAATTCACATATATTTATATATATACATGTTTTTATAATTAAAAATAATAAAAAACTAATCCCCGCGTATATCACGCTTAATCCCCGATTTTTCGGTAACTCGCTATGCCCGGACTCACCGTCCGACTAGCGCCTAGCGTAGTTTCGAACATGAGTTTTACTCATTAACCCTCGTTTCGAACAAGAGGGCGCCGCCTATTCAGCCGGTAGCCCTTCCAATTAACCATTTTCATTATTCAATTTTTTTTTTTATAATGGTAAAGATTAATGGAGAGAAAACTCAAAAAATCTCAATAAAAACCAAGAAACCTGGACGTGAAGGTTACTCCGAGGAAAAAGCAGGAAATGCAGAGAAGTGAAACCCATGTCAATGATAGTCTCTTCGAGGCTTTGTGCTTCATTGGTGTGAAGAAACAAGAGAATGGGATACGAACGAGAGAAGACCTGAACAAAACTTCAAGTCGTGTATTATTAACGGAAAGGTCAGTAAATTTTAAGTAACAATCCTTTTTATTACATGTTTGACTATTTGTTTTTTTTTTGGTCAAAGTATATAAGATGTCAGGTTATTTACTTCCAGTTATAAAATATCAACAAGATGTTAAGAGAAGGAAATTTTGACCACGAGTAGACGGCTTCAACTAGTGACCATTTAATTGAACAGAAAATAAATAAAATAATGAACAAAAATTCAGTGAGGAAATGAAAAAAAAAACATAAATATAGGAATTTATGTTCAATTCATTTCCCATCCAAATTGGAGAAGGAATTATTTTTCATAATTTTTTTCATCCTAGAGGAAATAAGAGGAATAGAGTGGAACCGTATAAAATTTAACATGATTGGTATAAAAATTGAAAAATAAAAATTTCACCAATATTTTGTTCATAAACTGTGGTCACCAACTGAAGCCAAAGTGAAATAAGTCGATAACTTTAAATGATTTGTTGAATAGGAAATTTGACCTTATAACAAAAAAACTATAATTTATCAAATAGCCATATTAATCTATATACTATAATGTACTATCTATAATGTGTATTAATTATCATTTTACCTCCTATTATATACATATACACCTACTTTGATGTTTTTCTATTTACTACAAAATATTTTTTTTCCTCTTAATCAACTTTAACTTAAAAAAATATGGTTATGTAATTTCATAGTTTACATGAAAAGTATATAGATTTTTTATACATAATATATGTTTTGAAAACTTAATTCAGACATATATTACATAAACAGAGTTTAAAATCTATATTATATTATACATTTATATAATAGAATTTAGATTCATTTTCAAATGAGATTCTATTTTGTTATCTTCTATTCTATTTAGTAAATATAATATAAATGTAACTTTACAAATCTCTTTTTTGATTTATTGTACTCTATAGTTATATAAAATGTTCTATTTATACACAAGAAACAGAATAGTATTCTATTTGTTTCATATTACATGATGTTTTTGTTTCCATGCACGTATGTTAATAAAAAATATTTTTTTATCAAAGTATTACTAAAATATAATTTAAAACTAATTTATCTAGTTACAAATAGAAATAATAAAAACATAATTGACTAGCTATGCAGTTTTTGATAAATTTAAATTTATCTAGATTTGTGCAAATATCTTATATTATGAAATAAAAAATATTTTCCAAAACATCATCTATATTGAAACGGAAAGAGTATTACAAAACAAAATAGAGCTCAGTAACTTATCTTTCATACGTTCACTCTAGGTGAAAAAAGAAAATATCTTTTATTTGCATATTTTTCACATCTTATGATTGTGGTTATTTATGTAATTGTGTTTATTCCAATGACTTATACACAAATTTACCCAATTAAAAAAAATCTTTCAAAAAATAAAATATTTTTGTGTTTAAAATTTTAACTTTTTTGTCAACTTCTTGTGTTTAAATGTAATATCAAATTTGTTGACAAAAAAATGAAATATCAATTTTTTTTTTATATAAAACACGATATTATATCAAACTTTCAGAATTATTTGTTAAATTGAATATATCATATTTATATGAGTAGCTTTGAAGTTGTTTACATCCGGTAGTGAAAATCAAATATGTAAACCATGTGATGATGGTTTAGTGGTAGTCGGCCTTTGGATTGCTAAGTAATTTGGATTTTAATGGATTCCAATACGTTCCATTATGTAGTCATCCGAAGGCACTCCAGTACATTCCATTATGTAGTCACATGAATATGGGTCCATTGCTTATAACTCATATTTTTATTCGTGGACTGCACATCCCCAAGAAAATTAGTCTGAATCCTTCTCCATGTTCGAGATACCACTAGTTAATAAAAAAAATCAATGTGTAGAAATAATGCGGAATTATGAGTAGCTTTATTAATATGACTAAACTACTCGTAACAGTTTTGATACAAATAACTTAACAAATTAACATTATTATAGCTAGGGTTTGGGCAAAAATCCAAATCCGATCTAAAAAAGTAATATTGAATCCATCCGAATGGGTTCAAAACTTTGATATCTAGAGAATCGAAACCAAATCTGATTCGAACCGAAAAATTTCGAGTATCCGAATCAAATTTATATACTTAAATATATTGATTATTTTAGATTTAATATCCATAAAGCCCGAGTTGTGTTAAGATAAGTGGCACGTAAAGAGGAATAGATCAACAAAAAAACGCTCTTAGGTTTTTTCCTCCCGCGCCCGCTGCCGCCTGGATACAAATTTTTGACTGCTACTTAGTATCCGCAATAGTTCAGGACTCAAGAAAATAAAGACTTTACTTTCATTTCAAATCGAATTAAGCTTTGGCGGATCGTGCTCCACCCCGGTGAACTCGCGCAGTTCCGACGTGCCCATGAACTTTGCCTTTTTTTAGGAATTTATCATATCCAAGGCAGCTTACCACAAGAACATATCCAAAATATATAAGATATTTGAAGTTGTCCAAAATACTTGAAATGTATACAAATAGTCAAAAGTAAACGTATAAAATAGCTAAACAATACTCGAAACATCTAAAATACTTGAAATATATATATTGATTTTCTATCCAAATATTTAAACAAAACTAATGTTTAGGTTAAGTTTAGTATTTTGACATACATTATTCAAATATGTATATATGAACTTGATTTTTCTTATAAATCAATTGGTGGATGTCCATAACCGGTCCGGTCCATAACCGGCCCATACACTTAGAGAGAGAGACGGTCCAACCCTATAGAGAGAGGCGGCTACAACTTGCCTATTTCCTAATTCGTTTATGTTTATGATTTGTAATTTTTCCTATTATTGTATTTCCATTTATCTCTCTTGTAATCCCTATATAAAGGGAACACTTATTCATTAATAATATACAGAAACTTACAGTTCTAAATCCTTAAGTTTACAACACGTTATCAGCACGATAGCCTCTAACACACTGAGCCTAAAACCAAATCGCTAAAACCCTAAAACCCTAAATGAAAAGGAATCTGCCTCGGAACTTCGAAGAGGCCGTTCTCCCAAACTGTGAGGACCCAGAAAACGATCAAGATATCAAATCGAAGCCCTGGCCGAGACGAATCAGTCAGTGCAAACCGTTTGTCGATCTGACCACGAAAGCGCCCTCACGCACAGATACAGTGCGCGCCGATTTGCTTTGGAACCCTAATCCGAACCCGACAATACCGACGAACCCTAATCCGTTCGCGACTCCGTTCCAGCTCACGTCCGTTCCAGCTCGCTGTCCAGCTCGAGGCTCTCTCTTGGTGGTCCGATTTCTACAAACAGCTAAACTAAAGGTATTTCGAATTCTAAGAACATAATGAATCGAATTTGGTTGATTGTAAAGAATGAAACCCTAAAATATAATCTCTAAGATGAAAGCCATAGGATAATAGATCAATCCCTAAGCGAGTAAATCGAAGCTCTATAAGTTCGATCCCCAAACCCTAAAAATCAAGATTGATCCATTGATCAATTAAAATCAGAACCTTAAAGGTTTTGAATCTCAAATCAAATCCCTTTGATATAAGATCAAATTTTCGAAATCCCTAAACCCTAATTCGAAAGCTATTGATTAATTATAACTGATTGATTGATTGATTGAGATTGAATTTGATCATCCTGAAATTGAAATTGCTTGTTAATAAAATCGAAACACTAAAACCCTAATTCTGAAAATCGATTTTGATTGTTTGAAATTGAACATCGATTGGTTGATTTGATCACCTAGAACTATTGTTAGGATTGTTCAAACTCGAATCTGATTGTTTGGCTTGTTTAAACTAAAACCTGAATGACCTAGTTTAGATTATTTTAAAATCGAAATCTGAAACTACATATTAAGTTAAACTGTTCTAGACTTGATCATACTCGTGGCCGTTTGGCCTTGTTGCATTCATACCATAACTTAATCACATTGATTGATTGCAATTATACTTAGAACTTATTCTAGGAATGGTGTTGAATTGAATCAAATAGCTGTGTGGCTTGATCTTTGCTTGGCCGATAGGTTTGCTTGTTTTGATTGCATCATGAACTGATAGAAACAAACCATGTTAGGATTGTAATTACACGACAAACTAAATGCATAAAAACGAACTAGTTTGCATCCATGGCCGTGCGGCTTGCTCATTGGCCGTGAGGCATAGATCTTGGCTGTGAAGGCTTGTTTGATTGTTTGAACATAAAACCCTAATCGTTTAAACATTAAAAAAATTTCCTAAAAGATTTAAAAATATTAATCTATAACTTCAGATGTCAAAAATCAACAACCTTGATTTCGCTGCCCTAAATCTATCTGGAGACAATTACCTTCAGTGGGCGCTCGATGCTAAGATCATCTTGAAATCCAAGGGTCTCGGTGAATGTATCACCGAGAACAATAATGCCAATGAAAAGGATCGTTACATAGCCATCTTGGTCATTCGTCATCATCTAGCTGAGAGTCTCAAAGATCAATATTTAACCATTGATAATCCACTAGATCTTTGGACTGAATTGAAATCGAGATATGATCACCATAGAACGGTGATCTTACCAAAAGCTTGGTTTGATTGGACGAATCTGAGGATCCAAGACTATAAGTATGTGGACGAATATAACTCTGCACTATTTAAGATTGTTTCTAAAATGAAACTGTGTGGTGAAAGTATTACGGAAAATGATATGTTTGAGAAACCTTTCCACTTTCCATGCAAGCAATGTGCTTTTACAACAACAGTACCTAGAGAAAGGTTTAAAACTTATGCTAATCTTATTTCTTGTCTCTTGCTCGCTGAGCAGAACAATGAATTACTAAATGAGAAACAGTCAGATGAGACCACTTGGATCAGCTCCACTACCTGATGTACACGCTACAGAGGACAATAAAGAGTCCAACCACGTCCAAAGAAATGGCCAGCATGGCCGTGGTCGAGACAAATCGAACGGACGTGGCCGCGGTCGAAGATCCTTTGGCCGCGGGTGAGGAAATGGTCGAGACCATGGACGGGACCGTGGCTCATTTGGACGAGGCCATGGTCGTGGCCGTGGATCTTCTTTCAAACCCCAACACTCGACTAAATCAGAGAAATACGTGTGTCATGGATGTGGGATGAGCAATCATTGGGCTAAGAAGCATCTAGTTGACCTCTATCAAGAGAGCTTGAAAGGGAAGAATCCTGAAGCCCATATGACTTACCAAGATGATGAAAACGACTTCAATCATGAGAAGGACGATCTTATGGATTATGAAACTTCAGATTGTCTTAAAAAAAAAAACTGAAGATTGATTTCGACATTTGTAATCTAAATTCTATGTTCTTTGTTTTGATGTTTTTCATTTCTATGTTTTTCATTTCTATGAACTTGTTTTATTAAAACTTAATAAAAGGAATGAATGATTATTGAAAACGCCAATATGATTTGCGGGTATGGTACACATTAAGGGCTATGGCCAGATATGTATAAGGGCAAGCATTTAGATGCTTTATATTCACCCAAAAAAACCCATTGAGATTATATAGAGATATAAGAATGAATGGTTTCCATATTGAAACAATGGGCGAAGGAAACAAAGAGTTCCTTCAGATATATGTATAAAATCGCCCAAGGCCATAATGAGTCCTAAAAAAAAAAAAAAAAAACTATAAATGCATTCTCTATTGATCTAGACTATGCCAAGATCAGTATGATAGAGGCAATAGTCATGGTAACCAGAATGGTTTACCCACGAAATTATACACTTTATGGTATGACCGGATTGGCCATCCTGGTCCAAAACATGATGCGAAATTGATATTGGAAAGGGCACAAAGAGTTATCCCATAGAATCTCACGTGTGTAGCATGAACACAAGGGAAACTCATTAGGCCATGATGTCCCAAAGCACTTAAAGATTATAGTATGTCCATGAGGGGGCAGTGAGGACAAATCCGCACATGTCCATACTATATATAGCTTGGCTGAATCCTTTTATAAATCTGTATTGGCCATTACCCATAGGTCCAAACTCTCAGTCCAAGGCTTGGGGACACACAAATTTACATGCATCTTAACTAATAAGCATCAGACCATTAAGTGAACATAGATATTCCCATCTCAAATTTATTACGGGTCATGAGCCAGACATATAACATCTTGAGATATTTGGATAAGCCACCACAAATATATGTGTTGTCTAAGATGAATCCTTAGAAGAGGATGAGGATGGGGATATATGTTGGATATGAATCTCCCACAAATAATGAAGTACCTTGAGCCAAATATGGGTGATCTATTTAGTGGCCAAGAACATGGATTGCACATTTTAATGGATCCGACTATCCAACATTAGGGGGGAAAAAAAAAAATAAGCTGGTAAGAGAAACAGAATGGCATCGACCATCAATGTCTTGGCAAGATCCTCGGACTAAAGAATGTGAAATAGACGTCCAAAGATTATACATTTACAAAGCTTGCTAATCAAATGCCAGACACATTTGCTGACCCGAAAAAGAATGATTAAGTCATATATAAACCAACTTGTAAAGCACCAACTAAATTGATGTCCAAGAGAGACACAGTCAAGTTGCTACAGAGTCTATACAAGATAGACCAATAAGTTCCAAAGATAAAAATCCTCGGAAACAAAAGAGAAATGTTCATAGAATGATAAAACAAATCCAAGGTCAAGGAAACCATCCCAGACATAGAGATAAAGCCGGCCGGCTCTAAGGTACAGGTACCAAACAATGTAGCTTGGGACGCCAAGCTGCAAAGTATTAAAGTTCCTGATAATAATGAATCTCAATTGATTATATCATGTCTGGAACATAATGGAACACAATAACGAATGTCGACATAAGATGATACAAGGTAGCACTTGAATTTATGAATATAAGCGAGGATCATGAACCCACGTCAATATAAGAGTGCGCACTCGTAGAACAGATTGAATGGAAACGTGGGGTTAAATAGTTTAAAGAAGAAATACGTATTTGGCCATATGATTAAGACGCCATATGATGTTAAAACCAGTGGATATAAATGGGTCTCGTGAGGAATAGAAATCGTGAGATATAAAGCTAATGTTGCACAAGGATTCTCACAAAGACCAGTAATAGATTATGAGGAGATATACTCCCACGTGGTGGATGCAACTACTTTTAAGATTTCTCATAAGTCTAGCTATATAAGAGAGAAAATTAGACTTGCAGCAAACTGATGTAGTGACTGCATATTTATATGGTCAACTGGATAATGAAAGTACTAGAGGGTATTGAGCTGAATGTACAACAAGTTCTCGAGAACAATATTGATAATCATCGAAATATATGATCTGAATATCCTAGGAACCTCTGGATACAATTTCCCAAACGGTTGAATACCTTAAGAAAGAATTCGAGATGAAAGATCTCGGGAAAACAAAATTCTATTTGGGATTACAACTTGAGTACATAAATGATGGGATCCTTGTGCATCAGATGGCATACACTGAAAAGGTACTCAAGAGATTCAATATGGCCGATTGCCATTCTCTGACCAGTCCCATGGTCGTGAGGTCTCTCGGCCTGGACACTGACCCATTCCGTCCCAAGATGGACGATGAAGATGACCTAGGTCCCGAAATGCCATATCTCAGTGCCATAGGAGCTTTAATGTACTCGGCAACTCACACACAGCCTGATATAAGCTTTTCTGTGAACCTACTCTGTAGGTTTAGCTCCTGTCCGACCCAGAGGCATTGGAATGGGATCAAACATGTTCTTCGTTACCTGCAAGGAACTAAAGACTTGGGTCAATATTATACTAACCATAACAACGATGGTTTAGTTATCTTTGCTGATGCTGGTTATTTATCAGATCCACATCAAGTTCGATCACAGACAGGATAAGTCTTTACACATGGAGGTACGGCCATATCATGGCGTTCCATGAAACAAACCATCGCGGCCACTTCATCTAATCACTCGGAAATCTTGGCCATACATGAGGCCATCCGCGAGTGTGTTTGGTTGAGGTCGATGACCCAACACGTCCGAGCTGATTGCGGGATGGCCGAGTGCAAAAAGCCAATCGTGATGTATGAGGACAATGCTGTGTGCATTGCTCAGCTCAATGACGGTTACATAAAAGGTGATAGAACGAAGCACATATTGCGTAAGTTCTTCTTTACTCACGAGCTTCAGAAAGCCGGTGAGGTCCAGGTCGTCCAAGTACGATCCAGTGACAATTCAGCTGACCTATTCACCAAGGCACTTCCTACCTGCACGTTCAGGAAGCTCACGCATAATATTGGGATGAGTAGGCTGAAGGACCTCCACTGAGGTTCACATCAGGGCGAGTAGTACGTGTTGTACTCTTTTTCCTTCATCATGGTTTTGTTCCACTGAGTTTTCCTGATAAAGTTTTAATGAGGCAACATTAAGCGTATTACAATCCTTGTATGGTTATGGCATCCAATGGGGAGTGTTATAAATCAATTGTTGGATGTCCATAACCGGCCCATACACTTAGAGAGAGAGATGGCCCAACCCTAGAGAGAGAGAGGCGGCTACAACTTGCCTATTTCCTAATTCGTTTATGTCTATGATTTGTAATCTTTCATATTATTGTATTTCCATTTATCTCTCTTGTAACCCATATATAAAGGGAACACTTATTCATTAATAATATACAGAAACTTGCAGTTCTAAATCCTTAAGTTTACAACAATTTTTAGATTTTGAAAAATTTAAAGTATATATAAATCTTGAATTTTTAAAAATAATTTAAATGGCTTATCCGAACCCGCAAAGATACGAACTAAATCCAAACCAAAATTTATAATTACCGAAATGGAAATGAAATCTTTAATTCTGAAAATCGAAAACTCGATTCGATTAGATTCGAAACCGTATTGGGTACCCTAATGCCCGACTTACAAGGATTTGATTGGTTTAGCCACATAAACAAAAAGAAATCACCGGCTACTACCGGTTTTACTCCTTGTTCAAAAACGCGGGCGCCTAGCCGATTAATCGGCCGACTAGGCGCTCCGCGCAACCCCACCGCCCCGACTATGACCAAACCGGTGCAGTAAATCGGACTACCATTTAATCGGTCAAAACCCGACTAATCGGTCAATTAATCGGTTAAAATCCGATTAATCGGTTTTGAAATCCGATTATTATCAAACAAAAGTTGGGACTTTCTTTTTAAAGTTTGGGCCATGTTAGAAGCCCACTTAACAAATTAAAATCTAAGACCTTAACATGTATTTATAAGTGACTTGAAGACTTCTCCTACTCCTATATTACCGATGTGGGACAATTTAAGTGATCTTTTAAAACTTTTGTCCTAAATAGCGCTAATTTAAATGGAAAAGAAAACACACACTGCATATAATTCGAACCCATCTCCTCTCGCACCTAACAATTCCAACCGAACCACTGGACTACGATGTTCTTACATGCATAATTCACATATATTTATATATATACATGTTTTTATAATTAAAAATAATAAAAAACTAATCCCCGCGTATATCACGCTTAATCCCCGATTTTTCGGTAACTCGCTATGCCCGGACTCACCGTCCGACTAGCGCCTAGCGTAGTTTCGAACATGAGTTTTACTCATTAACCCTCGTTTCGAACAAGAGGGCGCCGCCTATTCAGCCGGTAGCCCTTCCAATTAACCATTTTCATTATTCAATTTTTTTTTTTATAATGGTAAAGATTAATGGAGAGAAAACTCAAAAAATCTCAATAAAAACCAAGAAACCTGGACGTGAAGGTTACTCCGAGGAAAAAGCAGGAAATGCAGAGAAGTGAAACCCATGTCAATGATAGTCTCTTCGAGGCTTTGTGCTTCATTGGTGTGAAGAAACAAGAGAATGGGATACGAACGAGAGAAGACCTGAACAAAACTTCAAGTCGTGTATTATTAACGGAAAGGTCAGTAAATTTTAAGTAACAATCCTTTTTATTACATGTTTGACTATTTGTTTTTTTTTTGGTCAAAGTATATAAGATGTCAGGTTATTTACTTCCAGTTATAAAATATCAACAAGATGTTAAGAGAAGGAAATTTTGACCACGAGTAGACGGCTTCAACTAGTGACCATTTAATTGAACAGAAAATAAATAAAATAATGAACAAAAATTCAGTGAGGAAATGAAAAAAAAAACATAAATATAGGAATTTATGTTCAATTCATTTCCCATCCAAATTGGAGAAGGAATTATTTTTCATAATTTTTTTCATCCTAGAGGAAATAAGAGGAATAGAGTGGAACCGTATAAAATTTAACATGATTGGTATAAAAATTGAAAAATAAAAATTTCACCAATATTTTGTTCATAAACTGTGGTCACCAACTGAAGCCAAAGTGAAATAAGTCGATAACTTTAAATGATTTGTTGAATAGGAAATTTGACCTTATAACAAAAAAACTATAATTTATCAAATAGCCATATTAATCTATATACTATAATGTACTATCTATAATGTGTATTAATTATCATTTTACCTCCTATTATATACATATACACCTACTTTGATGTTTTTCTATTTACTACAAAATATTTTTTTTCCTCTTAATCAACTTTAACTTAAAAAAATATGGTTATGTAATTTCATAGTTTACATGAAAAGTATATAGATTTTTTATACATAATATATGTTTTGAAAACTTAATTCAGACATATATTACATAAACAGAGTTTAAAATCTATATTATATTATACATTTATATAATAGAATTTAGATTCATTTTCAAATGAGATTCTATTTTGTTATCTTCCATTCTATTTAGTAAATATAATATAAATGTAACTTTACAAATCTCTTTTTTGATTTATTGTACTCTATAGTTATATAAAATGTTCTATTTATACACAAGAAACAGAATAGTATTCTATTTGTTTCATATTACATGATGTTTTTGTTTCCATGCACGTATGTTAATAAAAAATATTTTTTTATCAAAGTATTACTAAAATATAATTTAAAACTAATTTATCTAGTTACAAATAGAAATAATAAAAACATAATTGACTAGCTATGCAGTTTTTGATAAATTTAAATTTATCTAGATTTGTGCAAATATCTTATATTATGAAATAAAAAATATTTTCCAAAACATCATCTATATTGAAACGGAAAGAGTATTACAAAACAAAATAGAGCTCAGTAACTTATCTTTCATACGTCCACTCTAGGTGAAAAAAGAAAATATCTTTTATTTGCATATTTTTCACATCTTATGATTGTGGTTATTTATGTAATTGTGTTTATTCCAATGACTTATACACAAATTTACCCAATTAAAAAAAATCTTTCAAAAAATAAAATATTTTTGTGTTTAAAATTTTAACTTTTTTGTCAACTTCTTGTGTTTAAATGTAATATCAAATTTGTTGACAAAAAAATGAAATATCAATTTTTTTTTTATATAAACACGATATTATATCAAACTTTCAGAATTATTTGTTAAATTGAATATATCATATTTATATGAGTAGCTTTGAAGTTGTTTACATCCGGTAGTGAAAATCAAATATGTAAACCATGTGATGATGGTTTAGTGGTAGTCGGCCTTTGGATTGCTAAGTAATTTGGATTTTAATGGATTCCAATACGTTCCATTATGTAGTCATCCGAAGGCACTCCAGTACATTCCATTATGTAGTCACATGAATATGGGTCCATTGCTTATAACTCATATTTTTATTCGTGGACTGCACATCCCCAAGAAAATTAGTCTGAATCCTTCTCCATGTTCGAGATACCACTAGTTAATAAAAAAAATCAATGTGTAGAAATAATGCGGAATTATGACTAGCTTTATTAATATGACTAAACTACTCGTAACAGTTTTGATACAAATAACTTAACAAATTAACATTATTATAGCTAGGGTTTGGGCAAAAATCCAAATCCGATCTAAAAAAGTAATATTGAATCCATCCGAATGGGTTCAAAACTTTGATATCTAGAGAATCGAAACCAAATCTGATTCGAACCGAAAAATTTCGAGTATCCGAATCAAATTTATATACTTAAATATATTGATTATTTTAGATTTAATATCCATAAAGCCCGAGTTGTGTTAAGATAAGTGGCACGTAAAGAGGAATAGATCAACAAAAAAACGCTCTTAGGTTTTTTCCTCCCGCGCCCGCTGCCGCCTGGATACAAATTTTTGACTGCTACTTAGTATCCGCAATAGTTCAGGACTCAAGAAAATAAAGACTTTACTTTCATTTCAAATCGAATTAAGCTTTGGCGGATCGTGCTCCACCCCGGTGAACTCGCGCAGTTCCGACGTGCCCATGAACTTTGCCTTTTTTTAGGAATTTATCATATCCAAGGCAGCTTACCACAAGAACATATCCAAAATATATAAGATATTTGAAGTTGTCCAAAATACTTGAAATGTATACAAATAGTCAAAAGTAAACGTATAAAATAGCTAAACAATACTCGAAACATCTAAAATACTTGAAATATATATATATATATATATATTGATTTTCTATCCAAATATTTAAACCAAACTAATGTTTATGTTAAGTTTAGTATTTTGACATACATTATTCAAATATGTATATATGAATTTGAGTTTTAGATTTTGAGAAATTTAAAGTATATATAGATTTTTGAATTTTAAAAAATAATTTAAATGGCTTATCCGAACCCGCAAAGATACGAACTGAATCCAAACCAAAATTTATAAATACGGAAATGGAAATGAAATCTTTAATTTCGAAAATCGAAAACTCGATTAAATTCGAAACCGTATTCGAATGGGTACCCTAATGCCCAACCTACAAGGATTTGATTGGTTTAGCTACAGAAACAGAAAGAAATCACCGGCTACTACCGGTTTTACTCATTAGCCCTCGTTTCGAACAAGAGGGCGCCGCCTATTCAGCCGGTAGCCCTTCCAATTAACCATTTTCATTATTCATTTTTTTCCCCCAAATTAACTTCTTCCTCCCCATCCATAAGCTTAAAGCTTCCGTCCATCCGAAGAGATCCGAATTCGATTTCTCTTGGGTTTTGATATTTAAAGGGTTTCTCCCAAATTTGTATGGAAACTTCAACAACCTCTTCAGTATATAACCCTTAAAAGAAGCTTCCTTTGCCTCCGCCACAGCTCCTGTCTCTGTTGATTCGATCCAAAGGAACAACCTTTCTTTCTTGTCGGTTTCGATCATGGACCGTGCTGCTCAATCGGATCTCTCCTTGGGATTCAGCAGCTCCCACGCCTTGCCGCTTCCTCCTCCGCGAATCCCGATCGCCGATGACTCGATCACGCTTCAAATCGACTCCAGCCCGACGCCCCCCGTCCCTCTCCAGCTTCTCGAGCAGAGATTCGAAGGCACCGGATCGAGTAGCCGAGCCATCGTCGATAAAGACGAAGACTTTGATGATGATCAGAGGGGGGAGTTCATCCTATTGGGACAGCCGTTGAAGCTAAAACGCTGTAGAGGTAGCAGCAGTAGCAAGCGATTCGCAGCTGATCCAGAAACTAGACGAGCCGCCGTCAAAGCGTGGGGCGACCAGTCTCTCTCGGAAGCAGATCCCGAGATTCACGAGTTCATGGAGAAGGAGAAACAGAGACAGTTCAGAGGAATCGAGCTCATAGCCTCCGAGAATTTCGTGTGTAGAGCGGTGATGGAAGCTTTGGGAAGCCATTTGACTAACAAGTACTCAGAAGGCATGCCTGGAGCTAGATACTACACAGGGAACCAGTACATCGATCATATCGAGATTCTTTGCCAAGAACGTGCACTGCAAGCTTTCGGTCTTCACCATGAGCATTGGGGGGTTAACGTGCAGCCTTACTCTTGCACGTCCGCGAACTTCGCTGTCTTCTCTGGTCTTTTGTTGCCTGGTGAACGGATCATGGGGTTGGATTCTCCTTCGGGTGGTCATATGAGTCATGGATACTACACGCCGGGTGGGAAGAAAGTCTCTGGTGCGTCTATATTCTTTGAGAGCTTTCCCTATAAGGTGGATCCTCGTACAGGGTACATTGATTACGACAAGCTTGAGGAGAAGGCGCTTGACTATCGTCCTAAGATACTTATCTGTGGAGGGAGCTCGTATCCTAGAGACTGGGACTTTCCTAGGTTTAGGTATGTTGCTGACAAATGTGGAGCTGTTCTCATGTTTGACATGGCACAGATTAGCGGTCTTGTGGCTGCCAAGGTATATATATGTTCTTTCTCAATCTTTGGCATCAGTCATTAAACTTGAGGCTTAAGTGTATCATTACCAATGTTCTAAAAATCGGTCTAGGGAAATAAGCAGATAAATTATGCTCTTAAAATCCGATTTATATGATTCATTCTGAATTTGTTTAAATTGAAATAAATTGGTCTAAATTAAGCAATAATGTTAGTTAGTACAAATCCATAAATTTGTCTAATTTCTTTTGTTTTTTATATCTGATATTTTATAATTCATTATCAAAATAATTTTATAGTTAAATTCAAAACCTAAAATATGTTATATAAATGTAAAATTTATACATAAATAAATCAATAATTCCCTAGGACCTGAATAATCCTACTAGTCGCTAGTCCCCTATAAAGGGTCTAGTTACGGCTTGGCTATTTCTTGAACATCGATCATTATCATGAATGTTTTGGTTTCTGTAAATGTTGTAGGAAAGTCCAAATCCATTTGATTATTGCGATATAGTTACCTCAACGACACACAAGTCTCTCCGGGGACCTAGGGGAGGTATCATATTTTACAGGAGAGGCTTCAAGGGCAAGAAGCAAAGCATAAATCTTAATCACTGCGAGAGCAATTTCCAATATGATTTTGAGGAGAAAATAAACTTTTCTGTCTTCCCATCGCTGCAAGGAGGTCCTCACAATAACCATATAGCCGCTCTAGCCATTGCCCTGAAGCAGGCCGCTTCACCAGAGTACAAGGCTTACATGCGCCAGGTCAAGAAAAATGCCAAGGCTTTAGCATCTGCTTTGATAAGCAAAAACTGCAAGTTGGTAACAAATGGCACTGATAATCATTTGATGCTCTGGGATCTGACTCCTTTGGGATTGACAGGTATCTGATTAATTCCTCTTATTATCAACACTGGAATAAGCTGCTCTATGTGACTTAAGTACGTCTAGTTATGTGTCCAAAGGCGACTCAAATCCTTAAGCTTGTGATTTTCAGGCAAAGTGTATGAGAAAGTATGCGAGATGTGCCATATCACGGTCAACAAAGTCGCCATTTTCAGTGAAAACGGTGTTATTTCCCCTGGAGGAGTGAGAATAGGTAAAGCAAATCATATGATTGAGGAAACTTCAATATTATGGATTGTGTCTTTTCTTCCTGTCTGATTTTTTACATGGGCTTCATGTAATCTGTGTTTAGGTAGTCCGGCTATGACTTCAAGGGGCTGTCTAGAATCAGATTTTGAGACAATGGCTGAGTTTCTGTATAGAGCTGCTCTGATAGCAAGTGCTGCACAAAGGGAGCAGGGGAAGTCACTCAAAAGCATCTATCACTGTAAGGACATTGCAGATCTTAGGAACCAAGTCGAGGCTTTTGCTTCTCAGTTTGCAATGCCTGCGTCTGACATGTGAGTCAGCCTGCAAAGAATGTGATAGCACAAACCTCCCTCATTTTTGTTGCCATGGTAATCTAAATCCACGCACCCATTTCTCTATTTTACAATGTCAGCTATTTACATCTAAACTTAGATCAACATTTGTGGGGGGAAAAAAACAAACTTCCCTGTCTTGCTATGGTTGTAATTCTTCAAGGCTTGTGTACATAGTCATTGGAGGTGTGTTTAGTATATCCCTTTATGATCTTTTCATATGGTAATAATAATAGAAAATGGAAGAAAACAAACAAATTCTGGAAAATTAGCTGTAATTTCAGGATGTTTATGCGTTGGGGAACACAAATAATGTCTGTAAGCAGAAGAAAACTTGCTTCTGACCTCAATCATTGCTTTTTACTAAGGGAAAATCATTACATTCTGAGGAAGAAAGAGAAAAGAAACTGTGACAAAAGGAATAATACAGAGTTTTGTTATGAATATGTTTTGTTGTTATCATTGCATTTGGTAAATTGTAATGTTTATTTGGTAAATCAGCTGAGAAAGTTGGTGTCCTACTTGGGAGGCAAAGCATGGAATTCTGGTGAGAGTCTCTAAAAGCATATAGATTCTGCATGTTTTTGGTTTTGGATAGTGACTTATGTCCTCATCTATAATATTATATTAATATAATATATATTTCTTTTTTTTTTTTGATCAAATATAATATATATTTCTATCTTCCATATTGTCTACTTATATTAATGGTTTTTCAACCAAATTATTTTTCAAAATAAATAAATTTTGAAGGCCAAAGACGCATCTCTTCTTAATTGTTGCCAATAATTTTGATGATGCTCTTACAGCTAGTAAAAGCGTACAGATGAAAATTTGCTTTTTATATTTTTAGTAAATAAGTTCTCTAGACTGAAAACGGAAAGCTTTCTTGACTAAAACGGATTTACAAACATCATGTCATAGGCCTGAGCGTTCGGATCGGGTTCACGCCGGTTCTTTTCGGATCCGAGTCTTTTCGAGTCCTAAATATTTAGACCCAATAGGTATTTAGAAATTTTCGGTTCGGGTTCGGGTCGGTGCTTCTCGGGTCTGGGTCGGTTCGGATCTATAATTAAAATACCCATAAAATACCCGTAATTTTTCGGGTTCATATCGGGTTCGGGTATTTAGGATCTGAAAAGGACATGATATACTCAATTCCATCAACTTTAGTTGAATATTTGTCATATATATCTAAAATTTTACAAAACAACTTAAATGAAACTATTAATAATTAAAATAAAACATTTTAAAACTCTAAATTTTACATTTTAAAGCTTTATATTACTTTAAAAATGTTAAAAAATAATAATAAATGTTGTTAACAAAAGATATTTCTACTAAATCATAAAATAATATATATATATAAAATAGAACACAAAAACATCATAGTTTTAGATATACATGTTTTAAGTCGGGTACAAATCGGTTCTTATCGGGTCGGGTCTATTCGGGTCGGTTTTTTTCGGGTAAAAAAAATTTAGACCAAAAGCAGTGTTTTTAGAACCGGACCGGCGAGCAAACCGAAAATATTTTGGGTCACGGATCATTATGGTTCGACCGGATTCGACCGGGTTCGATCCGGTTCGATTAGATTAAGCTGAATCTAATGATGTTTTCTATGTATATTTTTACAAAGATAAATCATCTCAAATTAAATGTTTCAATAACCATAATATTTAGAAAATCTTCAAAAATAACAAACTGAAATGTAATAAAAATAATAAAACAATTGAATAATCCAAATCTAAAATTTATAAGAAAAAAACATTTAAAGTTTGCTCTCTAAGTCTTTATCACTCTATTCTTCATCACCTTAAAAAACATATACACATTAGTTAAAAAGACTATATTTTGAAATAAAATTCAAAATCATACCATGATTGAGTTCTTCGCCATCTTTAGGATATTCTTCAAGAAGTTTATCTTCTAATTCAGAAAAATCGAGTTCTCCTTCTCCTTTTTCTTCCACAATCCAAAACTCAGTTTTATCAATTGACTGATAATTAAAGGGATCATATGATCTTTTTGTCTCATACCTACGTAAAGAAACAATAGCATATTACCAAATGAATAATAACACACTAATATTTGTTATAAACTTCACAACTAACTAACCTGTTTTGTAATCAATGGCCTTTGCCTAGTATCTTTCCATCCATCACCCATCAAAGTTCAACCACTATCAGCCCATGTACTCCTAAAAGAGTCGATAATCAAAGAAACGTGCAGCTTTGCATCACGTAGTAAACCAACCCTTAAAGCATGATAAGAAGGCCCTACATAACCATGACCCATGCTTGCAGTTTTGCTGATCATAGGCTGATAGAACCTAGAATTAACTGCATTCATAGGCATACATACATCATAGAAAAATAATGATATAGCCATATCAGCATCATGAACCTTTTCCTTACTTTGCAAGCATGATTTTATAGTTGGTTGTGTCTGATCTTCTAGACCCCTTTTAAAGTATGAGTTTACATCCGTACTGGCCTTTCTTTTCTGACTTGGAGGCACACAAACTTGAGTAGAACCTTCACCATCATCAACATCGTGAAGTTGCATATTCACTCCTCGCTTCTGTTTTGCTTTCTCTTCATTTTCTTTCAGTGATTTTCTCATTGCGTGTTGAACTTCTGGAGGAACCTTTGTGCATCCGTTTGTGCTTCTTTTCACTCCCGCCAAATGTTGTTTCATTCTATTGATTCCACCTCCATGATTAACCTTACCACAAAAGTCACAAGTAAGAATGGTTTTCCCCTTTGAATATAAAGTATGAGTGACATATGTTCATGCTAAATCTTGTTTTTGACGAGTGGAACGTTGTGATGGTTGTTGATGTTCTGTGTTTGAATTTGATGACAGTGGAATTTCTTGATCATTCTCTTCCATGCTAAGTACACTGCAAAAGTTTTGAAGAGACATCAAAGACACAAACGTAAGTTTTTAATTATTAGTCTCACCCACAAAAACAATACCTCTTGAGATGTAGAAAATACCTTGTGACTTTGTGAGTCGCAAGATGTCTTGCAGAGACGCCAAAGACTCAAAAGTATAAGACGCCAAAGACTCAAAAGTATAAGACGTCAAAGACGGCAATACCTTGTGAGTTGCAGTTTGTTGACAAACCCTATTTAAAAAGGAAAAACTAATTATTTTTTAAACAAAATTTTGGTTTTTAAACGAACCAGGGTTTTACCGGTTCGTTGGGTCACCGGTTCCTGGGTTTTTAACGGTTCAATATGGTTTTTTTACCGGTTCAATTGTAGTTGGGTTTTGGCATCAACCCAACCCGAAATGATGTCTGGTTCGCGGTTGAACCCGGTCGGACCGCCGGTCCGGTTCGAATTTAAAAACACTGCCCAAAAGGTAAATTTTTGGTTCCGGATCGAATATTTTTGGGTCGGTTTCGGTTCGGGTCTTCGGATCCAGGTTAAAATGCACAAGCCTAATGTCAATTCTATTGTTGTATGCACTTAGTGAAGTTAGGTTTTGGGATGATGATTATTATTATGGCATATAGAGATGGTTGAACAATTTTGTAGCCATATATAAAATGAATTGTTTTTGGGCTCGTTTTTGATATTTCAATAAAATAGGTTTGACATTATTGGTGTTTGCAATGATATTTCTAGTGGGTTCAACTGTTTTTTGTTAATCCTGGACACCCGAGGAATACCAAGTGAATTGACACTTTTGGTACTTGATTGATACACATATACCAAGTGATTCTCAAGGGACGAGATTTACTCATAGATACAAAAATGAATATTTTGTCAAAGATGTTCTGTTGTGTAGAAAAAGGAGAAAGCAAAGATGAGTGAATTGTGTGTAGAGCAAATATTAAAATAAGTATTAGAAACTTAAAGAAGTAAAGATGGAGTGTCTTAAAACAGTGGGTGGGGCAGGATTTAGGGTGTGAAATTGGTATTCATCATAATTAATTGACACAAAAGCCACCAAAGGTGTGCCCAAAGCATATAAACTTAGATGAGAGTGCCAAAGAATCAAAAGACAAATCTGCTTTAGAAAGGATCCATTTTCATCATTATTATTGATTAACACCACAAAATCACCATTCAAATTAATCTCTCTCTACTTCCTCTCTATGTGAATCAAATCAAATCAAATTCTAGTTTTGATCATTGGCTTTGCTCACCTTTCTGCACCAACTATCTCAAAGAGACAACAAGCACTCCCTTTTGACTACCTCTTTTTCAACCCATTTTTTTTTATTAAGTTGTGATAGTCCAATGATATATGGTCTCGTCTCTTAGTGAAGGTGGATGATCAAAAATAACTCACTAAACTATCACTTTTGAGACAAGACTGTTGTAATCCAGCCATATAATTAAATCTAACCGCAATATGGTATTTACTCATTAACGATTCTAAATTGTCTGTTTAATACTTATATGGTATTATAAGATCTTATATGTATTTGTAAACCATGTTAAAAATATTTTTACATTGTGTACGTTAAAATTCCATATACTTTATGAATATCGAGTCATTTGAAATGATTCTAATGGAGTTTCATGAATGAAATATACAATAATTTTAAATAGTTATCTATCACACCATATGAATTCCATAAATCTATGAGAAGTCTAATAATATTACAGCTTAAAATGTCTTGACATTGTGTGATAAAAACATCAGATCACCCTCACCATTCGGTTATGTGATAAAAACATCAGATCACCCTCACCATTCGGTTATCTTCTTATGAACCGGTATATAAACTTGAAGGCTTTTGAATTTTGATATCCATTCAAAGGGTTCAAAACACATACTTGAGCTCCATATTTGAGTATATGTTTCTGAAAAAGAGGTAACATTTGTGTTTTTTTAATGTGTTGAAATATGATTGAACAACAAACATCTTCAACGGGCTGGAACCAAAACTGAAAAGGAGACATTTACTTTAGATATGATTCAGAGAATAAACTCCATTTCTAGAATTATAAAAATAAACATCAAAATACTAAAGTAGAGCAGATTGACGAATTAACATTTTCTTTTCATAACAAAAAAAAAAAAAAAGTTACAACAACTCCTACCGAATGATTCGTCTAAGCCTAGAGTCTACCCAAATTTTTTCTTTTTTTTTTTCATCTTTATGAAAGTGAAAAATGTCAGCGTTTGATATTCTCATCTATGGCTGCAGAAATCCAAAAGCTTTTTTCTTCCTTCAACAATTTCATCAAAGAAATCATCGATTTGCGACACTATACTCTCTGTCCCATTCCTCAAATTACCAAAATACCCTTTCAGATTCTCCACTCTCTCTCTAAACTCCCTCTCTCCCTCCTCCTCCTCGCTTTCCCCTCCTCCTCCTCCTCTCCGCTCAAGCTCCGCCTTAAGCTCTTCCAACGCCGCCTTGCTCCTCCTATACTCATGCATCAGTATCCCCTTCCTCATCCCCGTTCTCCCCACCTCAGCCGCAACTCTCTGCTGCAACCTCCCCATCGCTCCGGCGAAGCCGCTGACCTGATTCTGCGTCTGCGTTTGCGTCTGCGAAAGGGTTGCGTCGCTGGGAACACAGTAGACGAGACCGTTCATCAACACCATGAGTAGAAGCGAGCTCATGTTCCTCGTCGCGTAGAGTACGCCGCGGAAACCACTGAACCCGTTCTGTAACTTCGTCGACGACTCCATCACCGTCGCCGCCGACTGCTCCGACCAAAACGGAAACCTCTGAACTCGATTCTCCATCAAAGCTCTGTTCTCTGCCTCTATCCCAATCGCCTCTCTCCTGCACCCTGTGATCGCTCTTATCACCTGAACCACCATTAAAACAACCACAAAAACAGAGTAATTGACAAAACAGAATTTTGGTCCCAAAAAGACAATAAAGATTCAGTTTTTACGAGTACCCACCTGGCGAGACACCTGAGGGGAGAGACGACGGTGGTGATAGTGGCCGTCGAGGGTGGAGGCGATTGAAATTCCGGCGGAGGAGAAGTTTTCTATGGAGGAAACGGCGGACTTGATGACGAGACAAGCTTCCCAAAGCTTGGAGCTTTCGTCCATATACTCATCGAGCCATTTGTCTCCGACAGGGAGGTTAAGTTTCTGAACGAGGAGAGTGAGATGCGAGTGAGAGGTGCGGAGGAGACAGAGAGCTCTCTGCAAAAACTGTACGGACATGAAGTTGTTTGAGAGGTAAACCCTCTCGAGATCATCCATTGATCTGTTTAGAAACGAGTAGTATCCGTTCACTGAGTTTGCAGAGGACGGATCCATGTTAAAAGATCTGATTTTTTAACTTGTTTCTTCTTTGGTCGGTCGATGATCTAATTGAAAAGATGTTAAGAGAGAGAGAGGTGAGGAAATTGGAGGAGAGGGAAAAGGGAAAGGGGAGAATCAAAAGGTTATATAGAGAGTGGAAGGTGAATGTATGTATGTATACGTGTCGTATGTATATATGTATGTATGTATGTATACGTGTCGTATGTATATATGTATGACGAGTGTAAATGTAAATGTAAATGTAAATGTAAATGTAAATGTGTTTTTTTTTTTTTTGGTCAAAAAATGTAAATGTGTAAAAGAAAGAAGAGTGAAATAAGAGGAAGCTGAAGTTTTTGATTCTAAAGGATGAAAGTGATTGTTGGGTACAATGATGAATGTTTCCTACTGAGGAGGAAAGATGATTGGTAATTTTGTCTGATTTTTTTTTTCTCTGCCATTTTTTTCTTAAATGGGAAATATACATGAAGAAGAAAAAAAGTTTTGAGAATTGAAAATGAAAGGAAAAAGGGTATGGAGAATAAATGTTTTTGAAGAAAACAAGACATATTGGACAACGTTTCTTTCATGAGATTAATCTAATTTTGTGGGTCTATTGTTTCTTATACTCGAGAAATAAATTGAAAATGGGAGAAGAAATGTTTTTGAAGAAAACAAGAAAGTAAGACATACTGGACAACATTTGTTTTCATGAGATCTATCTAATTTTGTGGGTCTATTATTTCCTACACTTGAGAAATATATTGAAAATTGTAATATGTTTGTTCCTCTGCGTAGAAGCTGCCCATCAGTTCTCTTTTTTCGGGTCTTTGGAGAAATTGATTCTTTCTCTGAATAACATTTATAATGGTTGGATATAAACATACAGGAAAATAATGGAGAAAGATTAGAAACAAAAAATATTGAGCCCAAATACCTAGTATTTGGATGTATATATGATTATAAGACTTCAGAGTTTTCATTTTTAGTTTCTAATAAATACCATCGTCAACATTTAGTATTTAGGTTTAGTTACAAAACTCTTGATGTCAGGCAACTTTAAAAGTATGGCATTTTTGTATCAAACGTTTTTGATTTATATACCCGATTGTGATATTTAACCAATTCTTGGATGATTTTAAATAATATTATGGCATACTATATTACAAATTACATCGACTACAAGGCTGCTTGTTTGGCATCTGTCGAGTTTATGCATTGGAAGTACTTATATATTAAGCTAACTGACTCAAGAAAATAAAGATAAGGGAGCCATAAGAAGATTGTTTCTGTCTATTTTGGTGGTAAAATTCTTGAGGTCTTTTCAAAAGGTATTTTACATTTGACATTGAAATTTCATGGTGAAGTCTATATACTGAGATTCCAACAATGAACATTAAAACATTTTTGGTCTTTTTTTTTTTTTTTTTTTTTTTGATCAAAAAACATTTTTGGTCTAAATGTTAAGATATGAACATTAAAACATACTAATCACTAACGTATATTTGGTCCCTTTCTTTGCTAAAGATTAATAAAAGTAAGGAGCCATTGAATGTTTAGGGTTTTGAGTGGGGTTTCAATTAATTTTATATTTTTTACAATGGGTTTGGTGTTCACCTTTGATGGTGCTTCCTCCCTCTTTTCCTCC
This sequence comes from Brassica napus, assembly GCF_020379485.1. Lineage (NCBI taxonomy): Eukaryota > Viridiplantae > Streptophyta > Magnoliopsida > Brassicales > Brassicaceae > Brassica > Brassica napus. The sequence continues at coordinate 13,793,390 of NC_063448.1, forward strand.
CTCGAGCTACTGATTTTGTGGGTTTTTCTCCAAGAATGTAGAAATAAGAAAAACGATTTATACTTAATAGTATTTTTTTATTCACCCAATTCATTTTATTTTTCGTTTATAACTCCTTTTTGTACAGTTTTCAACATTTGCCAAAAAAGAATAAATAGGAATGATGAGATTCTTTGTATGTATCCTTTTAGTTTCATGCACATACTCAAAATTCTTTTTAGCACATAGGTCTCTGTGATGTTTGCAAGCCATCATCAGTCTAGAAAAACTCATCTCAACCATTTATTGTTTTTTTTTCTTTAACAAAATAGCTTCTTCAGCATAAGACTATGTTCTAGCACAACAATTAGATATATTAATATTAACCGAGTAAACCTTGCTTGGTATATTAAAATAGTCAATACCTTAGATTGTATTGTAAAAATTAATAAAAAAAAGATGCCGCACTAGTGACTTAGTTGATCGAGATTGATTATGTAGTAGTACGACGATAGATTCGTTGGGAACTATTTTAATGAAATCGTAATTGATTTACAGAATAAATCATAAATTTTGAAAGTGGCATTTCGGACCCATTTAACGGCGGATATATCAAAAGGAATGTTTATCTAATAAATGAGTTGGTGTGCAAATTGTCTATATAATAAATGCAAAAGGGAGAATACATAAATTTATACATCTTGTAAGCTAAGAGTATACATCTTTGAATGTGAAAAAAGTAAGCTGGGAGTATGCGTTTCTTTGTTTAAAATCTAACTTTCAGGAAATATGGCTTAAAAATTGGCTCTTTACCTAAGTAGTAGTCTAATAACAGTTGTTGCTAGAGAACCAATAAGGCAATGATCAAGTCTTAAAGATGGCGCTTTACAAACCGGTGAGACAAATTTCCAAGAGAAAAAACCTCATCGAGAGGAGCTTCACTGGATGAACCCCATCCGCATCAAGACTAAACATGCTTAGTAATTAGTTTATTTAAAATATAATGATATGATTAAAAATGTATGATTAGTATATATAATACAAAGGATGGTGCGAGAGAAATGAGTGGTGGCAGTGGAGGAAGGGGACCATGAAATCTATGGGAAGCGTCGGACAACTCAAAACCTCGGTTTTATAAAGAGACTTTCCCTTCTTTCAGTTTTACTCCTTTAGATAAATGAGTGGTGGCAGTGGAGGAAGGAGTATTAATCTTTCCCTTTAGATAGTTTTCTTAACTGTCTACCCTTTTCATACTCTTACGGAAGGATTTGATAAGATTTTTATTTAAATGTCACCAAAATTTGCATAGAAATTTACATTACGTAAGACTTGTAAAACATTCCGGTAGAGAATCATTGAATTTGTATTGAATTTGTAATGTTTCTAATCGTCCACGGCTAGGAAAATGTTACATCCGCTTATTTGGCATGTTGATCTCACTTTTTGCAATCGCCGATGTGTCAGTTTCGGTATTTTAGTTAATTTTGGCTATGAAAGATTTAATTTATATGTAAGATATATTGCAATAAGAAACTGAAGTGGAAACTATCCGAGACTGATTACAATTGTAGTAAGATATTCTCATAAAGAACTTACGTTTGTAACGCTTTCAACCACCTAAACTTAGAGGATTGTTTTTTGGTAACTCTGGTATCTGGGCAGTCACATTTCCAATTATTTTTCGTAGGGGGTCCAGCGCCCCAACGGAAGGGATGTTAAATCCGCTGTGGCCGGGGCTCGAACTCGTGATGGCGGGCACCTCATCCGAGGTTCTTATACCACCAGACCACGAAGCCCGGTTAACTTAGAGGATTGTTACATCCATTTACTCGATTTGAATTTTCTTTTTAGAGTTATATAGTTGATGCGTTAGTTTTGGTAAATTTGGAAAATTTGTCTAGTGATCATACAAATACTGCATGATTTTTTAGTGCTTTGGTTTTGTTCATACGATATCGTGAATTACTTCTCTGTAAATCACTGATACTTGAATAGAAGTGATTATGTTTATGTATTGTGCTTGAAATATTTAAAATCAAGATGAAAGCATATTGGAAATCCGAGTCGTAGACATAAAAACATAGGGGGTGATTGGTAAGTGCTGTAACTTTATATTTTTTGCTGTAGAATTTAATCTGTAGATTTATTTGCTGTAGCTTTCCTTGCTGTAAATTTCTAAAGCACTAATTTTTTGCTATGAAAATAAAGCTCTCTACAGCCATATTTTGATTTTGCAGAGATTTTTTTTCTGTGAATTTTTTAAGGAAAGCAAAGCTCGATTGGTTGACATATATAGCTGTAGACTAAATTTTGGCTGTCCAGAGCATCTACAGCCCCAACCAATCATCCCCATAATTTAAAAAATTTGAAAACACTTTTCGTTTTTTTTTAGCATTTCTCTAATCGTTATTATAGTATCAATTGAATGTTAGCTGACTACGACTAGTGATACTTTTTACCTGTCTACCCAGGAGGAGAACTTATGATTGTTAATTAATTAAGGTGGCAAGCAACTGATAAGTACTGATTAATCTTTGATTCAGTGATTTCTAATCGGACGGTGGAAAGCTAGATGTGGAATAATTTGATTCTTTTAAGAGGGTCAACCAGCCCCCACTTGAGATCTTGAGATATGCTATTTTCTACAAAATCCTTGTTTCCACAAAATAAGTTCGTGATAAGACAATATCGTTTTCGGTAGAAGAACAAGTTACGGAAGTGTTATGATTTATTATTTAAACTGATCGTGTTTGTGTTACATAGTTTACAGAAGAGCCCAAAAATTATAAATCATCATAAGCAATATGTTTCTGTTAATTGTAAACATAAAACAACAAAGGTAGATATGCTGTCACACAACACTAGTAATCTTTGTTCATCATAAGCAAAAAATGTTTCACCAGTTTGGTTAGCAAAACCGTTTTAATTTCAGTAATTAAATATTGGTAAAAAAACTCTCAAACAAATATTTGTTAAAAAGATATCAATGTAAAATTACTTGTGAAACAATCAATGCTTTATGTAATCATAAAGAAAATTAGAAAAATGTTGAATTAAAAGTATGAAAGCCAATCATAACTGTTTTGATGTAGCCAAATATATACATACACCTAAAAAATTCATCAAATGATAAATGCCAGTTTTGTATACTTCTGGAGACAGATATGTATCTAGGTATGTGGTTATGATATATTCGTACACATATCAAACTCGTTTTCTTTTATGTGGTCCTACTTCATATAAAAACGATTAGAAGTGATGATTTGAGAGTGCTTTATCCATGTACATGAAAATTGTTCAAGTGTTTATGTATAATAATTATATATACAAAGAACGGTACCCTAAACTTGTTTTGAAAGTAATAGATCAAGACCGTAACTTTTACTCTAAGACAAGAAAGATTTCGAACAGAGGCACTGAGTAAGAATGGTGACCAACAAAATGCATGAACTGGGCTAGACTTCCAAGTATTTTTGTATCGAGTAGATATTATTGATCTAAATAGATCAATCATATTGTGGAGAGACAGAGAAGGGTGATTATCAGAAGAGCGAGAAGGAAGTGGCAGAACAAGTCATATCAAGAAAAGACAGCTGTAATTTCATAAAGACATCAAGTGGTAGATTGAAGTGTGATGCTTAAGGTTGGTAATAATTATTTTATATAAAAATTTACTACTTTTCCAAAAGCATCTCTGCTTCTATTTTTGTAGTAGTAGCTGTTGTACTCACTTAAGACTCAATCAATATTATATTACATCAACAGACGTGGACAAAATCGAGAGAGGCCAGATTTGTCAAAGGAAGTGTAACATTGTTAGAAAAGGATCTTCATTGTTCATAGAGAATCCAATTGATGACACAAATCGATAAGTACATTTTAGCAAGAAAAGATAGTAAAATAGCTATTAGCGGCATATGTGCTGGTACCATTAACTATAGCTACTCAACTACTTGAGCTCATTCAGTACCAGAAAAGCACCCATTGGCTACGAGGGCGCTAGAGAAGGAGTTCCAACTAAGCAGCAGTTCTTCCATACCAATTTAGCTTTTCGGTGTTGCTATTGTCATAACAACCGGTAGACCATAGGTTGGCCCAACCCAGTCGCTCTCGTTCATATGATTAGTAATTGGTATCTCAGTTACTAACCAAACAAAGAAAGATAAATAAACTTCTCTATCAGTCAATAATTGTGTTATCTCTTATGGTTTAGGGTTTATAAGAGAGAAGGAGGTTTTTATTTTTTTTTAACTTAGGAGGTATTGATTCATTAGTAATAGGTAAGGGTTTTAGAGGTACACAATATTGGACTTTGGTGCGATTTTATGTTTAAATTAGTAGTCAAAGTTTCCTTTTAGGAGAGTTTACTAGCTCTTAAACATAAAAGTAAATTGAGAAAATATCATCATTAGTTCTACGGTTTTGTGTGGACCTATCTCTATATCTAAATCAAGGTCGGCCCCTTATCATTCTACTACGACTACTCTCTCTCACCAGCTATTTGTCATCATTGTCATTATTCTACCTTACACTTTTACCTTACCCACAAAAGAACATTAGAAAGATGAAAAACATAACAGACTGCAAGTAAGTGGTGAAAAACTAGACTTGCGCTTGTGTAGATGATGGGAGAGTGTAAGGTGTGGATTTGAATAATTTCATGTGGTACTGAGTACATTGTACTAAGTGTTCCTAAAATCATAGCGAAGACTAAGACTTAACTGTAAGATTCATCATCCATGCAAAATGTGGCCCTTTCAAAGTTTCCTTTTGAACACACAAGAGTGCCTTCTTTGTTCCTTCCAGTTTTTGTCCTTTTATTTAATTAAACCTTAAGCGTTTTTTGTTACGTTGTATGATTTAACAAGACACTGGTTTCATGTTTGTTCTCACGTGCATCATTGAAACAATGTTATTAATTGTCGTGAAGGATTGATACTCTTTGGTATTTTCAGAAAGATAAATATTCAAGCTTTTGGATCTTTTGGACCGTGATGTCTTACTGTAATTGATTCTTCTGGCATCAATATCCTTATTATAATGATGCAGCCATTTATCAAACTATTTTGTGGATTAGATTTTACTTGACTATCCACTGCTCTATTGCATATATATGTTCATGACTGAAGTTCTATATAGATATGTCACAATGCTATTAAATATTTTGATTTTTCTAATATGGAATAGAATAATCTATAATGCATTGTATGTCTCATATTATATGTCATTCTTTTAGTGTTTGAGAGGAGTTAATGACTATTCTTAGCTATTATCTTGACACCAACTAGGAGTTTGACTCAATGATTTTTGTCCTAGTGAATGAAACAATTTTTTTTTTCCTTCTGTTCTATGAACAGATCAGACAATGTTCTCATATTAGTTGAAAACAGAAGAATATTCAAAGCTTTTTGATCTTTTATCGATCCCTCCTCAACTTTGCTACAGAGATTTGTGTTCCTTGTGAGTGCAGGAAGTATGGCTCTACTTAGTCCCGAACAAGCAGTGCCAGAACACGTTTAATCGGATGTCCCAAGCAAAACAAAAAAAAAAAATGCCAGAAAGCGAAAAATCTCATGACTAGCCAGTGCTTTACCAGTAGAGTCACAGCTCGCTCAAAAGAAGACACACTATCCATTGCTTATGATTAATTATTTACTACATCAAATGGATAACGCTACAAGGAAATGAAGTTACAAAAAGAAGAACAATGTCGTAAAAACAACAAAAGAACTTTTCTAAGTTATACTACAAGTTACATACATACACATGAATGATAGTTGAAATCAAATAAAAATTCCAGTAGACTAATCAGTTAAAGCGAGTTTGGCGGGAAGAGGAGGTTTGATAGCAAACCAAACACCAACGCAGTTCATAAATTTTGTTTCTAAGAGATGTCAAAAAATACACTCTATTATGAAGTTTCCAAAACTCTATATTTGAAGTTTCAAAGTGTTTTTCTCCTAAAGAAAAACTTCAAACTTAACTTGAAAACTATTTGTATTTTATATCATGATCCTTATATTTGTCATAAATAATTTAAATTCATAAAATTTTTGTAGATAACTAAGCACATATATAAAAATATTACAACAATATTAATTAATAAAATGTTATATTGAAGTAGAAATTTTAAATAGAAACAACATAATTAATATTAAACTTCAAGCAAAATATCATATTATTCAATAAAATTATTTTTGTAATATATATATGATCAACTAATGCATTTCGAAGTAAAAAATATTTCTCTTTATTTTTAATTTGTAGATTACAAACTAAAAATTGTTGAGATCGAGTGATCTTAGACTTGTAAATACATTAGATCTGAACAAGAAAGTAAAAGAGAAAAAAAAATTGCTAAAAGACTTAACTTCTATCGATGATATTAATACTCGTGAATCCGATCTGAATAAGAAAGAATTGTACGGAAAATACATCAAAACAACAACAACCATCTTCGGTTACACAAAATTTGTTTACAATATTTTGAGATTTGGAGGTTCCGATCAAATTTACCTGACTATTAGTGTAGTTGTAATATTTAAATTTTTGTAATAGTTATGTCTTCATGTAAATTTTTATAATCTTATTTTAAAGTTTTATTTTTATTTTATTTATTTAATTTTATGTGTAAAACTTAGATTTATAAAAAAATTAAAATTTTAATAAGATATAAAATTTTAAGAATTAATACGATAAACTAAAAAATATTTAAAAATTATAAATGTGATTTGTAATTGTAGAGACCAAAATGCAAAAAAGAAAAATATGAAACTTCAAATTTGAAGTTTTGAAGTTCCTTTTTGGAGAGCCAAAAACTTTGTATTTGAAGTTATAGAGTGTCTTTTGAAGATATTCTAACGCAAATAAATAAAGAAACCATATCATATGCAAATTTAAAAACCAAAGAAGAGAGAATATTCAAGAGTCTACCATTTCTTCAACAGCTTGTTATTTCGTTCACCACAAAAGAATTTTTAATTTCACTGATCGATAATCAACAAAACTAATGTTGATTTTTGTTGACTCTGGAAGAAGAAGTTTAGTTGACTTTCTAGAAGAAGCAGACCGGATTACCTAAAAATCCGATCCACTTACACATCATCTCATCAATCCAACGGTCATCATTAAATGACACACAGTCCCCAGAACAAATTAAATTTTTTTTAAAAAAACCGTGCGTCGAATGATTCAACTAACCCAAAATAAAAATTAAAAACACAATCTTCAATCCGAAAAAAGACAATTCCGAAAACATGCGTGTGGTTCGGATAGATCTAAAGGTTCTATCTTAACTCCTCGATCTCTCTCTCGACTTCGGTAAGAGATTCTCATCTCCCAGCTTTGTTACTAAGTCTCTGAAGTTTAGATTCGAACGATGATCCTAAAGGTTCTTATCGGTGAATTCATTTTGTCTCCTTGATCCTCTCTGAATCCTCTCACTAAGTATGTAATTAGGACTTGTGGGTTTGTGTTCTTGATTGTAAAGTTTGTTACTTTTAATCGTGAAAAGTCCTGATTTTGCTGCAGAGACTATTGATTAATTGCTCTGATGGGTTCTGTAATGAGCTTGAGCTGTTCCAAGAGGAAAGCAACAAGCCGAGACGAGGAACCCTCAAACTCATCTCGCAAAAGACGAAAGTTATCTTCTTTAAACGATGAAGAAGAATACAACTGCAGATTGATTCCTAACCTCCCTGATGAGCTATCTATACAGATTCTCGCTAGGCTCCCGAGAATCTGCTACTCGAGCGTTCGGTTAGTCTCACGGAGGTGGCGATCAGCCGTATCCACCTCCGAGGTCTATGCTCTGAGGAAAGAGCTTGGTATAACCGAGGAGTGGCTCTACGTGCTGACCAAAGGCCAAGATGATAAGCTTCTATGGTATGCTTTGGATCCTGTCTCCACCCGATGGCAGAGACTGCCTCCAATGCCTGTTATCGTCTGCGAAGAGGAGTCTAGAAGGAGCTTATGGAACCTCAAAGTCGGTGAGATAGTAAGAAGCTTGCTCTGTAGAAGAGACGCTTCCGAGCAGATGCCCTTCTGCGGATGCGCTATTGGCTCTGTCGACGGGTGTCTCTACGTTCTCGGAGGGCTCTCCAAGTCCAAAACCGTGAGCTGCGTCTGGAGATTCGATCCCATTGTTAACTCGTGGAGCGAAGTGAGCTCTATGCTGGCCAACCGTGCTTACTCCAAAACAGGAGTGTTGGATAAGAAGCTCTACGTCGTTGGAGGCGTTGACCGTGGACGTGGAGGCTTATCTCCTCTTCAGACAGCCGAGGTTTACGATCCAACCACCGACGTTTGGTCTCAAGTCCCTAGCATGCCTTTCACTAAGGCCCAAGTGCTGCCCAACGCCTTCTTGGCTGACTTGCTGAAGCCCATCGCCACGGGGATGACTTGCTACAACGGCAGGTTGTGCGTGCCTCAGAGCTTATACTCGTGGCCTTTCTTTGTGGACGTTGGAGGTGAGGTTTATGATCCTGAGACGGAGCTTTGGGGGGAGATGCCGTCTGGGATGGGTGAAGGCTGGCCCGCGAGGCAGGCGGGGACGAAGCTGAGCGTTGTGGTGGATGGGGAGTTGTATGCTTTTGATCCTTCTAGTTCCATGGAGAATGGGAAGATTAAGGTTTATGATCAGAAGGAAGATGCTTGGAAAGTTGTTATAGGGGAAGTGCCTGTTTATGACATGACGGATTCGGAGTCTCCTTATTTGCTTGCTGGGTTTCATGGGAAGCTTCATTTCATTACTAGAGATCATAATCGTAACGTTACGGTGTTGAGAGCTGATGTGCCTGACGTATCAGGCTCTAGCTCTAGCTCCAAGTGTGTTTTGGGTTCAGGTTCTTTTAAGGAGAAGGGTGATGCAGTTAACAAGTCAGATACTGTTATTTGGAAAGTTATTGCGAGTAAGGACTTGGGTGCTGCTGAGCTTGTTAGCTGCCAAGTTATAGATATATGAAAAAGCATTGACACTGAGAAAATCTGTGTAGAGCCAAAGTTTGAAGGTTTATGATGTGTTATTCCCAAAAGATATTTTTATAAAAGTATAATTCTTCAATTATGATATACAGATTCTGTATACTTCTAGCTTTGGCTGTGGCATGTAAGCTTGAGCAATAAAAAGTTGTGTAACAATATATAGATATGGCCACTGTTTTATTGATTTCATATGGGGCAAATCTCCAAAATAGCATAATTCTAAGTTTATATCACAAAAATAGCACTCAAAAACTAAAATGACCAAAATAGCACATTTCTAAGTTTATCCTTTGAAAATTTTAATTTTTTTATTTTTCAAAATTTGAAATCTTATCCCCAAAACCTCATTTTTCAACTTTAAACCCTAAACCCTAAACCCTAAATCTTAAATCCCATCCTTTAACTCTAAACCCTAAGTTTGTGACTTTTGATAAAACATTAAGTGCTATTTTTGTGACTTTTGACCTTGAGTGATAGTTTGGGAACAAAAACTTGATTTAGTGATATTTTTGTCTTTTTCTCTTTCGTCTGTGCATGTAAACACTATAGCAGTTCCTGGAAGTAAAAAAGAATTGTTTCAGCTATTGATCATTTTGCTTAACCGGAAGTGCCGGTTCGGTTAAGAATCTCTTTTTGGTTTTTCCAATAATGGTGGACCTAAGGACCTAACACTATGGATGTTGGAGGCAGAAGAAGAAGAAGAAAACAGGTTAAAAGAAAGACTGAAAATATCGTTAATGCGTTGGAATCAAGAACGTATCATATTCATATGCTCATAAAGCCATAAAACCATTTTCTGATTCTCATTTGACACTTCACCCTCTCTTTATATCTTCCTTTTTTCTTATAATGAAAGTTGGTTCTTGATTTCAACGAATCTCTTTTGTGATTAATTTTCGTATTACTTTAATTTGATGTGAATGAGAAAGTCCTTTTTTCTTTCCTTTCCTGAATGCATATCTATCTATTTATATATAATAGTGTTTTGCTCCCTCTTAGTTCCGCCACGTAAGATGCCAGCTAGATAAGTTGAAGATTCCTATGCTGATACGTGTCCTCTAAATGAAACGCTGCGCGTTAACAGAAACAACATGGAAGTGGGCCGTGTTATGTGTGTGGGCTCTGTGTTCTCTCATATTAACTAAGCCCAAGAGTTACTGACCTACGCCTCGGGTTCATAGTGTTCTTTCTTCTCTGCTGTCCGAAAGCTTGAGATGTTGTAGTCGGCGTGACGATTTCTTTTGTAGGGTTTCGATTGCGTCCTTTGAACTCCTTTTCCATCAATTGAAATTAAATCACTTACATATTCATCGCACTAAACATCTACTTAACTCCATTAGCCACGATCTATACTTTAATGTGAAGTTATCCTCTGCGAGGCGGTGATCTACAGGTATAAAAAGGTTAGCTTTCTTCCTCTCAAAACCATCTTCTCGATCTGTTGAACCAACAAAGTAAACTTATTTTCTGAGAAATGGCTAACTCGAAAATTCTTCTTTTTGATTTGAGGTTGGGTAGATGTTCCTCCACCGCTGAGGTGGTTACGGTTCTGGGACAGGAATGTCAAGCAAAATCTGGAACCAAGAAAGATGAAGAATTGAGACGCGGAGTACGTGAGTGGCAAAGCGGCAGAGTAAGCGACAGAGAGAAACGCAGCACTCGGCGGAGGTAAGCGGTGGAGAACAACGCAGCAAAGGCGCATAACAATGAACAAGCGGCGTTGAGATGGAGCAAGTGACGGAAATAGTGAGATGGAAGCCATGGAACAAGTGACAGAGAGTGTGACGAGAGATAGATAAGGCAATTGCTGCAATTCAATCAGGCACGAGGGAGGTTGATAGGCTCTCGGACAGGGTAAATTAATTACTCTTTTAGGCAAATATTTTACAAAGGGACATGTCTAATTGTGCTTCTTTCTTTCAAAGTAGATACTCATGATGAGAAGATGACACCTATTGAAGATATCAAATCTCTAAACATGAAAACATAACCACGGGGATGATTGAAGGTGATTGAAGGTGAAAACATAACCACGGGGGTGCTGAAAGAATAGCCTATTAGAGATATAATTCTGAATCGGTTTGTTGATTAAGTTTATTTTTTACATGTGTTTGATCATTCTTAGTTTAAAACTAAAGCCGTCGTGTAGACTCATTGTCTTCGGATTTTAGAAACAAAGTCATGCTTTAATTTTCTTAGAAATTTCAATTTCTTATATCCAAATTGTTATTTTCACTCTTCGGGAGATAATTTAATCTCAGGTAACTCTTAAAACTTTTCTATCCAGATCTTTATTCTAACTTCTGTAGGATATAATTTTCAGATCCGTTTGTTGATACTGAAAAGAGCTGCATACTGCATTGGAAGACGCTAGGAAAAGGCTTCGTGTAATAGAGGGCTGAAGCTTCTTTGTGGAAAGACACCGCTTTTATAGTCTCTGAACATGTTGTCTTCTCTGATAGAACTGTTAGTGTGAAACGAATTTCAAGGAGTGTCCTTATGAGCTGGACAGACGGCTACACGAGCTAAGAAAAGGCTTCATGTGACAGGTTGAAGCTTCTTGGTGGAAAGACACTGCGTATATAGTCTCTGAATATATACCAGAACTGTTTAGAATCAACTCCAACTATCAGAATCGTCGTTACCCTCTCTTTAGGTAAGAAATTCAGTGTTTCAAGTTTTATTAGAAAACAAAAGTGTTTGTAATCTTGTGAAGAAGCTTAATGTTAATTAGTGTTAATCTCATTGAACAGAGACCAAATAAGATAGAAGATTATGTAAACTTCTAAACAAATACAAACTTACGTAACCCGTATAAATGCAGGACCAAGGCCAAATGTGTTTCTGCCTATTCTCAAAAGGAATCTAAGTTAGCTCTCTCGACCTGCCGCATTGCTTGTGTAGATGTAGTACATGACTGTAATGAAAACGAAGCATGAGTTCAACTTCCTTAACTCACCATAAAATAAGAACAGTGACTTGCATAAAACCATATGACTCCAAAATTTATAACCTGCTATAGAACTCCTAGACTGAGAACAAAATTTAGCAAAACCTTATCCCCCACAAGAGTATATATGACAGCAAAACTGGCATACTAGAGTATATATGTCAGCAAAACTGGCCTACCAACAGAGTTTAACATATGTAAATCTTAGTTTCCACAAAAATCATTACCATTGTAGAGCTTCAAGCAAAAGCTTCAACCATCAAGCCACTTTTTTTTTGTAAATTTAAGGACGAAAAGGAAGCACTTTCTTTATCTTTATCTAACGCGAAAGAACTTTTATCCCCATAAATTAATATTCAAGAGAATTTTTTTTAATTTTGGTATCAAACCAAAATGAGGAATGGACGAAATATATATATATATACCAAATACTGTAATATTGTCCCACAAAATTTCAACAAACCAAATGAAAAGTTGACCTAAACAAAATTTACAATACATACACAAAACCAGTAATAATGCAACAATTATCGAAAGAACAAGAGTAAGATAAAACTAAAAATTAGACCAAAAAGATAAAACTAAAAACAGGAAAAATCAACAAACATAAGCCGGATAGTACTTGATGCCTAAGAATCAATGATACTAAGTGAGAAAAAAAACCAAACCAAACAAACCCGACCCAAACGAACCCAAACCGATCCAAACCGAACCCAAGGTATATGTCTAACCCATTTGGTTCAAGATTTTATCAATATAAATGGTTCGGTTTGGTTTTAAACCGAACCAAACCGAAAAACCGAAGTATTTTTTAATTAGATTAATTAAATATATTAATAATATTAAGATTTAAAATAGTTAACCATAATTTTATACATTTTACTTTTAAATGAATAGAATAAACACAACTAAAAATAAAATAGAAAAATATGAATTTCATACATTAACATCAAAACGGAAAGGTTATTTTATGTTATTTATACTAGGTTTGAAGATAATAATTTTCTTTTTGTCAGCAACAAAGCAGACTCATGTAGACTCTGCGAACCACCCCGGTAGCTCTGCATCCATATGAACGACAAACGACAGTTGTTTCCTTGCACTGCGTGCGAGACTGTCCGCCTTTGAGTTATGTGTCCGTGGTATATGAATGATCTCTGAGCTGTTGAAACTTCTCTTCAAAAAATTTATGTCTTCCAAATAGCTTGCAAAGGCTGGCCACTCTTCTGGTTCCGAAACCATCTTCACCAATTGAGCACAATATGTTTCAAAAGTAACACAAAACTGTCTAAGATTCTTCATGCATTCCATTGCCCATATGAGAGCCTCTATCTCTGAGTGTAGTGGCGACTGACTCGTTCTCGTATTCCTTTCTCCCATTAGTCCATCGTAACCTTCCAGAGTACTATATCATCCTTCCCCTGAATATCTATCCTCATTTTTCCAAGATCCGTCCGTAAAACACCATCTACCTGGTATACTCAGGATTGTCAAAGGTACATGAACTTGGGTGCGGTAAATACCCTGAGTCTGAGAGTTTTGTGCTTCCGCCCAAAGTAACGATTCAGTTTCTGCCAATCTGAGAGTATCTATCGGGTCCATATCCAAATTGCTAAAAACTTTGTTGTTTCTACATTTCCATATATACCAGAGAATCCAAGCAAAATAATGATCCTCCATTTCGGGGATATTCTCCAAAATAAATGATCCATATTGGTAAACAATGACTGAGTGAGAAATATGAAGTAAATAATGATATAGTATCAAATGGTGATTTATTTATGTTTTTATAAATCATATTTTTTTAATTGAACTAGAACAAAACTAAAAAAATCAACTCAGTTGAACTGAAAAATACAAATAAAACCAAATTAAACCCAACCAAAAACAAACCAAACCAAACTAAAACCGAACCGAACACAAACCAAACAGAAATTAAAACCTAACCAAACTGAACATAAACCAAACCATATTAATTTGGGTTGATTTTGGTTCAAGTTTTCTTAGATCCAAATAGCCCAAACCAAACCAAATCCAAACCAAACCTGTAGTTAAACCGAAATGCCCACCCTTAATCTCGATATCACTTCAAAAGGATGATCCAATTGAAAAACCATCGAAGTCATAGTGAACAAACCAAAAAAATGGTTGCAAAAGAAAGTATATTTTGAAAAAAAACATCACATCCCGGCCCTAGTATTATCTAAACATCACTAGGCTGTTATTTATTTCATTCAAGAGATGTATTGGTGTTTCGTGGAATGCACGAACGAATTTTCCTTCATAACTTATAGTATTTGGTTGGCGAACATTTGAAAATTTAACCGAATCTAACCGGAATCAAATTATGTTGCATCGGTTTTGTATTCTCGCATTATTTGAACAAACCGATTATACCAAATTTTATCATTTGCAGGTTGGTTTACATAATTACATTTGGCTTCACTACTTGAAAAACATAGTTATACTTGGGTAACATTTCCCGGACCAAATGTTTAGAAGCATTTCATCAAAATTCATTAAGAATACCACTTAATTTCATATCTAGATCACTAGAGTTCCTTGTCTATAGTGCTAAACGTAAATGATTACAATTTTCAGAAGAATCACAACTCAGCTTATGTAGAAGAGATATCTTGAATGTTTAAACTCCACATAAAGAAAAGAATAACAATAAACTACCGACAATCCTCTCAAATGGACCTTTTTAGTTTTTGTCACAAAAATAGATCCAAAAAACTAAAATGACAAAAATAACATTTTTTATTTCGAAAATTTTAAATTTTTTTTAATTTGAAATCCTATCCCCAGAATCCCACTCTCCAGCTCTAAACCCTAAACCCTAAATTCTAAACCCTAAACCTTAAACTCCACCCCTTAACTCTAAACTCTAATGTCTAGATTAATTAACCCTAGGGGTATAAGTGTATATTTACTTTTTTGATTAAAAATTTAAGTCTATTTTGGTCATTTTTATTTTTAGAATCTATATTTGTGACAAAAAATTTTTTAGGTCTTTCGTGAACCATTGTCGTATTTATGAGTTAGCATTAGGTTATTAAATACTCCCATCTTTAAATTAGTTAAGTAGTTAGGCTTATATTGTTGGTGGCTGCCATTTTCTAACCATTCCTAAATGCCAGGACTACCCCTTGTTACAAATCACATATAAAATTTGGCATATATGCCCAAAGTATTTAAAGGAACAAAATGCTATAAAATAATTGAGAGATGACATGGAGGGAACCCACAAATAAGCCCAATATCTTTCTTTTTTAAAAGAATGTCAAGAAGAGTATCAATACCCACTTAACATAAATCAAATAATTGAGAAATCCACTAGTACATTTTTGATATAGTACAACATGGCCAGAGTTTAGACCTAATCATATTTGCATTATACATATAAAAAACTATATTCTCATATCGTCAATATATATCACCATCAAACAATCTAAGGTTAATTAGACAAAATTTCTTGATAATTAAAAGAAAAAGTCAGCATAATTGTGAGAGATTAAGAGAAGGGTAGAAAAGTCAAAATAAAGAAGAATCTCACTTGACAAATTAAAATCTGTGCTGCTCAAAGACACAGCCTTGCAACCCAAAGCGTCTCTCTTCTTTTCTTCTTCATCTTCATCTTCATCTTCATCTTCATCTTCTTTCTCTTTCATTTTTTTCTTAATCGAAAACCTTTCAATTATAATTGAATCTGTTCTTCTTCAGAAACCGTCAAAAAGAGGATTAAAGTCTGTTTCTTTTTGCAGGCAATCCCTCTTGGCGCGTCTGTTTCAGCAACTGGGTTTTGAAGTTTTCAACAAAACTTGATTTGGGTTTTGGTATTTTGGTTGGATTGGCGAAAAAGCATGTCTTGTGTTCGATGATATTCCCCAGAGAGAGAAAAGGTGAAGACTTTTGAATCTTTTTTTTGTATTTGGGGGTTTTGGTGGGGGAAATAGAGAAATGGCAGGTGAAGATTGGATAGAGCTCAAGTTTAGACTCGCTGATGGCACTGACATAGGTCCCTCCAAGTACAATCAATCTATGACTGTTTCTTCTCTCAAAGAGAAGATCATCTCTCAATGGCCTAAAGGTAACATATGTTTCTTAAAAAAAAACTTCATATTCTTTGATTCTTGTTTCTGCCTTTCCATCATTGAAATTTGATTTGCTAAGAAGTTCATCTTCTTTGATTCTTGTTCCTGTAATGATTTAATGTATACCGAACGCTTTTATTTGCCTAAGTTTAGGTACTGAGAGCTTTGTAAAGTTTGAGAATTTAACAGATAAAAGGTTGGTTTATTGTTTTCATGGTTTAGATGTTTGGTAACCATGGCCTTGTTTGGAATGATACTCTACTACTTAAGGTTGTGTTAGAACTGCAATTTTCAAGTGTTATTTATCTCTGTTTTGACCAGACTTAGAAAACATTCCAAAGACTGTAAATGATTTGAAGCTCATCAATGCGGGGAAGATACTGGACAACAACAGGACACTTGCTGAATCAAGGCTTCCCGTTGGTGAACTTCCAGGAATGATCATCACTATGCATGTTGTTCTTCGCCCTCCTACTTTAGACAAAAAGAGTGGTAATTGTTTCATTTACTTTTTTTCTTTATCATCATCTAATAGTAGGTTTCATTTGATTCTCTAGTCGCTTATTAATATGGTATTCAGATTCCAAACTTTCATCAGAGATCCTTTGGGACATATCATCTCATTATATGTTTACTTTCATCTGTTACACAGAAAAACTGCAGAATGATCCTCCCATGAAGAATCGTTGCGCATGCACCATTTTGTAGCTGCAAGTAAATTGGATCATATAGAGATTTTATCCTTCATGATAATATATAGCACTGGGTGATTGATGCTCAGCTGAGAAGTTCCCTTATTGGCATAGACATGGAAAAAAAAAAAACAAAGGATCTTCATTACAGAACTTGTTTACATTTGTGTGGTTGATAATTTATTTTTCATCTTTTCTTCATTGTTTATCAAAAATGGCTCAAGAAAATGTACTACAATTCTTGAAGGATGATTGCTTTTTTATATATATACAATACGTGCAGAACAAACAGTTTGAAAGACAAAACATAACAGGAGTTTTCTAGTAATTGAAAATTACAGTTTGATTCTCTGAGTTGAACAAGTTGGGTTTCTGTACAATACAGAGAAGACATCACTTTGAGAACACCATATCTTTGAATTAAAGAACATTTTATATTAAGCTATCTATAACTTGGGAGACCACTGTTAGAACTTGGACTTATTATTCAACATCCTTGGGGACATATATACATACATAGTATCATCATCTGTGCATTAATGTTCACCAAGAGTTGCTGAAGATGAACGGTTTAATCCCGTTCCTTTCTTGGACGCTCTTACGTTCTTCAGAGTCATCATCAGCTTTTGTCTCTCTCCTTCAACCTCTGCAAACTTGAGGCTTAGCTGAGAGTAACGGTCATGCATCTCCTTGAGCTCTGTCTCCATAGATGCATATCGCCCTTTGGTCGCCAGCATTTCCTCGATTAGATCGTTTATGTCTCTGAAACTCTGGAGGATTGCTTCGTCATCTGTGTGTTGCTTCAAGAAAGAGCTGCAATTTCAGGCAAAAAAAAAGGGGTGTAAGTTCAGTGTTTAGTATAGTTCTTTCTAGTTCCTGCAGGACCATGTACCTCTGAAAATGGATGGTTGACTGTTTTTGCTTTCCACGTAATGCTTCAGCAAGTTCTATTTCCAGAGCAAGAACCCTTTCCAATGCGTTCCCGCAGCTGTGATTCTCGTGAGATAGAGGGAATATACTTTGAAGTTCTTCTTTTGCCTGTAGAAAAGACGATCATAAGACTTGTGGACACACATGCTTCAATATATTACAATCTGTACTGTAAATGGTAAGCTTCCGCACCTGACGCAACTGCATCAGCTCTTGTTCCAAACCCGGGAATCTGGTGTCTGAATCATTATCATCTTGAGATTCAAGTAGATTCTCATTCTTCATCCGTTCTAGCTGTAAAGAAGACCAAAAAGGATTCAGCAGGCTCTAACATAAAAAAAATGGCTTCCTAGTATACATTTCTGATTCAAGATTGCCATCAAATCCTAATACTAAGCTAGTGCTATTTATCTCTTCATTTATTTTGACTCCACCCCCTAAGACATTTTAAACAACAATGCAACATTACCTCATTTTTTAAGTGATCCAAGCTAGACCTTAAAGTCTCTGCCCTAAAGTTATCATTGATCAAAGCTAGGCTTTCTTCAGTGTTGTCCAGTGCCATTGCTTCTCTGGAAGGTGATTGGTCTCCGTTTTCCTTTACACCCCTCGATTGAATAGCACCCTGATGAACAATAAACATAGTTAAAAGGTATATAAACATTATAAGCACCCTGATGGACAGAATAAAACGCTTCAATCCAACTTTAATGATATTTACAGAAAACATTGTAGTAACCTAGTCATTTCTAATTTGATTAATCACGTCAATTAGTTATGCATAGCTTTTCATAAAGAAGGTGCACCAGATTGTTAACATGAAAGCTAGGAGCAAAACTATTTTTCACATGAGGTCTATGACAAGAATGAAATAACTTGCTGATAAATGCTAAACCAAACGGGAGACCTAACAGACGTTTACCTGAAATTTCGGTCTGGGGCTTGCAATTATATCTTTGTCAGCCAACTCCGTTACACCATCTTCCATCGGTATATGTTTACGAGAGCTGGAACGTTGTACTAATTCTCTCATTGATTCTAGCTCTTTAGACATTTTCAGTCTCTCCTCTTGCAGAAAATCTTCAAGCCTCTGTTTTTCTTCCTTGCAGCACTCGAGGCTAAGCAACGAACAATCCAGCTCAGCCTTCATCATGTCATAAGCTGTTGTCTTCTCACGTCTATCATTTATAACAGATTGCATGTCAGCCTCCAGTTCCAATATTTTATCTTCCAGCTCTTTGGTTCTCTTTAAATGGCTGGATTCTGCCTTCTTCCTTGCTTCATTCTCATCAATGGAGTCTTGTAATTTCATCAGAATTCCTTCGCTATGCTTCTTGGACATGGTCAGTTGATGCTGAAGCTCCTGCAGCTTGGTTTCGTACTGTTCTTTGATGAAAATGATTCTCAACGACTCCTGCTGTGGAGTTAGAGGGGCTTGGTAGTCCGTCTTTTCACGGGCGTGAGTGCATTCAGCTTCAGCGTTGTCCTTGAGCTCTTTCAGATGGATGGACAAGCTTTTGAACTCTTCTGTTTTCAGAATCTGCTCAGAGAGCTTCTGAGTGAGATCACTACACCTATTTTGCAGTTTCTCAAGCTCTCTGGCACCTTTTCCACACAGCTCAGCTAGATTATCTTTCAGTACCTCGACTGTTATTTCCGCCTCAGCCTTTAACACCATCAGTTTTTCTATTTCTTCTTCATGCTCAACCAACAAAGATTTCAATTGTTCAACCTCATTAGCACATAGGCTTCTCTCAGAGTAACTTCTTTCTGCATTCTCATCCCTATTTGTGTACTCTTCAATCTCAACTGACATTTCATCATTTCTATCAGTAAGAGCTCTGCTTGTAGCCATGGAAGCCTCTAGCTCAGACTTCAAGACTTCGAGACTAATCAGTAGTTGATTGTTTTCTTCCCTATACCGCTTCTCGTTCACTAGACAATGGTTGAGGGCAGACTCCATATCAGCTTGCTTCTTTTGAAACTCAAGATGGCTCTTAGAGCAGCAGCTAAGTTGTTCTGCAAGGTCATTGACGTAGGTCTCACACTGGTTTTTTGTAACAACATGGTGAACATCTCCAGCTATTAGACACTGAAACAGTTCTTCAATAAAAGAAGACTCTTGATGAGCGTTTCTATCATACTCCAAACTCTGAGAGGACTTTTCAGATTCCATTTCAGCTACCATCTTCTCCAAAAGTTTCTTCTGCAAATCCAAGTTATCCAATAGCAGGTGCTTTTCATCTAACTCAGACGCAAGTTCTTCGATTCTGCTCTCTAATTTGTCTCTCAAACTTCTCTCAATTTTCAATTCTGATTTTACAGAGTCGAGATCTGTCAATAGCTTTATATTATTATCCATATACTGAGCTTCTACATTACGAGAGCCATTGAGTGCAGTCAGTACCTCAAAATGTTCCTTGTGCTTCTCCTCAGCATAACTCTCCCACTCAGATCTTGTGAAAAGGATCTGGATATCTGCTGCTACTGAAAATTCCATCATTGCATGTAACTGAGATTCTAGATCGGAAATATACGATGAATCACGATTCAAGCTTCTCAGAGATGTCTCATATCCTGACAAAAGATGAGTGTGATTTGCCTTCTCCAACTCCAAATCCGAAACCTTTTGCTTCAGATGGACTAACTCAGAGCTTTGCTCATCAAAGCTCAGAAATTTAGAAGTAAGATCTTGCATTTTTGTTTCTAGTTCCTGCCTTGAGCTTTTTTCAAGTCTCAACTCTTGCTCAAACGTTGTCCTTACATTCTCAAGCTCACGCACAAGACCCAAGGTTTCCTGAGATTTATCCAGAAGAGAAACCAGAAGACCTTTTTTCTCTTCAGCTAGTTCTTCCACAAGCAGCTTGGTTCTTCCATGTTCAACAGTTACAGAGCTTAGTTCTGAGATCTCTTGGCCAAGCGCCTCATTCTTAGCCACGAGTAGACGCACTTCATTCTCAAAATAATCAAGGCGAGAAACAAAGTCGGTGTGACAGCTCTCATAGGTTTGTTCAGCTTCGGTAATGACCTTCATTCTGTCCACGATAGACTCAGTTTGCATCTGAAGTTTCTCGAGGAGGGCAGTGGAACATTCAAGTTTAGCAACCAAACATTGTGTACTATTCTCATGCGTCTGCTTGAGCTCAGTAATGTCAGACTCTACAGCCCTCAAATAAGACTCTGTCTTGGATTTCTCCTGCACCAGATCTTTATTTTCTTTCGTAAGTACAAGAATTTTTTCACATATCTTACGCAAGAATTTTTCAAGCTGCTCTGCTAAATCAGGGGACTCCAAATCAATATCCACTCCCCCTTCCCACAGAGGCAAGGAAATGAGCTTTTCACTGTAGCAACCTAATGTTTTCATCAGCTTGTCCTTCAGACTGCCAACGTCCTTCTGAAGATCATCAAACTCAGCCTGCACAGTAGCAAACCGTTTCTGAAGATTAACTTTTTCAAGCGCTTCTTTCTCCACAAGCTCTGTGAGCTCTTTTTTCTCACAAATGCATGTTTCATAACTGTTTTTCCAATTCTTGGACTCCAACACTACAGATTCCAGTTCATCAATCTTTTGCAGTAGGATGAAGTTTTCACGAGTAACATTCTGCAGATTTGCCTCTAAACTTTGATTCTGAAAAGCTACAGCATTCCATTTGGCAATGCATGTGGTTTTCTCCTCATTCAGAGAGAAGACCTCGTCCAACGTAATATCCAGCCTCTGCTTCAACATTTCCTTGGCCTCTGTTGAAAGCTCAAGCTGCCATCCAAGTTCATCAATTTTCCCTTTCATGAGTCTAATGTCGACACTTGCTTGAAGGTAAGTCTCCTGTAGAATTTTTGAGAATACTTCCAGATATAAGTTCCTTGAGTGCATCTCATAAAGTTCTTCTTCAACCTTTTGATATAGGCTTTCTTGCACTTGAAGAGATCTCTGCAAATTTTCCAGAAGAATATCACCCTTTAAGGGCCGTTCCTTCATCCCCTTCTTCTCATTTTGAAACTGTGTGAGTTTTACATCACGAGTGTCCTGTTTCACAGGCTTTGAATCACCAGGGTCTGGAAAAGCTTGCTTGATGAGGTTTTCATTGGTCTCAAACATAGATACAACCTGAGAGGAAAGCAATTCAAGATCCTTCTGCAAATGGTTGACAGCAATAGAATAATTTAACCGCGCCCTTTTAAGTGCTGCCTCTGCAGCCACAGCTCGTTTATCAAGTTCTTCATTCAGAGAAACCAAAGTTTTCTTCTCCTCAGAAAATCTGAGTGCTTGCTCATTCACATCTTGGCGCAACGTCTCCATCTCAGCATTAGCGCCAGTGATGCTATAGATGCATGTGGAGTGCTCAGTCCTTAGATTCTGTAACTCTACTAGCAACTGCCTTTGAGTTTCCTCGAGCTCCTGGACCAGAGATTCGTAATAGCACTCCATCTGATCCATTTTCTTGGTAAGGCTATCACGTTCAGCTTTAGACTCGTCCAGCCCTCGCACAAGCTCGAGTATTTTGTCTCTCATGGCATTTGCAGAATCTGCTGAATTGGGTTCACGAGATGTAAGATCAGGCATACCCAGATACTGAAGGGGATCAAGCTCTGGTTGATAAATCTCAGTGTCCAACTGAGAACCTGATATGCCTCTCTCATTTTTCTCCGCTAAGGTGGTGGTTTTCTCAGATGGTACTGTGCTAATCTGCCTTTTAAAATCCAGTAGAACTCCGAGCAGAGAGTCAAAGTCTGAGAGGAACAAGCGTAAGTCCCTGTCATGGTAGCTATAGCAAACTTTGTTTTGAATTTCTCTGACGTTATCCTCTACAACTGAAAGACCCTGCAGCCATCTTAGCTGTAGGTTGTGGGAAACATTGTCTTGGTCTTTGCTGTTATATCCAACATGTGTTTTGACGTTGCGTAACCTCTCCATCTCTTCTTTTAATTTTGAGCATTCTGACTTCAACAAAGATACTTCTCTGACCAACCGATCCCCAGAACTGATCTCTGAGATAAGTATTTGAGAAAACTCTTGAGCTTTGGAACCTATATCATCTGCATGGCACTGCAACGAGTTCACTTCAGTCTTAATCTCATTAATGGACGAATCCATATCCTCCACGAAGCCTTTAAGCTTAATGTTCTCTTCTATGGCATTGCCCAAATCGCTGTTTTTATTAAGATACTCTGAACCCCAGCCATTGTGCCACTCGCGAGCGTGTTTCTCTGTCTGAGAACTCTGAGCAAGTCCGCTCAGATCTCCAGATACCATACTTTTGAGGCTGTCAATTTCATTTGTGCTGGATATGTCA
The DNA here is from genome assembly GCF_020379485.1 of Brassica napus. NCBI lineage: Eukaryota > Viridiplantae > Streptophyta > Magnoliopsida > Brassicales > Brassicaceae > Brassica > Brassica napus. Next base: position 13,816,314 of record NC_063448.1, read on the forward strand.
TGTTTGTCTGCATTTAGGCTTCCTGATGTATTTGAAGAGACATCGAATCCCAGTGATGAATCAGGGTCATTTGGCCTCACAGCTTCTTCCACTAAAGAATCATCTCGGAACTTCTCTCTGAAACTCCCTCTTATATTTGTCTGCAGAAAAGTATTGACAATATAAGTTGTTTCAACATCCTCACACCCAAAACTAGTTGTGTGATAAAAATATCCTATAAATTGGTGAGAATAATACTACAGACATATAAATATATTATTTAGCAGCATATTGTGACCTTATCAACATGACTAAGAGACTCATCAGAAGGGGAAGTTCTGGAACGAGAGGATTCGTCAGGACTGCTATGGTCAGGGGTGGTGGACGGTCCCCTTTCCCTGAGTTCTCTCTGCTGTTCAAACTCTCTAAAACCTGTTTTTGAAGTTAACAGCTGTACAGTGACCTGAAAAATAACAACAGAAAGTTGATCAATCAATCTCTAAGGTTAAGAGGTAAGATAGCTCCTGAATCAATAGAGAAAAGATACTAAATGTTCCATACATGTAAGATAGCTCCTGAATCACAGCCTTGCAAGGGCAATGCTACAGCAAACGGTTTTAAGGCATCAGCATATTCAGCAAGGTTGATCATAGCTTCTCCGAGTATACTAGATCTAGAAGTACCCTGAACTCATAAGAAGGGAATCAAAAATTAAATCCGAAACTACGAGTCAGAAAAATCAGACAAGAAAAAATGGAAAAAAAAGAAAGTACCATGGCCACAACAATCTTATAGAGTTTTTCATCGAATTGCTTGGTCCTTGTATCCTGAAGCAGCCTTGTAGTTTCGTAAATGGGATCACCCCACTTGCAAGTCCCATTTCTGACAAGTGCTTTTGTTGTCTTTGCTGTAGCTTTTAGAGAGTCAGCAGGGATGAAAGATATGAACAGCTTGTCCCATCCTGCTTGTGGAACCTTTTAATAAAAATAAAACAAACCAATTTATCTGATTGTGTTATCCTCCAAATGACGCACACCATCAACATGTATCTGAGTGTGTTATTCTGACTTACATGAGTAGCGTGAAACTGCAAGCGAAAGACCACTTTGACTTTGGCTTTCTCCAGCTTCCATTTCGCAAGTCTCGACATTACTAGAGAAAATATCAAAACAGCCTCCTCACCTGAAACACACATAAGCAAGGAACTCAATTTTCTTAATATTCCGTGTTCATCCGGTTACAGCCATTGTAATTACATCGAAGAACAAGCATAGCAGAGACAAAATGATCAAAGAGATTAGAAACAGAACAATGAGACCATCATCTAGTACAAGCTTAGATCCAAGTCACATCAGCTGTTCAACCAGAAGCTAAATTGAATCTTTCCAACAAAGGGATATATTAAAATCAAGCGTTCTGAAACTATTGAGGAGGGTATTTCCTCAATTCCAAGAAAGGAAACAAAAACAAAATCTAAAAGTGCCAATTGCTAAGCTAAATCCTCAGATCCAAAGCAAAGCCCCAAACTTTAGTCAACTTGAAACTCAAAAACTGAGAGCAAAGAGATCCGATTCAACTGCGAGAAAAATGCTAAGAACACTGACCAGAACATGACTCTTATGACCAGATTTGGAAACGAAACTAATAAGAAAAAGAATGGTTAGTTGTGCATTAATGAGAAGATAGATGAGTCACCTTATGTCCGGATCTGAAGGGGAGTACTTATGTCGGAAGCATGCAATAACGCCCACCAATGGAGAATCTCTTCAACCACGATGTCTCTTCTTCTCCAGCTTTTCCCACTGAGAATAATAATAATATTAAAAAGTGTGTGAATTTGAAATTGGGATATGGTAATAAGGATATGTGGGATTAAGCTGCATTACGGATCTAGAGATTTAGGGGAAAAGAGGAGGAGGAGGAGGAGGAGATTAGGTTTTAGGGTTGATTAATTGACAAGTGTTGGTGAAATATCAGATGGAGATGATTTGATTACAGTCTCACAAAACACAACAGTGTGTGTAGTATTTGGGGTTTTAAGTAAAAGATAAGGATTAATTAAGAAACAATGACATCCCGCCAAAGCCACTTATTAATCTCCCTTCCTTATTTCCCCATTTTATTTAATCACATGGTCCCATTTTGTTTTCCATATATAAGAAATGCAGATTTATTATGTCGGACTATATTTTCATTCTTTTTTTGAGGTGTGTCACCAATTTCAGATTTATTTATTTTTCTCATTTTTCGGAGGTGTATCACCAATTTCATATTTATTTATGGTTAATTTTAGAAAAATTCTCTCAGATAGTTATTTTAATTTTTTGTTATAAAAATAGTTATCAATAAAAAAATACCAAAATACCTCCTTTTTATTTTAAAAATTTTGATTTTAAAAATTTTAAAACATATCCTCGAATCCTCGTTTCTTAACTCTAAACCCTAAATCTAGATTAGTTAATCCAATGATGTAAATGTATTTTTACTTTTTAATAAATTTTACTTTTTTGACAAAAATTTAAAAAATGTTATACAAAACAATTTTTCTTAATTTTAAGTATACCCTGCAATTTAATGAACATTTTTTAATTAAAATAAAATAAGCAAAATAGATAGAAATAATGTACTATACTAACAGAGAACCGAAAAAAATCGAAATCATGTTTGAAAACCACCAAGGATTTGACCAATCTGCTTCCCCAAATGTGCCTTTTTAAAATTAATGACATTTAACGACCACAACGTTGGTATCATAATATAACATTATACATTTAAAAGTTCACTTTTTGTTTTCAAATTAATTTAAAGAACAAAAATAAATTTTATAACCTTAAAAAGTAAACCAAGATCCACTAATATAAAACTTAACAACGGTTGGGTCTCTTAAACTTTTTACAACACATCTCTTTACGTTTGAAAATATAAAATATCAAGACTGCAGTTAATCAGACCGTGGATTATCGATTATTGATTAGTGAAATAATTGTGTTATGTCATCCAAATGTAAAAATGCATACATGTGATTAATTAATAATCAATACTATTAAAAGGGAACGAATCCTAAAAAATCTACTTTTATTGTTGGACCTATTCATTAATTAACCGATTAAATTTTTGGTCCTACCTTATATTTTCTATTATTTCTCTAACTATACTAACAATTTAATGCTCTCTAACTATACATATATCACTTTTACCATCTATATTATATTTTTGTTATACCAAATTTTTATACATACATAACTCTATTATACTAATTCATATAAATATATTATACTGACATATCATCTTCTCTATTTGTGTCTCATAAATCTAATGACCAAAATAGTAATGATTTATCTCAATAAACAAAATTTTATTGTTTCTTGGTGCAATCCTTTCAATTAAAATTAAAAAGATAAATTTATAATAAATTATCAATAATGAAAACCTATCAATATATTTTGGTTTTTTGTATTTTTAATGATTTATAGTAATAAAATTTTAAAATAAAAATTATAAATTAAATAGTTTATTTAGTTTAATGCTTTTTATATATTATTGGATATATCTTAGTTTTCACGAGTCAATCAGTGTCAGGTGATAGGTTATTAACAGGTTTTGGATTTAACCCAAAATTTATCGGATTCTTAAATAGTGATGGTTTATATACGGATCACCAGAATGAGCGATTATATCGTATAGAAATATGTCATGTCAACACAATAATAAATGTATTATAAATTACAAATTTTAAACACATAATTTTATAATTATAAAATTTGGTTTCTTATAATTTTTTTTAAGAAATAAATATCGTGTTTCTAAGCGTGGGTCAAAATCTATTAGTAGTTTTAAAAGGTAAAGAAAAAAAAGATGGTAATGGTAGGCCATAAAACGGCGATAGAGAATGGACCAGGAAGCACGTGGGCTTCAAATTCGTCCGGTCTCTTTTTCTCCCGGTCGCACAGCCAACCAAGCTATTTACGCTTTAGCATGTGATGACCATTCATCCTTATCATGTGCAACATCGTTGCACGTGGCGGTAATCCGAGTGTTACACAATTCGATGAGGCCGGCTTGGATGATACGGGCTCTTTTGGGCCTATACCCAAATTAACTGAGTATGTGATTATATAGATGAAAATTCAGATTAGTGACTAACCTTACTAAAAATGTTCCTGATAAAGTAAAAGAAGGAAAAATAAAGTAAAAACAGAATTAATGAAGGGGTTATTTGTGAATAAAAAAAAACAAAATTAGTTCTTTAGAGAAAAGGTAAAAAGACAATGTCGTGTCTAGGTATTGGAAGGCCGGAAGCTAAAAAAAAAAAAGTTTCGATGATTTATTCATTCCCTTTCACTTTAGCAGTCGTTATAAAGTAAAAATTTTGTTTCAAAATAAGTATCATTTTATAATTTTGATGCAAAATTTATTGATTTTATACTCTAATTTATTTTTCTGTTGGTTGAAATGTGATTAGGTGGATTGGTAATGATTTTCTATTTAGTAAATATATAAAATTAAATGTTTTCTTAATCTGTATGGTCAAATCTAAAATAACAATTAAAATGAAACGGAAGAAGTAGTAAACATGTATTACAAAAACCCCTACAAAATTATATATTAATGTTTATAAATTCATATGAAGAAAAAATATTTCTTAAGAGAATATAAATTACATAGTCTACTAAACAAAAAATTAAGAAAACTTACAAATATTTAAAACTATCTATGATGATTTTGTAACTATTTAATCAAATATATGTTAATTTAGATAGGCTAAAAGGTGGTGTTAGAAATGTATTACTACAATATTAGAAATAAAATGATATGAGCAAAAACAATTCTGATAAAAATATAAATACTAATTTTAATAATACATAGAAAGTTTAAATTCCATAACAGCATAAAATATATTAAAATGGGGGTGGGGGGGAGCTAAAATATAACATTTAAGATAGAGGCCTAAGACAATCACCTTTTATAGAGAGAGATAGAAAAAAAGAGAGACTTTGGATAATTTTTATTTTGTTTTTTCTGTTATTGGTGAAATTTCTGATTGATGAAGCAGAAACTCTATTCAAGTGTTATAAGAAGTAGAAACTTTATAAATTAAAAACATTATAAATTAATAAATAAAATAAACTAATAAATTTCATGAATTCCAAATTCGATCACCGTAAAATATGATATAATTTAATAAAATAATATTTTTTTGAAAAATATTATGTTAATATATAATCATGATATAAATATAAATTAACAATTGATATATATATATATATATATAATTTATATTCACGCAAACATACATTGTACATTTTGTCTTTTTGAATAGTGAAATCTATTTAAAAAAAATTGAATACTTCAAAATATTTGATGTTTTTTTGTCATTTTACACTTAATAATATATACATCACAGTACATATTTTTATACACCAAATAATAAAATAAATAAATATAAAATCTGTAACTATAAAATTTAATCAATATATATATACTCTCATACTCTGTAAAATCAATTATTTTTTGTTTTCTATAAAAATATACTTCAAAATATATAATATGAAAAGTGTTTGTAAATTAATAACTTTAATATTTGATATCGTTTCTAGAATCACTCTATCAAAACAATAGATTTTTGTTTCAGTTAAAAACAAATTACAGTTTGTAAAAAAATTACAGTTTGCTAGTATTAATCTTTCTAAATATTTATTTTTATACTGTTTGTCATACATATATATGGGACCAAAAGGCTTAAATAAATTCTTCAAATCTATGAGTTAAACGCATTATCGTTATTCTTTTCCTGATTTTCTAATAGCACTTAAGTATAAAGTATGTGTAATGGGGATTGACAGATATAGAACTTCTTCCAGAATATCTGATAAACGTGTATTGATACCGACCCACCTTTTTTTTATCAACTGATACCGACACACTCTCAAGCAGATCAAGCGGGAATGGTAGAAGCGGTTCAACCGAAACAGATCAAACAGATAATGCAGATCAAGCAGGATAAGTGCAGATTAAACGGGACAAATGCTGATCAAACGGATCATGCAAGAGAAAAGCAGATCAAACCGATCAAATAATTTATTATAACTTATGAATGACAAAATCAGTTCAAAACTATAGATCATATATTAAAACAATAAAAATTACATCTATATATCTAAACAAATATCTTAGATGTTATAGGATCGGCCGAAATGCCCGTAAATATTTTATTAGATACTTATACTTCTTTTATTTTCTTTTTAGGTGATCAAGATTTTCTTGAGAGAACCGATAGGTTACACCGGAAAACTTTCTACCAGTGGGTGTAAGATATTTGAAACGGTAATTAGTCATGAAAATTATTTGATCGTACAACTCAATAAATACACGTTCTCGGTAAAGATTCCATTTAAAATTGTCTTATCTCAATAAATTTACAAAATTTCAATCATTTGCCTATTTATTAACTATTTTAAAACATAACAAAAGTATTTACTACTACCCTTGTTGATATTTACCTAGGACGATTTATATCTTATTCTTTTGAAAATGTTGTGTTTTGTCGGCGATTGAACGTCATGCTTATAATTTTAAAACAACACAAACAATATTAGTGTAAACTATATAGTTTGAGCTGATCATTGTACATTATTTATAAAATCAGATAAATATATTTTAAAGTTAAGTGTTTGTAACAAAATTATTTATTATGAAAAAGAAAAAAAAAAGCAGATCAACACCATCAAATATTAGCGGATGAGATCTGCATGCAGATCTCCCGTTTTTTTTCACAAAATATTGAACTGCATGCAGATCTCCCGCTTAAACTGCTTTTGCAAATAGAAAAACGTAAATGGTGAATGTATTGCGGGAGAACTGCATGTGCAGGAAACTGCACTTGTCCTGCCTTTCAGACTCAATTTGCCTATGTGCAGTGGGTATATATATATACTGTGTATATATAATTGGGTTTTCTGCGAATAAACCCTCAATGTGATTTTTTTTTTTTGCAATTTAAACTGCAAACTAAAAAATCCACAAGTCAATCCACGAAGTGCTAGTCAACCCACAATATAAGACGTTAGTAAAAAAATCGTAACCTCAAAGGATCGAACCTTACACCATGAAGCAAATTGACAAGCAATTCAACCATTTAGCCGCCTAATTTAATTGTAATCTTAACAAATGAGATTATATATAAACAAATTGACCCTAAATAATTTGGTTTCTTCTTCCTCCAACATGGAAACTTGAGCAAATTGATTTCTACTTCTCTCCGTCTCGCCTTCTTCTTTTAATTTTGATTTATTCATACTGAAGCTTTGGTTCATCTTTTCCTTTGCTTATTTATGTTTCGTCATTGGCGAAGAACACCAAAAGATATGTCTCGCTAATCTGAATTTCCTATTATTCTTAATTGATTTCGTTTTTCTTTTTAATTTGGAGTAGAATCTGTGTTTGATTGTTCAAATTGGCTGATTAATGTTCAAACTCTGTAATAAAAGTCAGAATTCATTTGTGGGCACTTGGACGAGTGCATCTCATTTAGGTCATACAGTTATGTGTTTACAACCAAGAAGACGAGGTTGAGCTTGCGAGGATCTCTAAGTTGTTTTCATAAATTGTTTGACATCATTAACATAGAAATATATTAGGCGGTAGAAATGGTTAAGTAGATAACTAGTTGATTTTCAGGTGTAAGGTTCGATTCTTTTGGGTTACAAATCTTTTAATTAAAAGTTAATAGCAAAACGACAGAGTTTAATTTTCTGTTAAATAGTTAACATTTGGTGGATTGACTTGTGGGTTTTTGACTTTGCGGATTAAATTGCGAAAAAGTCACATTCAAGGTATTTTCGCAGAAAACTCTATATAATTGAATTAAATATTTATTGTTGACAACAAATTTTTTATAATTACATCGCTAGTGTGCAGTAACTCCTCAGTATTATATATATGATTGAATTAAATATTTATTGTTGACAAATTATAATTAATTACATCGCTAATGTGCAGTATTCCTCGGTATTATATGGTCACTTTATATGGAGTAGGAGCAAGGTTTCCTCAGGGGAACTCTATTTCTGATTGAAGATTAAATTGTTCCTGGAGATCCAAATTTGCCAAAGAATCCATGGGGCCAAAGGGCCATGACCAATTCCTGCAGGAGGTAAACAAGTGTTGGAGCATAGGCTTAGCCACACATCCTTCAAATCTATTAATCCACTCATCTCAACTGCGTTGACAAAAGGTGCAGCGTTCCAAATATAGATTCAAGGTTGCTGTTCCACCGTTTGCAGTTAGGCTCCACTGTAATGTGCCTGACAACGAGATTTTCTCCAACCGGAAGTGCTCGTCTGAAGATTTTCCATAGGAAGATCTTTATCTTAGGGGCAATGGAGAGACTCCAAATAGCTTTTTCCAGTCAATTTGAGCCTCTGGTAAGACCTCCTCAACGCCCTCCTCTCTAATCTCCATCGCAGCATAATAACCAGACTTTGTAGTGTATTTGCCTGAGGGTGATCCCACCCATGCTAGTTTATCTGAGGCTCCGGATAAGCTTGGCTTGATGCTTAGAATGGTTTCTTCTTCATGTGGGAGGATGAGCCTGATTTTCTCTCTATCCCATTCTCTAGTGTTTGTGATTAAGAGGTCAGAGACTTTGAGGTTGAGGGTGTTTTCTGTTGCCGGTCCTATAGGTCGTTGAGGAGTAGAGGAACTGAGCCAAGGATCAGACCATAAGTTAATGGCTTCCCCATTCCCCACTATCCATCCCAGCTTTTTCTTCAACAGGTCTCTCCCAATTAGAACTCCCTTCCATCCATGGGAAGCTGATGACCGTTCCGTAACTTGCAAGAAAGGTGCATCACCGCAATATTTTCCAATAAGTACACGGCTCAGGAGGCACTCTGGATTATGCAAGATTCTCCAACTTAGCTTGGCGAGGAAAGCATCATTAAAGCACTGGAAGTCGCGAAATCCTAGACCTCCCAGCTTCTTTGGTTTTGTCATTTTTGACCAAGCTACCCAAGACATGTTCCTTGAGCCTTCTTTCTTATCCCACCAAAACCGGGTAACAGCTGATGCGTTTAGAAAGCGATTTGGGGAGCTTGAAACAGATCATGGCAAATGTTGGAATAGCTGACAAGGCACTCTTGAGCATCACCATTTTCCCAGCTGTAGACAAGAATCTGTTGGACCATCCTCTTGCCTTTTGCTTGATACGATCAACTATTGAAAAGAAGAGATCTTTCTTTTTCCTACCAAAGTGTTCCGGCAGGCCCAAATATTTTCCAACTCCTTCCTCTTTCTCAATCTGGAGGCTGTTTTTTATTGCAGTTTTGAGACTCGCCGGAGCTTTCCTAGAGAATGATATGGACGATTTAGCAGTGTTGATGGCCTGGCCCGAAGCCTCTCCATATCGCCTGAGAATGGTCTTTAGAGCGGAACAACTGTCTTTATTTCCTTTCAAGAAGAACATTGTGTCATCCGCGAACAAAAGATGATTGACCCAAGGACTCCCTTGGGCCATGCGGATACCAGCCATCGTGCCATTCTCATGTGCTCTGTTACAGAGACCGGATAGAACTTCCCCACACATTATAAAATTGTATGGTGAGAGAGGGTCTCCTTGACGGATTCCTCTAGTCGGTTTAACTCTTCCTCTAGGCAAGCTGTTGATGAGGAAAGAGTATGTAACAGATGAGACGCACTGCATAATCAAAGAGATCCACCTAGGGTGAAAACCTAATCTTTGCATTACAAGCTGGATGAATTCCCACTCTAAGCGGTCGTAAGCTTTGCTCATGTCGGTCTTAACGGCCATGGAGCATCGTTTTTCTGCATTGGAAGATTTCAGAAAGTGAAGTACTTCATGTGTGATGAGGACGTTGTCCGAGATTGCTCGTCCTTTGACAAACACAGTGTTGGGGTCGAAAACGGTTGCGACGAAGTTAACGTCCAAATCCCCGCAAAATATAAGTATGTCTTTTCGCAACAAATTATGCTCGGTCAAGAGAACGTCACAACGTATGTTCCCGAGATAAAGCTTCGTTCGAATTCTATTTAGATTAAACATAAGCCATCGGAAACATGCCCAGACCGGTTACGGATAGGTACGAGAATGACGATCGGAACACAGACGAACCAAGCTCGGTCATTACGCTACTACCGCACATGCACGCTGTCCGGTCGCTACGTAGCGACCGAGCGTCCGTCCCGCTCGGTCGCTACATAGCGACCGAGCCCAAGCCAAAACGTCAATACGACATTAGTCCATGCATTCTCGTCTACCCTTCGATGCTATCTCCCGAAGACCGTAGCGAACCCATTTCATGTTTCCCGCCATTCTAAGTCATCGATCAAACTTTACGGTAAAAATCACGGAAAGTTCGTTCTTTATCGAAAGAAGCCGTAATAAACGCTTCGAGTCAGAAGACGGTCCAAAGGGACCTAAGATATGACTCGAGGTCCAACTTATGATTTCTTAACCAACAACCCGTAAGCCGCATGACGGTTTACGCTTGGTTCGCAAGGAAAGATAAATGTCAAGTTTTCGCGGATAAAATGGAATATCTCCATTTTTATGCTATGGCGGCTTAAGGGAAGAAGAGGAAAAACCGGCCTAGGAGCCAGTATATAAGGAGTCCTAGGCGAGAGGCATGGGAAGACTTTTCTCAGAGCAAATTTAGCACTTAGAGCAATTAGGCATATTTTCATTTTTGTTATTCGAGCGGCGACTCAACTAGGTTATTGCCGTCTTAGGGTTTTAGAACTAGGAATCTCGCCGACAGCTCTCGTAGCCCAGGCTCTTACCTTTTTGTAACACTCAAACGTGAATTCGGAATAAGATCTAGTTTGCTCTCTTTTCGATTTCTTATACTTTATCGTTGTTATTCTTGTGTTCTGATTGCTTGGCGTGTGGTATTAGCAGATATCTGGGACCTCTGGGAAATTAGGGCTTTCCTAGTTTCCCTATTTAAACGGAAATCGACAGTGCGAATTTCGGTTCCCACAGTTTGGCGCTAAAAGGAAGGGGGGGGTACGGATCAATCTAACTCTCAACCACATCACGCTCAACCAGACATGTCAACTGACGACGTGGATAACGTGCAGACTCCTGTTAACGGAAGCAGTGGCACTGATCTCCACACTCCCGCAGCGGACGTGTCCGCGGCCAACGCACTAGCCAACGCCGCGGCGCTCGAGGAGTTTAAAAAGATGTTCGCCACCTACGAAAAAAGGTCGGAAGAACAGGATAAGCTCGTGTGCACCTTGACCAAACAAGTTGAAACTTTAACGGAAAGGACTCGAACAATCCGCCCCCGCGGAACCACTAAAGTCTGCGGGAAAAGACTCGACTTCGCAACCCCACTCGACAGGCCTGGAGCCGCGCAGGAACGACCTTCGGGTCAAAACCCTAGCGAGAAATCTCCCGTGAAGGCTTCGGAGGACAACGGAGTCGAGCACGTCGACCTGGATCCTAGCGATGTCTCCAACGATACTGATGAGGACGTCGACAGACATCCAAGGAGGACCAGAAGCCGATTCGCTCAGGAAAGCTCTCCGTTCAACAAACCAATGACAGAAGAGGAGGAAATCCTCTATTGGAACGAACAAGAAGAACTGGCTGAAAAGCAAACCGAGCTCACTCGCAGTAAACGCCGACAGGCTCAGAAATCTGCTGATGAGACGTCGGATATCCGCGATCTTCGCGAATATATTACCAAGACTGCAGCAGAAGTAAGAGCCGTGAAATCCCAAATCCATCACGCTACCATCGCTGCACCCGAGATCGACATGCTGCTGGAAGGGGCTCGGAAGACCCCCTTCACCACTCGCATCTCAGATATGAGGGTATCCGATCCGGGAAAACTCAAAGTACCGAGGTATGATGGTACGACCGATCCGAAGGTGCACCTTCAGGCTTTCCACATCACGATGGGAAGAGCGAGGCTGAAGGACGGCGAAAAAGACGCCGGCTACTGCCGCCTATTCGTCGAGAATCTTGAAGGAGCAGCCCTCGAATGGTTTGCACGCCTTAAGCGAAACTCTATCGGAAGTTTACGACAGCTCGCATCGGAATTTCTCAAGCAATACTCAATGTTCATAGATAGAGAAACTTTCGATGTCGATCTCTAGAGTCTGTCCCAGAGGGAAGACGAACCCCTCCGCGTGTTCATCAGCCGATTCAAGTTGGTAATGTCCAGGGTCAGCGGGATAAGCGACAAGGTGGCCATTGATGCTCTCAGAAAGGCGCTCTGGTACAAGTCAAAATTCAGAAAATGGATAGCCCTCGACAAACCGCGGACGATCCAAGACACCCTCCACAAGGCAACGGACTACGTCATGATCGAGGAAGAAACGAAAGTCTTATCGCAAAAACATAAGTCGGCAAGACCATCCTTGAAAGATGTAGATCCAAAAACGACGAAGAACTCGTAACAACAAGTATGTCCATCACGAAGGGGAAGATCTCCAAGGAGCGCACAATTACGCAATCGGCTCGGACCAGGGCCGAACCACGGGTAATACGTGGACTCACAATCAAGGATATGATGAAAACACCTTCTGCGAGTTCCACCAGTCCCGAGGACACTCCACGACTAACTGCAAAGTCTTGGGAGCAAGGCTGGCCGTGAAGCTACTAGCTGGAGAGCTCCCGAAAGTGACCAACGTGAAAGATCTCATCCTCGAGACCGATCGCCCCCGGAAGCCGGATAGAAATCCTCCCGCGGAGAGATCTCTTCAAAGAAACCAATCTGGGGATAAACGCGGCAGAAGGCCAGACGACAAGGGGAACGATAACAATCGTCGCAGAGTCAACATGATCATTGAAGGATCGCAATTCTGCAGCGATACGGTTTCTGCCATCAAGGCTTACCAGCGGAAGGCGGAGTCAAGCGCAAACTGGCCTAAATGGTCTCCTACCCGAGATAATCAGAATTGCTCAATCACCTTCACGAAGGAGGAAGCCGGCGGGATGGATCAACCTCACTGCGATCTGCTCGTCATAGATCTCGTCATACGAGATCTAGAAGTCGGAAGAGTACTCATTGACACGGGAAGCACGGTCAATGTAATCTTCCGCGACACTCTCAATCGGATGAGCATCGAACTCGGAGAAGTAACTCCAACGCCGAAACCGCTCACAGGTTTTTCAGGCGAAGTATCGATGACCCTCGGGTCAATCCAGCTGCTAGTCATGGCCAAGGAGATCACGAAAATCATCGAATTCGCAGTGGTTGATCATCCTGCCATCTACAACATGATCATGGGAACCCCATGGCTCAACGCCATGCAAGCGGTTCCGTCAACGTACCACCTGGGTGTCAAATTCCCGACCCGAAACGGAGTCGCAGCTATCTGGGGATGTCAGAAACAGTCGCGACTATGCTTCCCCGCGGAGCACAAGTTAAGGCAGATGACGACCTCTGCAACGACAAATCGCAAACGCACGAAGATAGATAAATCTTCGACCAAAAACATTTCAAGAAAAGATGATTTAGCATCGTCTGCTGACGCAAACGCTTCGGGTGTCGAAACTCAGCACGAGTCCGAAGCCGACACTACGACTCAATCGGAACATCCGGAAGAGAACGCTGACCTGGCCACGGTCATCACGATCAAGGAGGTCAGCACCGTGACAATCGCCGAGTAAAAACGCTCGCGACATAAAATAGAACTACGAGATGGCTTGTTCCTCGAAAGAGGTATGTAGGCAGCTCGTCGAAAGACGAGTTCAGCTATCCCCCTCTCTAAAAAGGGGGGGGGGAGTGGGTGCGTATACTCGTATACTCCCACATAGGAAAAGATGCGTTATTGTAATCGAGTTTTTAAAGATTTCAAAATTTTTTACTACAATATGCGTCGCTCCTTTTTAAGACACTTGCGCTTCAATTAACGCGAAAGTCTCAGAACACGCTTAGAAAATCTACAAACATTAATACTCTTGTCAGCAGCCTCGTACGGCCCAAAATCGCAAAACAATCTCTCTTCAGCACTGAAAATATACGTATAGTCTTCGAAATAACTGCGAGACGTCGCCAAGTTAAAAGTCGAGACGATACGAACAAATTATCCGAACGCGACCACAAAAACCTTACACTCTGTTCGTCGATTGGCCCCGACGAACACATAAGCCATCTTCAACAAACGCAACTTGATCACTCTTTTGATCTTCGAACGTCCAACACAAGGACGAGAGCGCGCTACAAAAAAAAATCCGAAATTTTGGTCTAGCACTTCCAGTTGGCTTAAAAATTGTCTCTGGAAAGATGCTCGATTCATGCCATACAAGTCATATAAGCCGAGAACCTATTGCGGACTTTAAATCGGTACGAATCAGGTAGAAATCGCAACAGGAAAATCGATAGCCGGCTAGTCAACGCACAAACCTTTAAAGCGAGAGTAAACCTAGGTCTTGCCCTAAACCCATCGCATTGGTCTCAGACATCTCAAGACATGATATCTAAACGATACGAGATCCTAAAACATGTCTCTCCGTTCATATCTTGACGTTTCCGAAAGTTCGTAAGAATAAATAATTTTTACGAAAAACTCACGAACAAACTAACAGATTGAACGCCTCAACGAAGTTAAATATGAGAAGACAACTCATGTTTACTTCAAACCCACTCGAAAAAAGTAACTCAAACAAACATCCATTATATAAACCGCATAGCGGTAGGGGTTCAAAGCCACCAACGGCCAGTCCCGATAAAAATAAAAACGGCCAAAACAGGCCCATAAAAAGTTCGAAGGCCACACTCGGCCGGACATATATGAACGAAGGCCACACTTGGCCGCAGAATACTAGGTAAGGGAAAAACTTCTTCCTGTCAAACACTCACCTCTCACAGATCAAAGTTAAAATTCCCGGACAAGGAAGCTCTGAATGTATCCACATGATAGTTCACTTCCTCATCGCCACCGGCAAACTCGGTCGTGGTCTCTACGGTATCAGGAGAAACCGGGATGGGATCCCAGAATCCTCCCGTTGATCGGAGAAATGAGCGTCTCAGCGTGAGCATGATCCTTCATACCGCCCTTCATTAACTCCATCTCCCTCTCGAAAACGTAGTCATCCGCCCGCGTCTTCCAAAGGCTCCCGACTGAACCGCGACACTCACAGAAGTTGTCCAGCGAGTTGATAGCATCCTTGAGGTTCCCGTACTCAACCTGGAATTGAGAGGCGTGAGTCTTCATCACCTCAACAATCTCCCTCTTGCCCTTCCGTTCCGCCCTACGAACAGCCCTGGCATGATCACGAGCGAGTTGAACAGCTCGCGCCAACATCTCGTCTCGCATGCGAGCAAGATCCTTCTCCGCCTTCTCCGCTTTAAAGCGATAGATCATGGCTTCTCTATGTCTCGCCTCAATGGCCGATCCAAGTAAGTTCAAGCCCTGTAAAACCGATTGACACGTTATAAGCAAAAAAAATATATATACACTTGAAACGATCGTCAAAATTCTTAAAGCCTATACCCCGTTGATGATACGAGTTCCTTCCGCGACGACTTTTGGCCTCCCCGACTCGTTCGTGGACGGAGGAGTATCGAAGCCCGAGGGAAGACCAGCAAAGAAATCATCAAAGTCCGGAATAAGGACCTCGCTCGTACCGCTTCCATCGCCGAAAGCAAGGTCCGGATCCCATCCTGGAAGCTTGCAATCGTCCACCGAAAACTCTAGGTCGCCGAGGTCAATATCTTTCCCCTTCGAAGAATTCAGCCCCGTCGCAACCGTGGGAGCAGCGTCGGGACATTGGTGATCATGCTCGGAATCACTCGACATTTCCCCACCCAAAGCAGGACTAGGATGCACAAACCTCAACGCCTTTTGAAATCTCTTCGGCGTAAAGGAAGTCCAGAAGAAAGGACCGTTCCTGAGCAGATCCCTCACTGCGATAATGTCCTCAGGAAACGAAGCAAGGGGATTGATGAAAGGACGATCGTTCGGCAACCTCCGGAACAATGGGATACAACTCTTCTCAACAGACGCAGCGTCCACATGAACAAAGAAGAAAAATTTCTTCCACGAGTTGAAGTTAGAGGTAAACCCCTTAACCACTGACATGAAGTTCCGAGGGACCAGCATGTACTTGTCCGTGTCCTTGATGATCTGCAACCGGAGAAGCGCTTCGAAATGATCGACGGTAAGAGAGAGACCATGCTCATAGCTCAGGATCAGGACTCCAATGAGGTGCTGGACGCCAAGGGGATTCAGTTGGCTTATCACCACCCCGAAACGATCCAACACACGGACGATAATTTTAGGAATCGGGAACCACAAATGACAGTGCACTATGAATGCTTCGTAACAAGTAAAGTAACCCTCCGGGGGACTACTAGCGCGCTCTCCTTGATGAAGAACCCTGAACTCCACAGCATCCAAAATATGGTAGAACGACCGCATGACCTCGAGGAATTCGCTAGTACTCCTACTTGGTGAACCTTCCTCGACCGGGCGATGGTTCATGACCGGGAACGATTTCTCTTTGGGAGGCGTGATCGAACAATAACACGCCACCCACCCACCATCTTTGGCATACAGAGCTCTTCAGAAACGTTCGCGGGCAAGGACCCTTTCTTCGAACTCATCTTCTTACTCGACATCTCGTGTTTTTCTTTTTTTTTTTATCAAGAAGGAAATGATAGAGAGGAAGAGAAAGAAGAAAGAAATTTTCAAGAAACCTCTCTATGAGAATGAGTAAGTGTAAAGATTGTGAAGAAATTACCTCCATTCTTATAGGCATGAGAAATTACTATTTAATTGCGGATTTTCGGACACGAACTTCGCCCAAATACACCAATCTCGTCCGAACTCGCCATACCGCACGTTGGGATCTCACTAGAAATCCACGATCCTAACGAGCTGGGGGGGCTAACTGTTGGGGTCGAAAACGGTTGCGACGAAGTTAACGTCCAAATCCCCGCAAAATACAAGTATGTCTTTTCGCAACAAATCATGCTCGGTCAAGAGAACGTCACAACGTATGTTCCCGAGATAAAGCTTCGTTCGAATTTTATTTAAATCAAACATAAGCAACCGGAAACATGCCCAGACCGGTTACGGATAGGTCCGAGTATGACGATCAGAACACGGACGAACCAAGCTCGGTCATTACGCTACTACCGCACATGCATGCTGTCTGGTCGCTATGTAGCGACCGAGCGTCTGTCCCACTCGGTCGGTATGTAACGACCGAGCTCGAGCCGAAGCTCGGTCGCTACGTAGCGACCGAGCGTTCGTACCGCTCGGTCGCTACGTAGAGACCGAGCTCTTCCAAAACGTCGATACGACATTAGTCCATGCATTCTCGTCTACCCTTCGATGCTATCTCCCGAAGACCGTAGCGAACCCATTTCATGTTTTCCACCATTCTATGTCATCGATCAAACTTTACGGTAAAAACCGCGGAAAGTTCGTTCTTTATCGAAAGAAGCCGTAATAAACGCTTCGAGTCAGAAGACGGTCCAAAGGGACCTAAGACATGACTCGAGGCCCAACTTATGATTTCTTAACCAACAACCCGTAAGCCGCATGACGGTTTACGCTTGGTTCACAAGGAAAGATAAATGTCAAATTTTCGCGGATATATACGAAATTTTGAAGATAATTACGAAGATCGGAAAAAATGGAATATCTTCATTTTTATGCTATGGCGGCTTAAGGGCAGAAGAGGAAAAGCATAAACCAACCTAGGAGCCAGTATATAAGGAGTCCTAGGCGAGAGGCATGGGAAGACTTTTCTCAGAGCAAACTTAGCAGTTAGAGCAATTAGGCATAGTTCCGTTTTTGTTATTCGAGCTGCGACTCAACTAGGTTATTGCCGTCTTAGTGTTTTAGAACTAGGAATCTCGCCGATAGCTCTCGTAGCCCAGGCTCTTACCTTGTTGTAACGCTCAAACGTGAATTCGGAATAAGATCTACTTTGCTCTCTTTTCGATTTCTTATACTTTATCGTTGTTATTCTTGTGTTCTGATTGCTTGGCGTGTGGTATTAGCAGATATCCGAGACTTCTGGGAAATTAGGGCTTTCCTAGTTTCCCTATTTAAACGAAAATCGACAGTGCGAATTTCGGTTCCCACACACAGATTGGTTCTCTGAGATAATCATTTCGAGAAGGAGTTGAAGTCGCTTAGTCAAGATCTTGGAGATGATCTTGTAATAGACGTTGCACAAAGATATCGACCGGTATTCAGCCACTGTCTGCGGGCTGTGAGACTTGGGAATTAGTCTTATGTGCGTATGGTTGATCTTCTCAGGGAGCGCCCCCGTCTCGAAAAAGCCTATGATCTCTGTGACGATGTCCGGGCCAATTGTGTCCCAGCTCGAATGGAAGAAGATGATATCTTGCACATTTGCATTGTTTTAACTCTTCATTCTTGCATTTTTTGGACATTTAGGTTATGGATTATGCATTATAGTTTCCTTTTTGCATAGCATAAGTCTTTATCAGGTGTTGGAGTGTCCATTGGAGTTCTTGGAGGTACTTGTAAGCATTTGGGATCAAAAAAGGGAGTGGAAAGTGTTGTTTGAGCGAGTAGAGCACCGGAGCGACCTACGACACCCGCTCTAGACGAAACAAACGCAGCGCGACCTCTTGCAGCGGGGTTCGGCACCCACTCCGAACCAACACCCCGTCGACATCTCTCGAGAATGGGAGCGACCAAGACATAGTGAGGTCTGCAGCCCGCGCGCAAAAATGAAGAAAGCTGGCATTCGGAGCGACGTCCCGCGGCGGGGTGAGGCACCCGCTCTAGAAGCAGAGCGACCTGGTGGAGCGACCTCACACACCCGCACGCGTTTCTCTTATTCTGATCAAAAATTTGTGTTTTATTTGGGCCTTTCAGGTTGTTGACTGAGCCTATTAGGTTTTAGAAGTCATATAAATACTCTCTAAACCTAATGTTAGGATCTTATCTTGTTTTCTATCTAATCAAAAGCCACTTTTGGGTGAAAGATCTAATATTGATCATAATTTCTTATCTTTGCTTGATTACTTTGACCATTAATCATGTTTAGATTTGGATCAACTAATGATCTAGTGTCTACCATGATTATGAGTGAGTAGTCATCTTTGGATTCATGGGTTAGGATGATTTAGGATGATTAAGTGATGATCTAAAATGTTTATCGTAGATTAATGTGTTTCCTTGCTTGATTGAGTGATCTTAATGCTAAGCTTGAGTTGGCCATTCTGGTTTAGAACTCTAGACATTTCATTGCCCGGATTGCCCGGAAGGTGATCGATGAAACGTTTGAGCCAAATCATCAAGCTCTTAGCTTACCCTACCAAAGGGATTTGATGTTAGGGGAGTTAGGAAAGTTGAATGATCTATCCTTAATGATTGCTTGATTGACACAAACCAAAGGAATTTGATGTTTGATCATGAGAGTAAATGAGCTTTTATCTTGGAAGAGAACTTGCTTAAAATTGATATCTAGATTTAGGGGAATGTGTTGATTGAAACCTTGCTATTTTAGATTTAATCTTAGTCATCTGAAATCAAAATCCTATGCCCATGATTCCTCCTTATTCCAATTGATTGAAAGTTGTTGTTTAGTTGCTTTAGAAACCTGTTATATTGATTGAAACCACTTATCTTATCGATTGCGTTTAGCTTAATTGAAAACCTGAATTCTCTTTGATTCAAAACTCTTAGAAATGGATTGACATCTTAATTACTATGATGATTTGATTATTGGACCCTTAAAAAGTCCATTTCAGAAGCCAGCCGAGAATCCATCTGGTCCCGGGGCCTTATCGGCATGGATAGAGAAGAGAGCATCTTTGATCTCTTAAGGTATTGGGGAGGCGATCAGCTTGGCATTCTCTTCATCTGATACTCTCTTTGTGAGTGCATCGCGTACAGTGCTTTCTCTGTCTCCCGGTTCCGCAGTGAATAACTTCTCAAAATACTGCACTACGACTTGTCCAATCTGATCTTCTTTGTATACCGGAGTACCATTTGCGTCTTCTATAACTGAGAATGCACTGGCTCGTTTACGGTTTTTAGACACTGCATGAAAGAAGCCCGTGTGATTCGATCTCCCAACTGGAGCCACATGAGACGGCTTCTTTGTTTCTAGAATGCTTATTCTTCTTCATATGCCCGGGTTAGTTCTTGAGTTATGGAGGTAATAAGCGCTATATCGTTTGCTGAGCTTGATTGAGCAACCTCCAGTTCTATCTTTTTCTGTGCTATGAGCTCTTTGCTGTTCCTCTGTTGTCTCATATTCTATTCTGAAATGGCTTTCTCGTAGCTGTAATGCGATCAACTATAGATGAGGAGGCAGCAGCTTGCCACGTTTCTTTTATAAGCTTCTTGACTTCTTCATTGTCGTTGAGTCTTCTGTCATAGCGGAAGAGCCCTCGAGGTCTCCTTTTTCCTTTTTCAAAAACTGATAGGAAAGGCTTGTGGTTGGAACCTTCATACGCAAGGTATAGACAGCTAGCAGTAGGGAAAAGATCAGACCAAGCAGTATTAGCGATGGCTCTATCGAGGAGGCTTCTGAGAGGGACTATGTTCTTTACTTCAACAGTCGCAACTGTAATATTATTGCTAAAGACAAAATATAATGCGATGCTTAACATTTCGTCTTCGTGACGTTAATTAATTATATAAGTCTATCTAGATAAGAATAATTGCGTAACTATGTGACTATGTCGTCTACTTTTCTGTTTATTTCGGTAAATTATTACGTTTGCCTTTTTGCATTATATACACAAAGTGGATGTAATTAATCATATCCGGATATATATATCGTGGATTTGCATCAAATACATATTTTCTTTTGTTTGTCGTATGGCCTACTGTTTTAAGTTTTTACCAGATCCTGAACCGCGCCAGCGCGGATATGAATTTTCAGTTTTTAATTAATTATTTTATTAAATGATGTATTTGTAAAATTCATTCATATTATATTCATTAAGTAAATTTTTTTTTTGCATCTTAAACTATCTATTTTTTACGAATGTGTGATATCATATAAAAAAATATAGAAAAATGAGTATACATAGTTAATTAGATAATTGTAAAAACATAAATTTTTCTTTCGTTTGCGATATCATATAAATAATGATCCGTCCAGTTAACAAAAATCATGATTTTTTTTATGTGTAATGTTTTTTTATTTTGACCATTTCCTTAAAACTATATTAAATTTTACATATTTTAATTAGAATTTTTTTTAATATCTTTACCTTTTAATTTGAAATGCAACTCAATATTTTTTAAAACTTATAACAAAATAGTTAAAAAATATTTTTAGAATTTGTTTGAAAAATATGAAAATTACATTTTAAATTGAAATTATCCTAAAATATGACAAATTTTGATATAAACGAAAACTCAAATTATGTCAAAAATAATTATATTCAATGATAATAACAATTTAAATTGATTATTTTTAAAAAAATACATTTACAAAAATATTGTTTGAAAGAAAATTCATTTCTCTTTCAAATATAAAATAAAAATATTATAATTAAATAATCAAAAATATAAATAAAAACCATAAATTTAGCAAATGACAACTGAGTTATATTATGCTAAAATTTTATTTCTAACAATTTAGCAAATGACAAATGAGTTATGAGCAAATAATACCATATAATTTTTAAAAACATAGCAATTCTTAAATATTTTTTGAATAAATAAATATTTTTTAATTTAATCAACTGAAAATAATATCCGTACAATTGTGTGAGTCAAATTCTAGTTTTATTGATGCATGTTATATATTAGTGCTGTATGTTTTAGGTAACATTTTAATGATGCACGTTTTTTAAAATCTCCATTATTAAAATTATGCACGTAAGGATAACTCATGAGTTTTTTTTGTTGATTAAATGACATTATGTCCAAATTTATTTAAGGATATTTCATTAAGATAACTGAAAAAGAAAAACAATAAAATATGAAGTTTAAATTCATTTAAGCATATTTCATTAATGTAACTGAAAAGACAAGTAAGAAATTAGGCAGTTTTATTCGTTTTATGATATTTCATAAATGCAACTGAAAAAGACAAGCAAAAAAATAGGGAGTTTAATTAATGAAGTAAGAACATTTTCAAATGGGTACTTCTCTTTTAATAATATAGATTTTAATGAAGGATTATCGACTTATCGTATATGATGTTGTTTCCATATCTCGTCGATGATGTAATATTTATAAATGATGTAAAGGGGTGGAGATTTTCGTATTAATAGTCAAGAATAAACAAGCTCGGTCAATTACAAGAACTAAAGATGCTCGTCTAAACAGTTCATCTAAACAAGTATCTTTCTATTTTATGGTCTGGCCCGAGCTCGCCTAGTGGTCGAGGTCGTCCAAGACTTTGTCTGTGAAGAAAAGGTGATGCTCTCCTTTTCTGTATTTTCTGTACGTTTCTCACTGTCTTTACAATGAGTCTGACGTCTTCTATTTATAGTGTCTACGTTTTGTCTTCTAGCAAAATCATCAATTGTTGCTCAACGGGGCCGGGCCTGATTTTGGGCTTAACTCTTAATGGGTATGTGCTAAGTCCATTTCCAACAATTCCCCCCCCCCCCCACAGTTCGCCAAGTGTCGAGTCTTGGTGAATTATTTTGGAATCTTCTGTCTGAGAAAATCAGGTCAGGCTCGGGAATTGTCGGGAAATAAGGCCTGACAATTCCTTTTGTGTTTTTTTTTTAATTATTGTCCTCCACTTGGAAGCAAGGTAAAAAAAAATTCTTTTGTGCCTTTTTTCTTTTTTTTTTGGTGTGGTTCCTTCTCTCCCTTCCTTATCTTTTTTTTTTTTGGGTGGTCCTCCTCCTTTCCTTATCTTCCTGCCGACACTTTTTTTTTTTTTTAAAAAGAGGGGTTTTGGTTATGGGTTTGAGGTGTAAGAAACAAGAGGCTGAGCTCGTTGAAGGAGGAGCTGAGCTCGTCACCCGTCCCGAGCTCTTCAATGGTGGTTCCGAGTTCATCTTCTGTCGTCCCGAGCTCGTCAATGGCGGCTCCGAGTACGTCTTCTGTCGTCCCGAGCTCGTCAATGGTGGCTCCAAACTAGTTGTTGAAGATCCCGAGCTCGTCTCCTGTCGTCCCAAGCTCGTCAATGGCGGCTCCAATTTCGTTGCTAGAGATCCCAAACTTGTCTACTGTTCCAAGCTCTTTTGATGCTCTCAGTTTGTTAATGGCGGCTTTGAGTTCGAGCTCGTCCGTTGCTGCTTCGGATTCTTCGTTGGTGAAGGAGTGTTGTCATGTCCCTGATTCTGGATAGGATCGTCCGGACGGACTGCGGTGCGTGGAAATGCACCAGTATGGTCATATGGCCCAAAGACAAGCGTGTCATAGCCTGGAAATAAGGTTAAGGGCATCAGGAAGCTAAGGCATAGCTAATCCAAGAAGGAGACAAGCTCAAAGGAGCTGGACAAGCGAGCTGGTAGCTGGACAAGATCCAGGTGAAGCTCGATGAAGTGAGTGATCAGAATGGATCATGGGAAAACTAAGTCTAGGTCTGGAAATTGACCAAAGGACTTAGAAGGATTGAAGAATATAAAGGAAACAAGCTGGACACAGTGTATAACAGTTGGGCGATGCAGTAAGCAAGCTCGACCAGCTAGGTGAAGTGTAGTGCAGCTCAATGTAGCTCACTGAAGAGTGTGTCAGCTCCCTGAGCTAGATGGACTAGCTCACTCAGCTGGGACAGCTGGGGATCAGCTCAACTCAGCTGGACTGAGTGTTCAAGTCATGGGCAGTTGGGCCGGGTCTGGACAGTGGCCGAGCCATGTGGGTGACCCGTGTGTGCCGATGGGCTGGTGGGCTCTTGGGATTGAGCCAGGGGCGTGGGCAATCAGTCTGGGCCTTGTTTGGCCTTGTCCAGAAGTGGATTGGCAGTTCAAGGGCGTGTGGTAACTGCCATAGGCGAAAGGGTGCAATCTGGACCATTGATTAAATCAATGGCCAGGATTGAAACCGAAGGGATGCAATGGTTAAAAAGTAACCACCCCTTCTTCTATAAAAGGCAGGCAAGTCCGTGCCTTTGCAGGCACACCAGGGCTTCCTTCTACACCCTGAAACACAAATAAACACAGAGAAAAGATAGAAAGTTGGTCGGATTCCCAATCCAAGACCCATGGTTGTGTGAAGGCCATAAAGAGGCAGTTTTGGGAGAGATCAAAGGGGGAAGTTATGAACGACTTTCTGGTGGCTTTGATCCGTGATGTTATCACCCAAAGCATCCTCCAGGTCCTGAGAACACACGCAAATGGTGAGGAAAGAAGGTAGATGACCGGAACTCATTCCCAAAGGCCAAGACAGCCTTAAGGGCAGATGTGTGTAGAAAGGCAGTTTCATGGGCACTGAAGGGGGAAGTGATGGACGACCCTGTGATGATGTTTGATCATGGGTGATCACATCCTGGGCTTCCTCTGTGTCTTGAGAACACACGCAGATAACCAGGAGAGAAGGGAGAAGGCCA